>NC_138552.1:59045762-59549512 GCF_964273705.1 Natrix helvetica | reverse complement strand
TGGCTTGGTGGCAGTCATTTCTTTGTTTACTGTTCTGTTTATTTTTGTTCTTTCACTTTTGTCTTTTTGTCTTTGGGTTTTCTCTTTCATCCTTCTTCCTAGAAGTTTCTTTTCTTGCTTGCTTCATAGGCCCTTTTTTCAAACTCATCATATTCTTGTAACCATTGTGTTTGATATGAATTTCTACGTAGCTTAGTTGTGTATTGGGACTTGGGGGAACTACCTAAAGTTGGTTTTTGTGCATCTAAAGCCACTGCCAAAGCAAGTAAAAGATTTCAACTTTAAAAAAAATTGTCTCACTAAATGGCAGATGGTTTAAGTGTCACATTTAGTCTACTAACACTATAAACAACTGTACTGAAGTTTAATTTTTACTCCTACAATGATGTCTTCTTATAATTCTAACTTCTACCCAACATCTTAAATAAACTAAAATTAATTAGTTCTTAATATTATTTCAGTAATGTCATATATCCAATCTATTAGAATTTCTTGAATGTCACTTGTATTTGGCCTGCTTCACCGCTGAGGACCAAACATTTATGAGAAATGTATCTTCCAATAAGCGTGTTTTTTTTAAGGGAAGACTGTTAATATGTTTAGCTCATTATTAAATGTGGCTAAATATTTAATTTTGTGCAATTAGAAATATATCAAAGTGTTGTAGAACAGCAACTGGGCACAGAGTATTGATCTTTGTAACTAAAGAATATTGATATGGAGGTTGATCAAGATATATTATGGGACTCCTGTAATTCTTGACTCCAAGTGTTCTTATGTAGTGGGAATAGAATAGAATAGAATAGAATAGAATAGAATAGAATAGAATAGAATAGAATAGAATAGAATAGAATAGAATAGAATAGAATAGAATAGAATAGAATTCTTTATTGGCCAAGTGTGATTGGACACACAAGGAATTTGTCTGGTGCATATGCTCTCAGTGTACTTAAGGAGAATAAAATACATTAAGATTTTTTTAAATTTAATAATACTACTTAATTTAAATTTAATAATACTATTAAATAAAGATTTAGTTGCTGATACCGTATATTCTGGTATTCTCGTCCATTTCAAGAAGAATTAATCTTTTTTAATCTTTCTTATTATGCAAATCCTCATTTTATAGTCACCTGAATGTATATGTAAATGTTATATAAAGAAATAGGATAAATCATTAGTCATTTCCTCTAAGAAAACTGACCTCTCCATAAAAACCCTTGAAAATGATGTGTGTGAGAAAGAAAGACATCACAATATATCATACAAGGTAGAAGAGAAAGAGCAGTGAGTAATTGGACTATAATTTAAAATGATCCACAGTTCTAATAATCTGTTCACCAATCCTATCCATTGCATTTGTGATTCCAGTGTCAATACAAACCAGAGGTGTAACTAGATTTATCCACGTTACAGACTGTATTGTACAGTGGTGATTATCAATAGTGTAATCAGTAGATCGGTAGACATAGGCCATAATCCATCAAAGAGTTAGACGTGCTTTAAATGTGAGTTTCAAAATAAAAGAGAGGAAGGATAGAAATCTCAGTTGAAGTAAGAGACTAGGCCCACTAAAATGAATGGCTGCAAAATGTTGCAATCTTAAATATATCTCTTAAGATTTATGTCCCAATAGACAAACTGTGACTTACATCCAGACAGAGAGGCATAAAATAGATTGTTTCAAGATATTTCTTCTAAATGTGGGAAGCAGCACATAAACAAAGGAATAAATAAGATTGCCCTGTAAGATTGAAATCTTACATACATTTCCTTAGAGGAAAGTCTTATTTACTGGAACTTATTTCAAGGCAGATATCTACGGAATTGCACTGCAAATGAATATCATTCTTTTGTACTATAATTATAATTTTTATCAAGTGCAGTTTCATTTTTTATTTCAGATACATAGTTTTAAAAAAAGACAGACATTTAAGCAAGCCAACAATAAATATTTTCATATATGAAGTAACTGCTGCTTCCTCACACACCATGTTATCTTCAAGTTTTTAAGTAACATTCAGAGTAATTTCATCTGGTCTGTGGGTTTTTTGTTTTTTGTTTGTATACTTGCCATATAGATAGTTCTTGATTTACAACAGTTCAGTGATCATTCAAAGTTAACAGCGGCACTGAAAAAAATGACTTAGGTCTGTGTTTCATACTTATGACTGTTGCAGCATTCCTATAGGCACATGATCAAAATTCAGACACTTGGCAACTGACTCAAATCTATGGTGGTTGTAATGTCCCAGGATCATGTGGTCACCTTTTGAGACATGTTGATAAGCAAATTCAAGGGGAAAGCCAGATTCATTTAACAACCATGTTACTAACAATTGCAATGATTTACTTAACAGCCATGATAAGAAAGGTCTCAAAATAGGGCAAAACTGACTTAACAAGTCTCGTTTATAAGCAGAAAGTTTGGGCTCAGTTGTGGTTGTAAGTTGAGAACTAGCTGTACATGATTTGTATTTCAGTGAAATATAAAAGCAGCTGTCCATTGGAGTCATATTGAAGAACTACCAAAACTGTATGTAAAGCAATGTGGTTAGATTAAGAGAGGCTCAAGGTAGAGCTCTTTGTATTCTGCTAATAATGGCTGTCTTATTTTGTTTTTGCTTGAAACAATGCAATATGTTTATATCACTTTGGGTTGTTGCTGAATTTAAAACAAGTCCTACAGCAAAAAAAAAAATGTAATCATAAATTTAAATTCTGCTTGTTCAATAATAAACATTTCTCCCCTCCCCCCCAAGTGTTGTGAAAATAATATACATTTGCATTTTTATTTTACAGTTCCTTGAGCATCACTCTTGCATGGGACTATCTACTGATTCATAACTTATGATTGGCAATTAAAATGAATCGTGTGCAATTAGAGAAATATTTTATTGTTTCAACAGGGCAAAGATGCTATGGCTTCAAAGTTGGACCTTGCATTTCACAAATTATTCAAAACCACTTCAAAGGATGTTGTGTGAAGCCAGTGCTAAACTACCAGTGTTAACGTTGTTCACCAAGGTAAGTACTAGTTCAGGGGTGTCCAAACTTTTTTCAAAGAGGGCCAGATTGGATGAAGTGAACTTGCTGGAGGGCCGAACATTTTTCCAAACATTCTTTGAACAATTACAATTAAATGCAAATGAATTATTTTATGCCAAGTTAATTGCAAATGGCATACTTTTCATTTCATAACATTATGACTGGCAGACAGTCTTCTGTCGCTCCCAACGCGCCACCCTCAAGCAGAAGATATAAATGCGGCCCTCCCACAGCCCTCCCTTCTGATTGAGGGCAGCGCGTTGTGAGCGACAGAGGGCGGTGATGTCAGGATCGGGCTTCCGATGCGGCCCTCTCACCGCCCTCCCTCCTGTGGCAGACAGTCTTCTGTTGCTCCCAACGGGCCGCCCTCAAGCAGAAGATGTAAATGCGGCCCTCCCACAGCACTCCCTTCTGATTAAGGGTGGCGCGTTGTGAGCGACAGAGGGCGGTGATGTCAGGATCGGGCTTCCGATGCGGCCCTCTCACTGCCCTCCCTCCTGTGGCAGACAGTTTTCTGTCGCTCCCAACGCGCCGCCCTCAAGCAGAAGATGTAAATGCGGCCCTCCCACGGCCCTCCCTTCTCATTGAGGGCAGCACGTTGTGAGCGACAGAGGGCGGTGACGTCAGGATCGGGCTTCCGATGCGGCCCTCTCACCGCCCTCCCTCCTGTGGCAGACAGTCTTCTGTCGCTCCCAACGCGCCGCCCTCAAGCAGAAGATGTAAATGCGGCCCTCCCACGGCCCTCCCTTCTGATTAAGGGCGGCGCGTTGGGAGCGACAGAGGGTGGTGACGTCAGGATCGGGCTTCCGATGCGGCCCTCTCACTGCCCTCCCTCCTGTGGCAGACAGTCTTCTGCTTGCCGCCCTCAATCAGGTGGGAGGGCCGCATTTACACAGAGCAGGGAGGGCTGTTAGAGGGCCGTATTAAACCGCCCCCAGGCCGCAAATGGCCCACAGGCCGGACTTTGGACATGCCTGTACTAGTTGATCAAGTAAACCAAATACAATGCCTCAAATGCAAATTTAAAACAATAATGTTCAAATTGAATGCAAACCTCCATTGGCAGCTCTGGCTCATTGTTTTACCATAGAGAAGTGCTTCTCAACTGTAGCCATGTGCAGGCTTCAACTCTCAGAATTCCCTTAACCAGTATGTTGACTAGGGAATTCAGGAAGTTAAAGTCCACATGTCTTACGATGACTAAGGTTGAGAAACACATAGAGAGAATCCTGCAACCATAGCTTGAAAGAATAAAAATAGGAAAATGTAGTTGTTTTCTGGCAGTAGCAAGATTATTTCATGTAGACTACTTTCAACAATACTAGGCTTATATCAGAAGCAGACAAACTGGGGTTCTCAAAATATTTTTGTACATCAGTTTCCATCACTATAGACATGCCTATGCTTGCAAAAATGGGAGCTGAGATTGAGTAATATAACTGAAAGGGTCCTCATATACATTTCATGCCTAACTGATCATATAAAGTTGCTGTACATAGCCCATGATACAAAACATTGTATAATGTTTGTATGATTTGTATGATTGATTACAGTATTCCAAGATCTCAAGGTTCTTATTCAATTACTATTCCATATTTCAGTTTGACTGAACCTGGATTCTTCAGTATAAGGTCAGTTTGTATAGCGGCCTTAGCTCTAATACTAAATTATGGTTCTTAAAGAAATGGCACTTGTGCTTCAGGTTGATTATTAGGAAGTTCAGTAACAGTTACCCTTATGCTGTATTTCTTGGTTTCTTTTTTTAAAATTGGATTTATCCTCTCAGAAATTGGACCAGCCCAAGATAATTTACTATAAATAAACAAATGTATTTCTCCCTGAGGCAAAGAATGTCATATGTGTTTCCCTCTTTTGCCTATAGAAGCCAACGGAGTGATAGCTGAATGTAACATGTAGCTGAATGTAGCATTGTCCAGGAGATGCAATGGTTTATTATACCTGGCAGTAACAGGCTAGTTTATAAGATGTAGGAAATATCTTTGGACCACCAAGTGTAGGTTCCAAGACCAGAGAGTATCTGGAAGCTGAGAAGGAACAGCGAATGATGTGCCACTGTGGTCCTTCATCTATTCTCGCAGACAATTCTCTCATTTCCTAATGATAACAGCTGGTTATCGTTAACAGCCAAATATGCCCACATATTACTAAGTCAAGTTCGCATATGGTTATGCACTAGGCCAATCCCTATTATGGATGATTTCTTGGACTTTCAGCATTGATTGATCCTGCTGGTGTGTTCATTTCATACCGTGAATAAAATTGCAAGAGAACAATAGGCTATAATTCCAGCTGGCTGTGCTTCTCCTTTCTTGGAATTGGAATGATGCAAACTCTACAGTTCCTGCCCTTCAGCCACTGTGGCCCCTCGATCTTAACAACCTCCCTCAAAATTTACATATAACTTATAGCTTGAGTTTGATTTGAAGGATTGCAGACTTTGCTAGTGCCCTGGCATGTTCTCATGTACCTATTTTTATTTTCAGATCTGAACCATTTCAAACTCTGATATGTAGAGTAGTAGAGTAGAACATCAAACAGCATGTGCCTGAGAAGAAGGGAGATGGAAGTGACCACAGATTACCAACAGGGCGAAAGGCAAAGGGCACAAAGTAAATTTTTATCTAGGCATCACTGCCCCCTTGTGCCATTGGATTTACACCTCCCACAGTGAAGAAATGTATTGATTGCTTACAGTATTAGTTAATGACTCTTGATAACAGAATTAACATCTCATTTCAGTTCATTTGTGAGACAAATGTTTCTGTTAAGAAATAAATAATTTTAAAAGAAGGGGAAGAAATATGCAAAATATAATTGGATTTCAGCCTATTTTATTTAGCTGATGTGATTCATGCAAGTCAGGCTAAATTTTTATTCTTACATGTGATTCTAATATAACAAAGTTGTTTCAGTGCTAGTTATCTATGTGGCCTATACTCTAAATAGAAAAGGAATGATGAATGGGAGAAAGTATCACTGTTAACTATGAAAAATAATGTTTTGCAAAGCCTTAGCTTTGTCTTTGACTCAGCCCATGCTGAGTCTTAGCAGTCTGAAATTCAGTCAGCACCAAAGCTTGCTTAGTTGACTCATCAGGACCAGTCACTCTTTTTCAGCCCAGTCTATTTCACAGAATTGCTGTTGTAAGAAAAAATAGGATGAGGAAGCATTGTTTAGTAGATATAAGATAGATAGATAGATAGATAGATAGATAGATAGATAGATAGATAGATAGATAGATAGATAGATAGATAGATAGATAGATGATAGATAGATGATAGATAGATAGATAGATAGATAGATAGATAGATAGATGATAGATAGATAGATAGATGATAGATAGGAGAGAGAGAGAATGAATTGCATTTTATGCAGGCTTATTTTATTAAATAAACATTTCTGCATAGAATGTTAAAAATTGCCCCCAAAATAGAAAAGCTTAGTTCCTTAGACAGACTAAAATACAGGCTTCTTTTATTAACTTAATGTTATATTCTCATTTTGGATCTATTCTATCCAGTTCCAATTATATTTTTAAGTAAAAAGAAAAATTATGCTACAAAGAATGCACAGAAAGAATTGTGGATGCCCAGAAGATATGTTTGTTCTCTTGCAAAATTGCAGTGGGAGAGTATTTGATTGTTCTCTAAAGGGGTAGTGCCTTACGGCAGGAGGCAAAGAATTTTATCTCTAAAGTTAGTACTCTTGGAGAAGATTTTTCTGTATATATCAGTGTTCCTGGAATGCAAAATGTTTCACTGACTTAAAATTGTGTGAATAGAATGGAGAAAATGGACCTGACAAAATATCAGTCTAGATTCTTCTGGCACATGAACTTTGTGAAATTATATGTGGACTGATAATCTCACTTGAGAAAAGGCAACTTTTCTTTGTCATGCACTATGTAGTTCATGCTAGCTTTGATGTACTGCAGGGGTGTTAAACTCGATTTCATTGAGGGCTGCATCAGGGTTGTGTTTGACCTTGGGAGGGGCATGGCCAGCTCGACGTCACATGTCAGGGCCACTTGTGGTGGCCCGGGTAGAGCTGGGGTTCCTCCTGCAGCCCTCTGCCTGCAAAAACGGAGCTCGGGATGGTCACGTGCTGCATTTTTACTGGCAGAGGCATCACGGGCTAGTCCTTCGCTGTTTCCAAGGTGGCTCCATCTAAGCACCTTGAGTTTGATACCCCTGATATACCGCATGAACATGGAAGGTTCAGAATAGGTTAAAATGATCCAAACACATGCAGCATTGAAGGTGCTTCTGATAAATCTAAATGGCTTCCAGATGGCAGTAAGGGAAGTGTCCCAACAATCTAAAGGTTGGTTTTGCCAGGGTGGAACCTAGTTGAACTTTGGAATATAGGGATAAAAAAGTTCTTGAAAGGATTGCTTCTAAAGATTGTCTCCCTGAATGCCAGTCTCAAAAGTCCCTTTATTCACCGAAGAGCACTTGGAAATAAAATATCAGAGGAGATACTTGGAGTGATGCTGGCATGGCAAGAAGTAAATTTAATTGAACATATTATTGATATATACAGTATATGGCTATATCTTGTGGTGAAGGAAATTTTTCTCCTCTGTCCTTTTTGCGTATATACAGGGCCACCCAAAGGCCCTTTTCAAAATGATCCAGACTTTTTAGGGAGGGATAGATTAACTAATTAATAGTCTTATTAATATTAACATAAATAGTCCCTTGTGAATTCTTAGAAGAGTTACCGTATTTGCAGCTAAATTACTTGCATCATCTCAAAGTTAGAAGGCGGCTGAATAGAATCCAAAAAGTGATAAGGGTAACATAGAGTGATGTTACCTGGAAAGAGTTTGAACATGTTTACTTTGAAGAATTACATACATAAACCCTTGGCAAGATGAATCCTGCCATCTGTGGACTTAATTTCTACCCTGTCAGGCTTATATTTGCTTCCAGAGGGAGAATAACCCAGGAAGCTGAATTTTAACCCCATCATGAGCTGGAATCGTATCCATGAAGGCTATTATATGCCTTCATCTTTGACTTATTTCGTCAAACAAAATAGTGTTGGCTGTGGCGAGGCAAGGAAAAAAATGTCTCTCTTTCCTTACCTAGTCCTCTAGAACGATTTTTACTTTTTTCTGAGAAAGTTTCACTGGATGGGAACCCAGGGTTTTCTAGATGCTGCTGGCATCAACATTAGCTATGCTGGATGGGACTGCTGAAAGGTGAAGTTCAACAACACCTATAGAACTGCAGGTTCCCTGCCAATGTGCCCTGTAAGCTAAACATAGATATGGATTAAATACTTTGCATGCACTTTTTCCCCACTGTATAATATGTGGGATAGGGTCTGTCTTTAAAAAACAGTAAGAAGCAGAGCCTGGACTCTATTTGTACACTTCATTGAGCTCAATGAAATGTGTTTGTATGGCCCTTCTATGTCACAGGGTGCTATAAGTGAATACACTAAATATTTGACTTCACCTTCTCCTCTTGCAGTGTGAGAAAGGACACAGAGGGCTGTCAGTATTGGCCACTTTTCCCCCCATGAATTAGGTAATTTAAAAATGGCATTGCCTCATTTCATTTATTCTTGCTGTGGAGCAATGATGAATCACTTGTGGGCTCTTCCTGAGTTCTACCCACTGGTCTTTGAATTGGTAGAAAACTAGACAACATAATTCTGGCAACCTGTATTCTGCCCCAGGGACGATGCTGGCAAATAATGCTGTTTTTATTTATAAACGCTGTATTAAAACAATGAATTCCTCTTCTCTTAGCAATTCTTACCAGCCAGTTGATAACACTGGATAGTTCAGTCCCTTTTGGACAGAGTTTTGGCATTATTTTGAAATAATTAAATCTATGTTCCAGAGAAGCTTGGTACCACCCACATTTGGGATACTTTTGAATACACCTGCACAAACCACTTATGTCAGAACAGTTCATATCCTTTTGGATATGAATTTATCACAATTCCAGACAATCATCAAATCTGTATTGAAAAGAAGAGCTGAGAGGTGTAGGAAAAGTTGTGCCACGAACCAATAAAAAAACTGGCTATCTCTTTCTTCCTTCAGTGTGCAACCCTCAACTGCCCTCACTGAGAGCTGCTGTTTAGACTATCCAGGTGACTGAGCCAGGAATTGGTTCAGAGGCCTGGCAGGTATTGGGGAAGAAGGCATTTTCAAAGAATGCAACTTTCCCATTGCCCAGAGCAGGATGACCTTGGAAGTCAGGATTATGAGGACATGACAGAAAAAAAGATTGCCAGGATATATTCCAGGGGTAGGTTATCTATCCTATTTCAGAGTTGCCTTCTGAAATAGGATAGATAATTCTGTCAATGCAGCCTCTCTCATTCTTCCCCTTTAATTCAGGATACAGACTCCAATGTGAACTTATGCTGAAAAATATTGTCAAAATGGTTTGAGAGCATGTTAACAAGCTTTATGTAGCCTGTGCTTTTCTATTCGCCCTATTTTTCATTATTGTCTGCTTTTTTTCCCCTTCCCTCTTTAAGCATCCCTGTCCTTTATGCGAAGAAGCCAAAATGATGCTTGAACCATACAAACACAAGGTAGGTTACTACAGTCCTTTGCTTAATCAAAACACCAACCCACAACCTTTAAAATAAGGAATCAGAACATACCTGTCTGCAGAAGCACACGAATGCACTGGCAATTGTTTCTCTTTCTTTTGGCATTTTTTAAAAATTAGTTTCCACAACTGATTTTCATAAAGTCAATTCTCAGAAAGCATTTTTGTCCTTTGGACTATTGCAACTGAAATTGCACTGCTCTATTACAGACTGGCTTCCGAATTGGCTACAGAGATTAAATGCCTAGGTTGGTCAGATTAATTATCTTCAGTATCCAAAAGAAAAACCACGATTCATCTGGATTTATTTATCTAGCTATTTATTTATTTTAGCCTCTTGGTGGGTTGACCAAATTAGGTGCATTGCCTAAAAGAATCTAGAAAGGATATCCATTTTTTTGCAATCATTTTTTTCCCTTTAGCTCAAGCACATTTAGATAATACCATTTGATGGCTCCTCACTGGACAATTTCTCTTCCATTGTTTTCAATATTTACATGAAACTATTGAAGGAGTTGATCATTAGATTTGAAACCAGGTATGATCTGTATGCTGATGATACCTATCTTTGGATAATGATGGGGTTGCCTGGATGTATTGCATGCTTGCATTTGATAAAAGGTTGAGTAAGAAGTTATACACTGAAATATAATAAGAGGGCATTTGCTGATATATATTATTTTATCATATTACATTAGCAAAAAGAAGCTAGTGATCTGTAAATATCCAACAGCATTCACATGATAATTTAACCTCAGAATTAATAATCTCAATAATCATTAAAAGAGGTAGAATTCTGAAAAATTATATTGTCAAAATAGCAACACTTGGCTATTTTGCTTCTTCCTGTCACTTCATTGCAAGTAAAAGCCTAGTTCAATTGTTGACTGAAAAGTCTACATTTTTTCTAGATTTGATAGATTTCAAATACTAGACATACAGTGCAGAAGACCTGTGCCACTGTTGAGAAAGCAAATATCAGTTTCATCAATAACAAAGGATTACTGGGAAATACGTTTAACCCATCTTAAACTTCTAACCTAACGTTTGACTGGGGAAATTCTGGGAGTTGAAATCCACACAAGATAAAGATGTCAAGGTTGAGAAACTGCTCTTACCACTATGGAACATCAGAAGCAGCAATAGCATCTGGACAAAACACAGTAAATTAGAAATGCTTGAATTGAATAAACTTCCAAGAAACAATCTGATGTAATTTGTATGTTTTTTTTTTAAATTTAGCAAACATTTTAAAGTGATTTTCTTAAAACTGGATTAATACGAAGTAATAATGTTATGAGAAGCCCAGTTTGTTTTTAAAAAATGGATTTCCCTACTCTATGTTTCCATATGATTACCTATCATACTATTCTTTTTCAGGATAAACAAAGTTATATAAAACAGAAAAGAACTAAAAAACTACTAGGCCAAAGATGTTAAAGGCCCAAGATAAGGAAATGAAAAGGCCAAATAGCGAAAACTAATTTATGCCAATACTATTCTGTATAATTTTTCATAGCTTTCTGTCCCTGCAAATCATTCTTATTTCTGCCATATCCATATGCCACTTCATACACTGCCTTTTATTCTTTCAGATTTCTTCCTGTTTTTGAGGATCTCGTTAACTTTCCTGGCCTTTCCCTTCCTCTTGACCTATTCATGGTATAGTCTTAGTAGGGAATGCCACAGATTGAGTAATCTAGTCTATATCTTTGGCACCTTACTAAAACAAAACAAAAAAAAAAGAATTTTTCAACAGAGTTTATTCCATAATAAACTTTTCATGGATAAACCAGTCAAAATAATCCAATGCTTTAGGCACCAAAACGAAGGAACATTATTTTTTAACCTACACAGGGATTCTGATACTTGTCATGGAATCAAATAGTAGCTTTCAAGTTTAGCCCCCAAAGGAATTCAATTCTGAAGTTATGAAGGTAGGATGAAGTTATGAAGGTCCAGCGATAACTATGGTAGTGGGAGAAGTAACATCTTTCTCAATAGATAGTTTTAATTTGTGCAATAAAATTATCATGGTCTTAAATCGAGGTCTACCTTTAGTCAAGCTAGTCTCCAGAAGTGCTCAAAGGAAATATGTTGTTGCTGGACATTATATTTGTGCACCAGCTGCCGATTTGGTTTTGGGCATTAGTTCCCATATCTTTTCCCCAAAAACAGCGTATTCCAGTGAAATCATTTTTCTATTGCCGCCTTCAAAAATGTTAATACTTAGTATAAATATATAATCCAACACTTTTTATGGGTAAATCATTCTTGTTGAACCGTATAAATAAAATCTACCAGCGGAAAAATAATAATGGATAAATATGGTGTGATATAAATTCTTTCACCTGGTGGTTAACACAGACATTTATTACAAGCACTCATTATTTTAATAATATGTTACAAACTTCATGATTCCTGTAAAATGAATCAAATTCTTTACACATTTTGGTTTGTAAATCAAGTTTATTCCTATTTATAGTTGCAAATAAAAAGATTGGACACTCTAGGAAAGAGAACTCTTGTAAAATTTTCCCCAAATATTGTCTCTACTTTCTCTTTAGATTTACCTGATCTTTTTGAAAATCACCCTCTGAGGTGGCATGGGATGATGATGATCTTGGTTTGGAAACCCCGCACCAGAGTTTTAAAACTTGATTTGGAAACCTCATATACTTTGATTTAGGCTTCTTGCGAGAATATAAATTATATATTTATTTATATATGTTGTGACCCAGCAGCGGCCGGCTGAGCTGTTGGTGGACTCTGACAGCTCAGACCATTATGGGACTGCTCTGGAGGATGAGGAAGACTCTGTAGGGTGTTTGGAGTCAAAGCATGAACTAGAAAGGCCTGTTGGCCACCAGGTGGCATCTGAATAAGGGAGCAGTGAAGAGGAACAGAGGGAGGTTGTCCCTGATGTGCGTAGAGCTGAGAGGAGAAAGGAGGAGCTGTGGAGAAGACGTCATAGAAGGAAGTAGGGACAGCTGGCTAAGGTTGTGGCCCCTCGCAAAGAGTTTATAGGTGGAGCGACGGAAGGGGAATCTTTGCAAGAAACTACAGTCCATTTTACTAGCTGTTGAGAAAGCATTCCGTAAGCTTAATTTTGGGTTCTTGAAGATAGCTTTCTAGGCTCCTAGCCAAGGGGTGGCTTTATCTATGTAATTAGTCGTGGCAGACAGCCAAGCCTGTGTCTGCATATTCATTGGAATCACGGGACAGAACAATATATAAATTATATTTATATATTTATAAATAGAAATATAAATTTCTATGTGATACCACGAGCTATTCTGGCTATATCTCCATTAATCCTTCTTTGGAGCTGTCTTCCTACTTTTTTTGCCATATACCTCCTTGCTGGCTTAAGAGACTTAGCTCTTTTGTTGGCATTTTAAAAAGCCCTGCTAGGTATTTTTAAAATAAACAATGCTTAATCGTTGATGCTGTTTGTTTCTAACAGTTCTTTGTATCTTTGGTTTTAATTGTGATAGTGTGGTTTATTGTAAATCACCAAGAAACTTTAATTGTTATCAATAGTGTTTCAGAAGTACTAAAATTGGAAATATTTCATGGTAAAATAATTCAGTGTAATGCATTACAATTCCTACCAAAATAATTGCCTCAAAATCTTCATGGATTTGATTTTTTCCATTTAAATGGTTAAGATAAAACAAATATACAGATAAAGCTGATACTGAAACAGAAGATGGGTTGCTATCTTATACAGCCTGGAAGTTATATTAATTGCTTTTCTAAAAATATAGTTAGAATCCCAATCAATGGGATTTCCTTTCTATAAAATGTCCGATTGTTTCTTTCTCCTATTTAGAAATTTGCTAAAACTGGTTCTTTGTTAAGCACGAATGAGTTAGTGTAACGATTTTCTGAAACAGGAATGATAGCAAGATAAGAAATCTGATGTGCACTGAAAATTTGGCCAACATGTAGTTCAAGACAAACGTTTGCTTTAATTACTAGACTCAACTCACTGAATTTGCTTTTATTCTTTATTTATTCTGCTCCAAGGCCCCCAGGAAATAATACCTTCTATGTATAATGGGTCTAGAAGATTATTCGACCAACCATACAGGGCTTATTTGCCCTAGAATAATATTGGGAGGTTTGAGCTATAGGGCTTAAACATGGAGATGAGATAATTCTATAAAGCAATCTGAAATCAGATCTAATTAGGGCATTTTATTCCCTACTGCCATTTTACAAGTCTTTTGTCTTCCCAAATGGAAGCAATTGAGATCTACCTAGCCTAATAAGCCACTTATTGCCACTTATAAAACCAATAGGAATAACTCTCATGGAGGTAACCAAAGGTTATCTAGGATGCTTGACCCAAAAAAAGACCAAGAGTGATTATGTTCACAGAACATACTTACTGAACCAATATAATTTAGGGAATTAACACAAACCTAAGTTCACGTAGTAGATTCCAACATAAACTAATTCTATGAACAGTGTTCTTCCAGCATGCTAGGCTAAAATATGATTGCCTGGATTGCAGTTTAAGTTATTGTGCAAATATAGGCTATATGCAGTCTTTCATCACACTGTTGGCAAATTTCAAAATTACTTGTTCATTTGTCATCTACAGTAAGTGTCTCTGTGAATAAATTGGGAAACTGTTTCTCAGGACATTTTTATTTGTAGCAATAGTCCTTACTGGGGTCCCCAAATCCTCTTATTCAAATCATTCAAAAAATTCGCTGAAAGAAATAAACCTAATCAATTTTTTTCAACATAAGTATTGCTTTACAACCTACAATACATAGATTTTCGTTGAGATCACTTCAATTCTTTTAGTATGGTTTATTACTATGCTTTTTTAATGTTTGACTGCTAGTTATTTTATTGTTTTGTTTTGTTTTTTGTTTTTTTACAGTTTACTTTGGAGGAAATAGATATAACTCTACCTAATCATTCAATCTGGCTGGAAAAATACAAGTATGAAATACCTGTCTTTCATCTGAATGGGAAATTCTTAATGAAGCATCGGGTAGATGTACAAAAACTAGAAAAGCAGCTTTTGAATTTAGAATTACAAGATGAAAGAAACAAATGAAGAAAAATGAAGATATTTAACTGCAAACCATAAGGATTGCATTGATCATTTTGCATTGCCTTCTGTACAAAATCATACCCTGCAAATTTTAGAATCAACTATCAGAGTTGTGTTTGATGACATGTTTATTTCATATTGACTATGTTCTTCACTGACAGTAAACACCACCTGCATTTTAGATTTTTTTTCAATTGTCACACATTTCACATATGGTTTAGAGTCTAAACTTTAGACTTCACGCTACTACTACTATACAATGAAATATAATTGTATTAATAAAATCGAAGCAGCATAAAACTTGGTCCTAAAATAATTGAAACAATCTGAAACCTAGTAAGCTTATTGTCAATTTCACCTTCGTTCTTATATTTGTTGTTAAACATTATATAACTTTCCTTGGATATTAGTTTGCATAGCTAAGAATAGATTTCAACCTTAGGCTAAAGTTATAAAGCAGTCTTTCCTTCCAAATATGTTGGACTTCAAAACTTCCATTCTTCTGCTGGCTTGGAATTCAGTGCATCTGGAAGGTTTCAAATTGAGAGAATGTGCCTATATTTTAAGGACAGCACAGGTGGTCCTCAACTTACCATTTGTTTAGTGACTGTTCGAAGTTACAACAGCATTGAAAAAACAGACTCACGACTGTTTTTCACATTTACTAATGTTGCAGCATCCCCATGGACACATGATCAAAATTCGGACACTTGGCAACTGCCTCGTATTTATGACCCTTGCATTGTCCTGGGGTCACGCAATCCCCTTTTGCAATCTTCTGACAAGCAAAGTCAATGGCTCCAGGTTCACTTAACCACCGTGTTACTAACTTAACAACGGCAGGGATTCACTTAACAATTGTGACAAGAAAGGTCGTAAAAGGGGCAAAGCGCACTTAACAAATGTCTCACTTAGCAACAGAAATTTTGGGCTCAGTTGTGATCATAAGTTGAGGACAACGTGCCCATGAAACCTGGCCACTCTTTGTGAGAATGCTTGCATTTTTTCTGATTGCTCTTGGAAGCCAATCAAAAATTTCAAATGCTGTACTAGTAGTAACAGCATTTGGACCAAAGTCCTTTTGGCTATATTGGAAAAAAGACAAATAGGTGGATCGTTGAAATAGTTTATCTTCAGAGCCTTTTCCAGTTCTGTGATCTCTGTTTCCTCATAATTGGTCTTTCATTAGAGGCTTATTAGTTAATGATGCCTCATTAAATATACATAGAAGTGGATCCAAGAGGTAAAAGTCTACAGCAGGGTGTGATAGCCTCTGATGTGATTTGCTTTTATTCCAATGGAAATTTAATAGACACAACAAGCGGAGAGGTTATCATAATCAGTATAAGTGCACTTGATGCTGTACACAGCAGTATTCAAACTGAGTCTCTGGCTAGCTTAAACTGATTGAAGGCTCTTTCTAATTTGTATTCCAAAGGAACTACTCAAAGAATCCTTGTTTTCCCAACAAGATTGCGTATCTTTAAAAGGATATTAATACTAAAAATTAAATATTTCAGTAGGGAATTTAATCATTGGCTTTTAGTAAAGATCTTTGACAACGACAAAATGTTGGTAAATGGAGATTAATATAACCCTTTTTTTGTACTTTCCCTTCTGTGCTCTCTAAACCTTTTCTTCCCCTTATTCATCCCAATGCTTTGGTGCTCCTGGTTCCTCTGATTATTATTTGTGTTATTTTATTACAATAGTTTAAATTAGTAAAGCATAGTCAAGTTGTGAACTCATTTATCTTCATAAGTGGTCTGTATTGTGAAATATCCTCTTTACTGTAGCTAGAACGGAAAACTTTGGCTGAGCTCAGCACAAAAAAGAGTAGCTATGTCCTTAGTAAACTCAGCTTTGGTTTAATGGAGCCTACCCTTCTATTAATACAGCTGCTGCCTATGCATATACAATATGCATTGCCTAGTACACAGATGTCAAATTTGTGGTGTCACGTTGCTGTCATATGACGTTCTGTGATTTTTGCTCCTTCGTGGAGCTGGGGTGGGTGTGGCTTGCGCGTGATGCCTCTGGCCCATGGGCTGCCAGTTTGACACCCCTGGTCTAGCATATCATCTACTACCTTTAATCAGCTTTGAGTTCTTGCAATACAATTGAGGAATGACATCTTCAGAAGAAGAGGAAAGAGTCTTCTCAATCTTAACATGAAATTAATGCTATGGTTTGTTAATATGCATATAGTGGTGTCTGCCCTCTCAAATGCCATTTCACTGAGTTTTCACTACTAGAAGAATTATTATTAGCCATGTGCAACTTAGTCATGTACACAAGGGACATATTGAGAACATTTCCTGTAGTATGCTTATATGCGAATATTTTATTGATCTGACTTTCTGTAGTGAAGATATAGGGTATTTTTTGAAAATAGAGTTTAGTATTGTAGATTTCCATAATGAACCTGCAATTTTTAAAGAGGAATACACAAACACTTTATGCACAACTCTCCCTACACCTGAAGAGAACGTTTCAATCGGTGTGTGCGTTGCTACCTGTTCTAACATATGCCAGTGAAACCTAGACACTAACCTCACAATCGATACAAAAGATACGAGTGGTGCAAAGAGCCATGAAAAGTTATATGATTGGCATTGCAAGACAAGATAGAAAAACTGGGACATGGATTAGAGAACAAACAAAAATATACGATATCATTAAGAGAGTAAAAGAATGGAAATGGGCTGGTCACATAGCAAGAAGAACTGATGGCAGGTGGACCAAGGCAATCATAGAATGGATCCCGCTTGATAAAAAGTGTTCATGAAACAGACATAGCAGAAGATGGAGAGACAACATCAGCAAGCATTGTGGGCCCAATTGGCAAAAGAAAGCTCAGAACCATATTGATTGGAAAAATGCAGAAGTGGCTTTCATTCTGCAGTGGATAGACAATGCTAAAATGATAATGACACACACACTTTATTGTATGCTGCCCGGAATCACTTTGGGTGTGATAGACAGCTATACAAACTAAATATATAAAATGCACAAAGTTACATACAAAAATGGAGGTCAGATTAAAGGTTTCAATGAATTCTTAAGGGACAAGAAGCTGTACAGCCTCTACAGATTACAAAGTACAAATATGAAATTGGTATGCAATTTAAATGCATAATTAGTATTATGTGTAAGTGTTTGCAGAATCAAAATAAATTAGTAAATTTGGCAGGTGCAAACATACAAATATCCTTCCAGGTGATTCCGTACATTTTTATTTTTACTATAGAGTTATTAATAAAGCTCCAAAGTGTGATTAGGCTTAAAATTAGCCAGAGGAAGACAATCACATAGATGACAAAAAAAACCCTGACATTTCTGAGTTCTCAGTTGTGAATTTTATTCTATCAACTTTCAACATCATGCTAAACAGCTGTCTCAACATTTGAAAGAAAAGATAGTTCTTACAAAAAGGGAAAATATGGTATATGTATGTATGTATGGGTATTCTTCCAGATAACAATTTCAACAGCAAGAAGCATTATTAGGAAGTTACGTGGAATTCTTGAAATCTGCTATATTCACTATTTTTTTAAATTTTGTATCTGTAAACAATTGCACACAGTGTTGTCTATCCTGAAAGTGCAGAAAGAGGCTGTGTTTACTTTTGTGCCATGGATGTGGTTGAGTGAGCTTATATTCACTTAGGGGTTCATTGCAACATAAATTTGACCAGTTTTGCATGCAACTGTATTTCCTCCATGTCAGTTTCCTTAAATCAATGCAGACTGATACACAGAAACAGAACATAGCTGGACATATGACCTGCAGAATGACTGTAGCTTCAGTGAATACACAGAAACAGATAAGAGGATAACCAGAAAGTACACAAGTAGCTTGTTTTACATAGATGTGTGAAGAGGGAAGCAAACGATCCGTTTGAAGAAAAAGCAAAATGAATTCTGCAATGGTAAGTTCTATTTCATAAACTTGTTGGTTTTTTGAGGTCATCAGCGGTTATGTGACTTTTTTCCTTGCACTTGTAAAAAGTTTTGATGAAGACTCCTGTGGTGGAGGCTAATTTTAAGGATCAAAAAGTGGTTAATGAACAGAATAAATAGGACAAAAGTTAAATCTAGGTAGCATTTTTGGCAGCAACATGGCAATAGGTTGCCATTGTTCTTCCAAGGTGTGTGTTTGGTTCTTAGTTTAGTTTATTTATAGCCTTGGGATTTTGTATTGGTTCTATCCAAGTATTAAGCAGGTCTGACTTGACTTAGCTTTTTAAAAAATCAGCTAAAAGTCGACCATAATTAAGATACTGAGCCCAATGAGGATCTGGAAGAAGTCATTTGAACCTTAGCTAAGCCATCTGTAGTCATTACACCATCAGTACTTCAGAAATATATGGGAACTTCTTGTTTTCTCGAAATCTCTGTTTGCATTTTAGCTACCGTACTTCTTAAAATGGAGATCAACTTGTATTTTTTTTAATTTTAAACTACAGCAGACCCTTCTGCAACCAGCTACTTAATGGCTTCATAGCCAAAATGAGACCTCCATGCACAGGGAGACGAAGGAAAAACCACAACAAAATCCCTAATAAGTCAATACTTCAAAAAAAAAAAACTCAAAGAAAATAAGAAAGGGGAAAAAAGGAACTCGGGTGCACGAAGCAAAAACTCCGGTAGAATAGATGCAAGAAGTTCAGTTCTGAAAGAAAGGCATCTCCTTTACTCTGGAGTAGCGATGCCACACCCAGCGCTCCGCCAAACGAATATTTGCCCTTGCAGCTTGAGAAGACGCGGTGAGAAACGGCAGCTTTCCAGCAAATGCCTCGAGTGGACGAAGCCTCCCTCCCCCCCCCCCGTCACATTTTTTCTACCTGACACTTAGCCCGATGACCTATCCCATGTGCGCTTCCGCCTCTGTCCACTAGGGGTCCCCTTCCTCCCAAAGGCCATCTGTCCTCCCGCTCTCCTAGCTCCCGCCCGCCCCTTGTCCAGTCCAATGCTCCCAGCCGGGCGAGCAGAAATCGGCGGCTGCCACTCTGCAGAGTCCGCCCCGCCCCTTTCCCCCCGGTCTTCCCTCTGCTGGCACTGCCGGCCGCGTAGCCGTGGTTGGCCGCGCTCGCTAAGAGGTCAATGAATTGGCAGGGGCTGGGCGAGAGGGACGCTCCTGCGTGTTGGGATCCCTGTCCCTCCAGCCGGCTTGGGCGAATGATGCGGCTGCCCAAAGCCGGGAGAACGGCGGCTTGAGAGCGGGATCCTTCCCGAGGAATGACCAGGGGGTGTGCGAGCGCCGGAGGAGGTGAGTCCCCGCATCAGGCCCCGGGGTTCTCTCGGCTTAGCCTTAGGCGATCGGTCTCGGTGGACTGAAAAGCTCGAGCTTCAATTGCTCAGAGCCCGGAGTTTGCGCTGCCACCGCCAGATTTGGGGTTGTTAACTGTTCATACAACTTATTCTCCACCTATAAGTCTCAGTGGGCTCCGTGTAGTAATAATAATGGGCAAAGATTTCTATCCGAGGATACTTTGGGTCCCCTTGATTCTTTCTCTTTACCTGGCCAAAAAAATAACCTGGTGTGATTTAGTTTTTCGGGCATGATCATATACAAATATTAGACGGGGTAACGGTGGAGAAAATAAATAAAATTAGTTACAAGTGGGTAGGATCCAAAAGACGAAAACTTTTCCCCCTCAAAGAAAGTGACTGCCCACTTTGCAATAATTATCACCTCAATATTTAGGGGTCGATTCTTGTGACTCCAAGGGAGAATAGGTTCGGGAGGCTGAACCAGCGCTGTGAATGTTTCTGACTGTAATTGGATAATTGTCTTCCCTAAAGAAAAATGCGGATGTATCGAAAGCTTCTGAAACTGACAGATGCCATGGAAATCTTGTGTTCTAAATGCAAGTCTGTGCATTTTTATTACATGGTGCACCAACCTATATATTAAAAGCAGGCATGCCCTTGTGTATACAAATATAACCCTTCCCATGGCAACAATTTAGTTGCAAAAACAAGCTGACAGAAGCTAAATAGCCTGAGCTAAAATGTCACCCCACCTTGATCTGTCTTTTCCTTCTGTCCTAGAATAGCAACTGTCAAGAATAGTGTGGGGGGGAGAGAGAGACAGGAGGGGAGGAGGAAAGGAACTGTCCTTTATTTCTACAGCTTATTTTGTTCTTTCTTCCCTTTTGGGGAGTTGCATTTGGATTACACCCCCCTCCCCCCCCTCTCGTCCCATGTGCAAATGTTTAAAATGTTGACAGCAAATGCTGTCACAGCTAGCCCTTGTCAGATAGTATTTCTGCGTATCTCTTGCTTTCTTCTTTTGTATGAGTGCGTGTAAGTGCCTCTGGAGAGGTGAATGATATGGATGTAGTATTCTTGTTTGCCTTCCTTTGTTTATGCCAAATGATGGGCCATAATGTGTGTGACAAGAATGCAGTTCCGAATGCCAAGTCTTGAACTTCCTCTGGGTGGGTGGGGGTGGGCGGGGAGAGATTGGCCACTGTGTGTGTACTATGTGTGTGTTCTCTTCTCCGGAATTGTGTACAAGTCTGAGTCTGCCTGTGTCCGTGAACTTTACAAGCATTCCGTTCAGTGTCGTTCAGTGCAGATTCCAGCCAGCTCCCTGGTTTACAGCCTGCAGTTTGCTACGCGGCCCATCTGTTAAAACACAATCCAGCTACTGCTGGCAAATCCAGGCAAACATAGCAAAAAACAAAAAAAAGCGAGAGCCTGCTTCCTAATCGTAAACATCCATAATTGGAAATGGTAAAGCACAGAATCCGATTGTCAACTGAACTTGATTCTAAGTAAAGGCGCTTAAACGTCACCTTGGGAAGAGTGTTTCGGGGTTTGTTTTTTAAAAAAATATAAATCTAAAGGCTAACATCCTGCCAAATCAAGTTCCATTGTTGCCGTTGTTTCCTGCCAAATTGATTTTAATGATACGCTTCCGCGAGGGGTTTGGTTTTGCCTGGCCTGTTTTGAGGCTGAGAGGCAATTAAGTGTTATCTAATTAATGGAAATGTTGCACCGCATTTCTCCATCACATTTTAACTGATTAATGAAATGCTGCTGTGTAGGCATCCCTACCAAACTGGTAATCCAAAGCACGGCCATAGAGCTGAGTCTGAATCAGACAGAACTTGCTTGTACATGGGGGTTCATGCGAATTAAGAATGCGAGCACTTGGTTGGTGCCAAGCATTCTAGAATCGAAGAAACACAGGAGAAGGATTTTCTGTCTAAAAGAACACTGTTTGTCCAGCAGAACCTTTAAAAAACTCTCGGTGACTTTTAAATTGAAATAGAATGCCCTCATTGGAGTGACAACGGAGGGAAATTTTCCTGTGCTTTCTCGCTTTTTGTTTGTATCAGCTATTAGAAATGATGTCCCTGATCAGCAGGACATTATTGCACGTAGCAGCAATTCATTATGTAAGACATCTGTATTTAAAATAAGTTTGCTCCCCACAATTGTAAAAGCCTCAAGGGAGGGGGACAAAGGCAAATTCAAACATTTTTTAAATGACATATAGAATGTCATAATGGAAGAACTTGGTGAATGTCTGTGACATCTCCACACCGTTCCTACTTGCCACTCTCTAGCACAGTTGTGTGCTTATAGCAAAACAGGTGCAGCAGAGTTATTTCTTGGAAGAATGATTATTTAATAATTAATTTTCCACGAAATACATCTACTGTTGTTAAGTGCTATTGTAGTGAATAGCAGTTCCCTACAATAGCCGGTGAAGTGCCTGCTGCGATAATGGAATTTGGTTAATTCAGCCTTAGCTGAAAAGCCTTTTGAGGAAAATTACAGCATCTGGAAAAGGTCTTGAGTAAGTACTCAGAGGATTGTGTAGTATGGTCATTAATTCAAAAATAACATATCTTAGTCTGAACCCTGGCTTTTGAATGCTCACCTCCAGAATAATTGCTTTAGCATTAAAATATTTTCTTTTCGGTTTTTTAAAGTATGAGAAGCAACAAGAGAAAAGTTCATTTATGCCCAGTTTGAGATTTCCCTTATTAATATAACATGCATACTTTGAGTATCGTTAAGATCTTAGTGTAATTAATTGCTACTATAATGGATGAGAGCCAGTTTGGTGTAGTGGTTAAGGCATCAGGCTTGAAATCAGGAGATTATGAATTCTTGTCCTATCTTAAGTACAAACCCAGCTGGGTGATCTTTGGCCATTCTTTGGCAATGTCAAACCACTTCTGGGAAACCCTGCTAAATAAACCTCAGGGACTTCTGCAGACAGTCCCTGAGAATTAGACACAGCTATTGTAGGAAAATATTGGAGAACAAAATTATAATTGATAAGTCTATTTGCATAGTTCTGTTTGTATTAATAGTAATTTTATTCAACATTACAATTAAAAATATAACTAATGCAAGCTACAAAGAATAGTAAGAAAGAATAGAAAGTGCAGGAAGGAGAAATATATAAAGAAACTTTGAAAAGAAGGAACAAATAAGAATATACTAAAGGAAGATATACGTAAAGAAATGACTTATCCCTTCATCACAAGTATACACAATTTTAGTAACTTATCACTTTCTCTTAAAACACAATGAATGATATCTTCTTCCCATGTCTCATCTCTCATCTCTATATAAACAGATTCTTAAAGCAAATGAAGGCAAATATACGAGTCCTAGGATAATGTTGCAGAATCCAATCTGGGTCATTCATGGGGACCAGAGGTTTAGTTTCCTGAGCTTTCAGACTTGTGCTGGAGCCCATCCTCAGGGAACTTCTCTCTAATGGAATGTATGCTTTCTATTCTATGTATTGTGTAGTATTTGTGTAGTGCCTGATTTCATGTAGCTTTTTTAAAAATGTTGATTGGGGTGTTGATGGCCAACTATGTAGTTGGCTGTTGTTTCTTTGATCTGCCAAGTCCTCAGCTTCTAAGTACCTGATAAGCTGGTGTTGAATCAGCACTCTGTTGACTGACAAGGGACCTGTTTCCCAGGCTTTAGTGCCATGGCTACCTTTGTACCTGCTCAGCCAACAATTTTAGTAGCTGCAAAATTAAATGTATGTCCTTGTTCATTGCAATGTGATGCTACCAATAACTTTGAGTCTCCTTGTCTGACCTCTGTTGTTCAGTCCTGTTCAGCAAAAAAAATCCATTAAGAGTTAACAGAGATAGCATGTCTATTTTAACATGCTTACTTACTCAAATAAACACACTTCATATTTCTTTCTTTTATTTGTAACAATCTTAAACTTTAATCCAGTGTTTCTCAACCATGACAACTTGAAGATGCGTGAACTTCAACTCCCAGAATTCTTCAGAGAACATCTAGTTGGGGAATCCTGGGAGTTGAAGTCCCTACATTCTCAGGGTACCAAGGTTGAGAAACACTGCTTTAATTTCTTCAAATATCATAGAAATTGGTTTCATTTTTTTTATCCCTTCCCACAATTTTTTTCAAAATTGATCTCTTGTAAGTCCATTATAGGAAAGTTATCTAAGTCACTCTTTTGGTTTGTTATTTGTATATCCCTTTTTATTATTAAAATTTCAGCTAGTTTCATGTGTATATCCACTGTAGCATCTTTTCTTATATTATTATTTTAGCCTGTTATTTTTAAAACCATTTCCAGATCAGTCTGTTTTGTCTAAATCCTCTTCCATAATATTTTTTTTTAAATGGCCTATTTATAATGGCAGAAACTCTTAAAATTAACTTCTGAGTTCCTGTCACAAATATACTTCACTTTCTTATAAAAGGAAGTATGTGAACCCAGTGTTCTTTTAAAGGCACCAATCATGGTTTGAGCAACATGGTTATTTCCTCATCTCTCAAAGCTCTAAACCCACTGGAAACTGCTATCTTGCAGTAGGAGGAGCAACTGTCTGGAGCAATTGTGGGCAATCTCAAGTCCTCTCTTTGTCTGTAGAAGAATTATGAAGAACAGATCTTCTCGTTGGCTTTCATTCTCTGCAACCTTAAATTTCCCATTTATTCCTGGAAGTCCCCACAGAGTTCTGATGATAAGACTGATCCCTGCATTAAACTAAATATGTGATGGAATTATTCCACATTCACATTTAGGTTCTTGTGTGTAGTCGGATTTGAAGCTTATGATTTTTAGTACTTCTTATAATGATGTATGCAAAATTGCAAGTGACTTATGCAAATGACAATATTTTATGTCCTCTATAGCCCTGAATATATAACTTAAAGCCCTTTGAAATGCATAATTTTCCCGGATAACAGCTTACACTTTTGAAAATGCCCTCTTCAGTCTTGTCCTCTTTTTGCATTTGACCATGTCCTTAGAGTGACCTTGTACTATATGTTAAGTGTTGTCCTTGCTGTATTATAGAATGGATCTGAGAAAGAATAGTTTGTCCAAGAAGAAATCATTGGTTGAGGACAGAGACAAGTTTCAAACCCTCATTTTTCGAAGTTTGATTTGGAAAAAAAAGGTCAAACCCCATACATTTTCCTGGTCTTGCATATGAACTTTTGAGTTTTCATATGAGAAATCATATTTCAGTAGAGAGGTCATCACAGTCTTGCAAATATTCAATTATTGAGATTTTAAAACTTTTTTTAAAAAGCCATTGGCTTTCATGCCAAAAATATTATGATATCGTTCACCTGAACAGGTGGGCAATCCCTGTATTAGCCAATGTAGAACAAGCATCTGAAGATAATGTAGCTGAACATCTGTGCTGTTAGACCATGCAAGACAGTAAGATTTGGTCTTTAAAATAGAACTCTAGCTGCTTGCTAGTTCTTCATGGGTGCTCTGGTGACAGCTGAAGCATAAGCCATCAGCCTCATCTGTCATCTGACAGGGAAATGATGAGGCTGTAATGCCGACCTTGAATAATTTTATGCCAAGTGAAGCATATACAAGTCTGAGCACTGGACTGGACTCCAAATTGATTTAGGAGAAGCTGTGGCTTTCAAGCAGCTCTAAAATTATTTGGGTCTGATGAGATTGAAATACTTTAGCTTTCTTACCTTTCATAAACACACTGAAACGTACACTTTGTCTAATTATTTTAGAAACAGCTACTTCAGCACGTAATAGGGCTATGCTGCCCATGGTGCAAATAAACCAGCTTCAAGACTTGCAGGGGAGGTATATAAATAGCTAATAAGATTGGGATGCATTATTTATATAACTCCTTAGTAGCCAATATTCCTTGTAATCAGGTCCTTAAGCATAGGAGTTTCAAGTACTTTTTAATTCATCTTCATTTATTATAAATTTGATTTGTTATTCTACGAATGCAGGACTTTAACTTGTTTCAATAAAATCTGTTTCTACCACAGAGGCTGTATAAGGGGAAATGTTGCAGACGATTTTGAGCTGTCAGACATTCACTGTTGTAACAATATTATTCTATAAAACAAAGAAGATATTTGTAGCCCTGAAGGTTTGTTGAACTGCAATTTCTTGCATTGGCTATATTGATTGCAATTGTTGGGAATTGTAGTTCCACAGGAACAAGTAGCCACCATTGCCTTTGACATGGACACTAACTTCACAATGATGAAAAAAGTGACTGTAAATCTTCACTGTAGAACAATCTGATACAAACAAGGATGAGATATATGCAACTTCTGAAGAACCCCGGGCAGTATAGACAAGAAGTTTTATGTTCAGCTCAGTAGCAAGCACTAGCTTTGAGGATATCCTTAAATGTTCATGCAGGTCATCAAGTTTCTTCTTCTTCGGGGTGGAAGTAAAACAAAAACTATAATTATCTTTAGAACTGACAATTAAGATTCTAAAGGGTGGAGAGTGTCTGCCTTTTAGAACCAACTATCAACAGTAAAGGAACAAGCAGTTGAGTCATATCTTTATTAGGGTCATAGACCGGATAAGGAAAAGCTCTAAATTAGGGAAAAGTAGAGAAGGAAAGAGAAAGAGAAAAGACAACCAACACCAAGGTGGACAGATCAGTTACAGTGGCGATGAGTGCACAATTGGGAGATTTGAAAGAACAGGTTAGGGTTGTTTGTTATGGAGAAAAATCTACCTTTCTGGGTGCAAGGAATTGATAATGACTTGATGGCATGTAATCAATTAATTAATTATTGTCGTATCTGAAACCTCACATTAAAAGAGACTGTAGCCTGGTCTTTTTTGATTACTTCATATGTATTAAATGCTTTAAAAATCTATAATAAAACTTAACTATTTTGTTTATTTAATCAATTTATATGGCCATGAGTGGCGCGGTAGCCTAGAGCTGAAGACACTTGCATCCTACTCGGAAGGTTGAGAGTTCAATCCTAGGCACATGTTTCTCTATCAGGGCACGAAGAAAAAATATCTGCTGCGAACTCCGCATAGGCGTCAGGAAGGGCATCTGGCAAGTAAATACTCAGCTCCACTCTGTCACCCTGACTCCAGTCCAAAACAAGGGATTAAGGGTTGTAAAAAGAAAAAAGAAATAAATGTACATGGCCATTCAGTTTGTAAAGTACAAGTCTGAAAGACTTACAAAAGTTTAAAACTAAAAAATAATAATTAAAAAATAACCAACCAAAATAAGGAAGGAGGAAGAAGACAATCAAAGCTGTTGACAATCACAATCTCAATCATTACAAAACAGGTTAAATTAACAATATAGTAACATTGTTGCACATAAATCTTGAAATAATATTGATAAAATATGTATTTGCTATATTTATCTGAAAACTAGTGTATTATTATCCATTAATGAATACTAGTTGTTGAATTTTTTAAGCAATGAGAAATTATAGTATTGCTGAATTTGGATTCTGACTTGCCAGATTTGCATTTTGAACTATATATAGCTTAAATAGTCCATGTCTTCTAGTACTCTTATCACAGTGTTTATTTAACTGCCGAAGAAATGGGCTTTGGATTAGTAGACAGAAGACATTTGTTCCACAATACAGAAGAGTCCATCCAGCTGCAGAATTGAAGAGAAAGCAGTACTAATTTATTTTTTAAAGTTGCATTCTGTAAAATCAGAATGGTTCACTCTTAGTAGTAAGAAACAAAATGGTACACTTCTGATCCCAAAATAACTAAGATTTTTGCAGTCAGCCCCACCCATTTTTAAAAGATGGGAGGTTGATGGACACTTTGTGGATCTTTGAGAGATATCTGATGACATTTCGTGTCATCATATTACGCTAAAATGCTTTTTTAGGAAAAGAAATCTAATAGAATACTTGCTTGTTCCACTGAACTAGTAGTATAATGACTGCCCAAACTATATTGCAATTTGAATATTTAGACTCTGCTTTATAATAAGGCAGCAACTTATTTCTTCTTTACCTCAGTTTTGGCTGACTGAGAAACTTGATGCTAAATTGATGGGGATGCTGAACTTTCATTTTCATCTCATGTCAAAAGGATTTAGATCTTGTCTTCTGCAAGAGGCAGGAGTTACAGTTTTTACTTTAGTCAAGCAAATAGTCCCATTGATTTTATTCTCCCTTCCTCTGATACAAGTATGCATAAATATACTTTGCTCAGCTAATTCCCTTTTGTACAACAAAGAGTATTAGAAGTGCAACTTTGAAGGTTAGACAATATTGGTTATTATATTAAACAAATTACAAAGATCAGTATTGGTCCATAGCAGTTTCCAGGCTGAATGATAATTACTTCTTATATTATAATTTTCCTAGCCCCCTAAAATATCATAAAAATACACAATTAATAATTAATTAATCCTTTATCAGGATGACTCATAAAATAGCATGGGAGAAACAAAAAAAGAGAAACTTTAGTGCTATCAGTGAATTATAAGGAGTTCTGGGGAAGGTTTAAAGCTTTGTTCAGCAATAAATACCAAATGAAGATTATTGTAGGATTCTGCATTATTGTTTACTAAGAATATTTTTAAATTTACAATTTACTACGTTGAGACAATCATATTTTAAAATGAATTAGAACAAGGCTATAGTCAGCCTTGGTAAAACTGATTATGTCAATATTGGACAAGAATATCAGTTTCAAGGGCAAATAATTATCACTCAAATTATTACTTAAGATTCAGTTTCCTTAGAAGGTCACTAGAGATAGATGGAGTTCCTATAAGATAAGGTTTATTAAAACATGAGCAAAAAATGAAGAATCACACCATTAATAAGACTGCAGTGACATATGCATTCTTGTAGAAACCAATTCAGCTTCTTTTTCAATCCTAATGCTGGAATATCTAGTTCAGGGGTGTCAAACACAAGGCGCGCGGGCCGGATCTGGCCAGGATGTGGTCAGATCCGGCCCATGAGGCTGTCCCGGAAACTGTAAGGGGCCGGCCCGCATCACTTCGGCCCAGTTTACCTAATGAGAAGATGAAACATTGGGCCAGCATGGTTTCGGCCCAGTCTACCCAGTGAGAAGAGGAAACATGCCAGCAATTTGGGGAGTGGCATCAAGCTGGCCATGCCCACCCAGTCAGCTACACCCACCCAGCCCCCCAAGTTCAACCACAGACCTCAATGAAATTGAGTTTGACACCCCTGATCTAGTTACGTATTAAAAATTGCTTGCCCTGTCCAATATAGTGGTGATAATCTCTACCTGTCACTGATGTTGTTGTTTTGGCCACTGAAACCGATCACCAAAATGGTATTGACTACTAATTGTTGAAGAGATTTTAGTTATGCTGAAATAAAGGAGAATTTTCCCCCTCCCATTCAATTGTGTCTGAAACTGGGAAACTGCCTTGACAAGTTTTTTTGCAAGATTTTTGAGAAGTGGTTTGCCATTGACTCCTTACTAAGACTGAGCTGTGTTTATGCCTAAGGCGGGACTAGAATTCAGTTTCCTGGCTTCTAGCATGATATCTTAACCACTCCATAAAACCGACTCTCCCAAAATGAGTATTGCAAAAGAGTAATCATTTTAATTTTCCTTGCCATTGAGTGTAGCACACACACCTAGATGCCTCTGTCATACTGTCATACCTAGAACAAGAAAACTGTTTTCTTGTTCTGGGACAACAACAGACATGGCTTTTAGTTTGTTCTGAAAATAAATCCAAAGTTCCCAGTTTAATATACAAAACTGTCCAGGTTTGCTAACTATGCTTATTGATATGAAAAGTTAATCGCTGGCCATAGGGGGCGAACAATTGCCCCCTGTGGAACGGGCGCGCAATTTGGGCGTCCTCCTTGATGCCCGGCTGTCAATGGATGACCATGTGGCAGCCGTGGCGAGGGGGGCGTTCCACCAGGTTCGCCTGGTGCGCCAATTGCGCCCCCTACTGGACCGGGATGCCCTACGCACGGTCACTCACGCATTGGTGACGTCCCGCCTGGATTACTGCAATGCTCTCTACATGGGGCTGCCCTTGGGACGCGCCCGGAGACTGCAGTTAGTTCAGAACGCAGCCGCGCGGGCTGTGATGGGGAGTACGAGGTACTCCCACGTAACACCTCTCCTGCGCGAGCTGCACTGGCTACCTGTGGTTTTTCGGGTGCGTTTCAAGGTGCTGATTACCATCTTTAAAGCGCTCCATGGCACGGGACCTAGTTACTTGCGGGATCGCATCCTCCCACATACATCCCTGCGGCCAATTCGCTCACACAGAGAGGGACTTCTCCTGGTGCCGTCCACTAGGCAATGCCAACGGGTGACACCAAGGAGTAGGGCCTTCTCTGTGATGGGCCCAACCCTCTGGAATGACCTCCCCCCCGACATTAGAACCACTACTGACCTCCGCTCCTTCCGGCAAAAATTGAAGACTCACCTGTTCCGATTAGCAGGCCTGGCATAATTACAACTGTCCCTCCTGGCAAATGTATTAACTGGTTATTTTAGGGGTATTGTTTTTAACTTATTGTGTGTGTTTTAGGGGTTCAAAATCCTATATTTATATATATTGCTTTGTACAGTTCTTTTAATTCCATTTTTAACCTCCTCCATTCCAACTGTACATATTCAATTTTTATTGTATTTTGATATATTTTGCATGGACTGTACACCGCCCCGAGTCCCTTTTGGGAGAGGGGGCGGTCTAGAAGCATGAATAATAAATAAATAAATAAATAAATAATGCAAGAGAACAAAACAATGCAGGAACTAGCAAGACAGCTACATGTAGAAAAATCTCAAGTTTAAGAATTATTCTTTTGGAAAAATCATGCATTATTTATCCAGATCCATAACTGCATAAATGTAATGCTACAACTTAATATATGAAATGAAAGGGAAGCTAAGATACCTAATTAGTAAAGTAAGTTCAGTTAGCTTGTTTATTATACATACACATGCATGCAATTTATTTGCTAATTCATTCTAAATGATTGAGTAGCATACATTTGAAGAAAATTATCATAGAAGTCCTTACTTTTCAAAACAAAATAATTTATTTAATGCATGTGTGTGTGTGTGTGTGTGTTTGTGCGCGCTTGCGCATAGCTGGAATATTTGTCAAGTAACCAGAGCAATAGACTTCTGGTAAAACCAGAGCTGGATATGTTGGATACATACTTCTCCTCATTTCCTCTCATTTGCAAAGTGTAACTTGAAAGCTTTCTTATGATTCATAAAAACTGAATCATAATCTGGACCCGAAATGACACCAGCTTTTTAAAAACATTTTAGTTAGGAATTGAAATGATAGTTCTTATATGTGTTTGGAGTTGAGGACCAAGTATTTTATTTGTTACTGTCTTCTTAAAATGCAGGTATAATACCAGAACTAATATCAGAAGCCCTGTTCGGCTAAAGCACTTGGCTGCAGCCAAACAAGGCGAAGATCAAAAAAATAAATTGCATTACAAATAATTAATATGCATCAGAAATTTCCTGGTAGTTTAAAATGAAGAGAATCTTCATTATGTTTTCTTATTTGATAAAAACTAATGAACATAATTTCCCCCTTTTGTCATTTGCTACATTGCAGTTTATGATTCTCATTGTTCAAGCAAGCCAAGTTATTTTTCCTCCATTACCATACTCCTAATTTAAAAATATAAATATAGTTTATAAATATAGTTATGTCAAATGCTTACAAATGTAGTCCCTCCGGTGCATCTGTTCTATAGATCTTTTTAGATGGCCAAAAGATATGTTTATACAAGGAACATCAAAAACTTTCACAGTACTTATTCCCAGCCTTCGTGTACTTACCCAATTGACCCTTTAATGAAGTAAATAAGCTGCTACATACCAATAATACGGATACAGGCACATTATTGGCTGGTTATTTCTCTTCTTCTCTTCCTTTCTTTCCTGGAGTACCTGCAAAAAAAGATTCCACTAATAATCAGACTAAATATACCCACTCTGATATGTTGTGAATGGTTCTAATGACAATGGAAACAGCATTAGTTCTGAAAAGATATAATACATATTGACAGTTGGTGTTCTGTAGCATCTAACAGGGCGATCTTTTCTTTCAGGCTTTTTGAAGGCAATCAGGTGATCTGGGAACCATGAGTCCTCTCCTACCCAACCTGTATCTGTTGGTTATTGACTGAAGTTCCCTTCAGCAGAGAAAGGGAACTTAAGCTCTTGATGCTTATGGTATATAGCATGTGGAACTTGCTTTACCTTTGCTATTTATTCTGGCCAGGGGTGGGCTTCAAAAAATTTAGCAAGGGGTTCTTTGCCTGGTTGCTGGGTGAGTTTGGCCATGGTGGGCATGGCCTACTTGGCCTCCTGCACCATGGCGGGGGGTGTTTTTGCCCTCCCTGGGCTCTGGATGCCAGAAACTGACCCATTTCCGGTGTTCCCGAAATTCCTGTAGGCTCGTTTTTTGCCCTCCCCGAGCCTCCGTGTGCATCCTGCAATTACCTGCATCCAAAATGGGCCACGTGGAGACTCTGGGGAGAGGAGGGGTGAGCAGGACTAGCCAGGAGTGGGATTTGGAGGTTGTCCAAACTAGCTCCACAAGGAATAGGAGAGAAGAATTTAAAACACTTTTGGCTTGCCAAGGTTGTCCATTTCAACTTACCACTGTAGGCAGAGCCACCAAAAGCCTTCCATATATTGCCACTGAATTATAATGTTTATATGACACACTCTGACTGATTTAAATAAATCATTTTAATTAATTGTGTTATGGCATACCCCTTGTAGGTTAAGTGTCCCATTAATCCCCTCCACAAAAGATGCACACTACTTGCTTAGTGTTATGTGGGAGTAAAATATTGTAATATGATCCCTTATATCCTCCTCTGATTCTGTTTTCAATTAACAGCTGTTTGGTGTTGTATCCAAACAACAGATTTATTATTACGATATATTTTGACTTATTTCACTAAATCACAATTAAGAAATAGCTTCGTCCAGGTTTTAATATAATGCTAAATTAGAAATGAAAGCTTTTGCTCAGAACTGTTGAAGATTGCTGACAAAAACGAAGACTCTTAACAAGTCCAAGTCATTCACCTGAGACTAAAACAAAATTACATCCAAATAAAATTACTAATCCTTAGTTCTTGAATTTTAAGTCTTTTTCTAATAACTCATTTAGCAAATCTCATTTTATTAGCAAGATGCTTGGTTATTGGATGCTTGGTTATTCATCTCAAGGTGTCTTGGGCAACATTGATTTTTCTGGGTTTTTCTGCATGGAAACAGTTTGGTTGTATTTTTGGGCCAGAAGAATAACATCTATATTGATTCTTCTGGACCTTTTAGTTGCATTAAGTACAATCAATCATGGCACCCTTCCTGATTACCTGACCTGAATGAAAATAAGAATAGATGGGCTTGGTACTTTATAGACTGCTGTAATTGGGTACCAAGTACTTATTTTATGATATTCCACAGGATCTGTTCCGTTCCATTCCCTGTCTGACACAAATGAAGCATGAATACTTAATTGGAGTTAGGAATTATCCATATGTGGAAGACAGAACAATACAGGTTCTCAATGTATGAATACCAGTTGTTGAAGCTAGTAATGAGATTAGAACAGAAGCTAGAAGGCAGAATTTCAATACAAGGTGAATATGGTCAATGATTAATCTATTCAAGGAAATGGAATTCAACCTGCTTTGGACAGACCATTGCAGGGGTATTTTAAATCTAAAATTGTTGCAGAACTGGAGGCCAATCTCTTATCAGAGAAAGGTTATTCATATAATAATGATTAGGCAACCTGTGTCCCCACTGGATCATCATTTCAGAAATATTTCCTTACATAACAGAAAAACAGAATGATCATGGTAGACAAAAAAGCAGTGGGAGTCGAAGCAACTTCTAATTTCCTGTTGGCTTTCCCATTGAGTTTCCTTGTGGAAATTTGGCAGGGAGCATCAGAAATTTCCCCTTCCCTTGAAAGAGGAAGATAACATGACCACGGCAGTAGCACAGAAGGAACCCATCGCATTGAAGCAGCCAGAACTCTCCAAATACTGTTCTCTTTACTTTGCTTTATTGTCATTGTACGTATATACACAGTTTACACATACAACGAAATTTACATAACATCCAGAGACCAGGCCCAACACACATAACAATCCCCAAACACCCCCCCCCCAAATCATCCAAGCATCCACACAACAGACCAAGTAGTGCTGTCTAATAGCTCACTGATGGTGGCCCTTTAGTTCATTGTTGAGTGCAATTATAGCTCTGGGATAAAAGCTATTCAGAAGCCATGCGGTCCTAGTTTTAATTGTTCTGTACCTTCTGCCAGAAGGCAAGAGTCTTAAAAGATTGTAAGCAGGATGGGAAGAGTCCCTGAGAATTATGCAACTTCCTCAAGATGTGAAGATGTCATCCAGGGCTGGTAGCTGGAGCCCAGTGATATTCTGGGCAGTTTTAATGATTCTCTGTGGAGCTTTTTTGTCCGCTGCAGAGCTGCTCCCATACCATGCAAGAATGTCGTATGTCAGGACACTCTCAATAGTGCTGTGATAGTAGGACAGACGTAGATGCTGAGATAGATTTATCTTCCTTAGCATTCTCAGGAAGTACAGCCTCTTCTGTGCTTCTTCACAAGCATGTTAGCATTGATGGTCCATGAGAGGCCCTCCGAGATATAAATGCCCAGAAATTTAAAACTACCAATACTCTGCACTTCCTTGCCATCTATGTACAATGGTAAATGTACATCTCTCTTCCTCCTGAAGTCAATTATAAGTTCTTTAGTTTTTTTGGTATTAAGTGTAAGATTTCTGTATCCTGGATTTGGGATATATTCTATAAGTTATCCCATTTAAGGTAGCTTGGTTCAAAGATAGTTACCCTATGATGCACCATTTTTCCCAGTTATAGTTCATGAGAACAAGAGTTTCAGGACTATATTGATATCGCAGCTAAAATATTCAAGAATACATCTTATCAAACTACTATTAAAGTAATGGCAATATGTTTTAAATTATTACACCAATGTAGAAGATCTCTTCTAGCCATATGTTTGCTTCCAGTGACATTCAAAGAATTAGTGTTAGCATTTAAACTTTTAGTGGGTATGGAAGGGAATACCTTCTCACATTCTAGGATTGAACTCCTTTCCTTGGCATGCTCCCAATTCCCATTTCTCTTTCTTCTTTTTTGTTAAATGTTCTGTGCAGATAAAGTCAATTCCGTTTCTAAATGCCTGTAGTGGATATACTGGTTTTAACTGGAATTTATTGGCTAGCAGTACTATTTTATTAGCCATGCTTATTTTGCAATTTTGTATGCCATGTTAATATTGCATGAAAGCTTCATGCCACAGAATTACTTGACATTTTGCAGAGCAGCATAAAAAAGATAGCTATCTACACTAAAGAGTTTATAAAGTAAAATTCGATAAAAGGAATGACAAGGCAGAAGCAAATCTGGAAAGCTGAAATACTGAATTAAATGTTGCCCCGAAAGACTTTAGGATTTCAGTAGCTATTATCTTAGGCAAGTTAAGCCAATTGTAATTGAAAATAGTAAATTATGTGTGCATGTATATATATATATATATATATATATATATATATATATATATATATATATATGTGTGTGTGTGTGTGTGTGTGTGTGTGTGTGTGTGTGTGTGTGTGTGTGTGTGTGTGTGTGTGTGTGTGTGTGTGTCTCTCTCTCTCTCTCTCTCTCTCTCTCTCTCTCTCTCTCTCTCTCTTTCTCTGTGTCTTTGTGTGTATACATAGACAGACAAACACAGAGTTTTATTATGGTACAAAGTTCCATCCGTGTTTCCCTGAAAATAAAACAGGGTCTTATTTTCTTTTGACCCCCAAAATAAGCACTTGGGGAGGTCTTATTATTTTTTAGGTGCAGGAGGTGGCGAGTGTGGTCACCTCATAGCTGCTGCTGTGGTACAATATTTTCGGGAAGGGCTTATTTTGGGAGGAGGGTTTATTTTAGCGCATGCACTCAAAAGCCAAGTTGGGCTTGTTAGACAGGGAGGTCTTATTTTCAGGGAAACAGGGTAGAGTATTGTGTACTTTTTCACATACATGATGAATCAACTTCCCCAATGAGTATACATTTTTGCAGTTCAAGGTAATGCTTAATACATTGGATAAAATAAACTATTTTCTACAAATGCTTATACTACGTTAAATGTATTGCTTTTCAAATATGTTGAGTTTTGCAGCAGCAGACTAACATGGCTATCCCTATAGAATCCTTTGTTTATTAATGGAAAATATTCATTTGAACCAATGGAAATAAGGACTTAGTGTTTCAGATTTGGGATGATAAACCCATGAACAAGGAAACCTATCAAATAGAACACGAGACAGGAAGTGTTATGGTTAAAATTAAAAACTGAATTGATGCATTTTCTCTACAACAATACTCTTCTTTGTACATTGTCACAATATTAAAGTGCTGGATTGAATTCAAATCAGTCAGGGAAAATAAGCAGTTTCAGATAACATTCTTTTTCATTCAGTAACTGGACACTTTGGGCTTTCATATAGTTGGGAGTCTAGAGCCTAGAACCTAAAATGGTATAGGATCTTAGTATATACCTAGGATGGGTATGCTGTGGCAATAACATGAAATAATCTTTTAGCCAGGTAGAGGAGAACTGTCTGAAAAAATATTAAAGCATTGCATTCTTCTTCTGAGGATTTACTAGAGGTCTTCAGCTGTATTCCCAAGGCTGTGTGGATTTATAGAGTAAGAGGAACAATGCAGATTTCTGGATACTTGATTTATTGAGCCCCCATGCAGTTTTAGTTAGTTTCTTGTTTCAATAAAATTGTTGATTTTTTTTTCACTGCTAAAGTTTCTTTGTTATCTGAGTGGTCACGAATGAATGAATGAATGAATGAATTAATTAATTAATTAATGAAACAAATGAATAAATAAACTGACTGGATTGCCATGCTTTGGGTCCTGCCTTTTAAACAATGAAATCTGACAGGATCTAGAAAGTCTTCTCTGTCAGTGCACCTACTCTCTGTCACTGTGTTCCCCAAGAGATCCATATAGCCCTAACCTTTTCTGCTTTTAAAACAGCCTTGAAAATCTTTTCCCTAGTGTGCTGAGACAATACATGTAACTATCTTTCAGCTGTGTTTACTCTGTAAAATTGTGAGTTTGTTCATGAGATGTTTTTTGTCTGCTTTGATTTATTTTTAAACACTTGTAAGCTGCCCAGAAGGGTGTATAACTGGACCACCATATAATTTAATTACCGTGTTTCCCCGAAAATAAGACAGGGACTTATTTTCTTTTGACACCCCGCCCCCCTGAAATAAGCGCTTGGCCTTATTTTTGGGGAGGTCTTATTTTTGAGGTGCAGGAGGTGGCAAGCATGGTCACCTCATGGCTGCTGCTGTGTTGCAATATTTTCGAGGAGGGCTTATTTTAGTGCATGCGCTCAAAAACCTGGTTGGGCTTATTATTCAGGGAGGTTTTATTTTCAGGGAAACGGGGTAATTAAAGCAGGTGAATATCAATATGTAGCTCCAGATTTCTCTACTCCACTTAATGTCTGTGTGACCTAACCTCTGAGTCTCTGGAGTCTAGGGCTGACTCGTTTCCAAACAGATCTCATCTGAAATATTTAGGGCATTTGCCTGTAAAATTTCTCTCTTCTCCATAAGTATTAAACTTAGATGATACTTCAGAAAGTTTGGTAGACACTCACAGGAAAAGTGAGTATAAACCCAGATTTTGGGTGTGCTAGGATAATTTCTCAGTCAAAGAGCATAGTTCTGCTTGCCAGAATGGGACAACTCACCATAGCCAGCTTGTCAAGGCCAACTTGCTGTAGGAAAATTCAATAATTCAATTTATTATTTAAAACATTTTTTTAAAAAAATATTTTTTGTCATTCACATTCCATTTTTCCTTTCTTTTGCATCCTTTCTTTAATAATTCTATTCCATCATTTCTTAAATATTAGTGTAACTCTTGTTCCGTGGCAAGTTGACCACAGCAAATTGGCCATAGCTACATGACTTCAAAGTCTCAAATATGGATGTGTGTGGGGGGAGGAGGATTGAATGAAAGAGAACAGTGGCTTTAATGCTTCCTACCATACTTACCCAAAATTCCTTGAGTCTTCCATCGATATACAAGCAGACGTTGATTAATATATAGATATATTATGAAAAACAATAAAATTGTACAGTTGAAGTTCTGTGAAGGACATTTTAAATTCCTACCATTTTTGGTCATTTTTTTTCAGACACTTTGACATAATTTTTATTTTAGACATTGCTGTCTCAGACTTCTGAAAATAAAACCCATTGTTTGATTGATCTTGTAACCTAAAATTGGGCCTTGCTGATATTGATCCAGAAATCTTACAGTACTGATTCTACCAGATATTCTTATAGATCAGTGATGACAAACCTATGGCACGCGTGCCACAGGTGGCATGCGGAGCCATTTGTCAGGGCACGCGAGGTGCTGCCCTGTCAGCTGGCCAGCGCGCATGTGCGCGCTGGCCAGCTGAGTTCACCCTTTTTTAAAACCATTTTTCACCCTCCCCAGGCTCCAGAGGCTTTATAGGAGCCTGGGAAGGGCGAAAAGAGCCTCCCCTGCCCCCCCCCGCAACCCTCCCGAGGCCCTCCAGAGGCTTCATGAGCTTCCCTGAAGCCTCCGGAGCGCAAAAAAACGGCCCTACGGGCAAACCGCTGTCGAAGTAATGTCCCGGTGTTTGGAGGCCGTCGGGGTCTGGATGGAGGACAACAGACTTAAACTCAACCCCTCCAAGACTGAGTGGCTGTGGCTACCGGCACCTCGATTCAGCCAGCTGATTCCATCGCTGGCCATAGGGGGCGAGCAGTTGCCCCCTGTGGAACGGGCGCGCAATTTGGGCGTCCTCCTTGATGCCCGGCTGTCAATGGATGACCATGTGGCGGCCGTGGCAAGGGGGGCGTTCCACCAGGTTCGCCTGGTGCGCCAATTGCGCCCCCTACTGGACCGGGATGCCCTACGCACGGTCACTCATGCGCTGGTGACGTCCCGCCTGGATTACTGCAACGCTCTCTACATGGGGCTGCCCTTGGGACGCGCCCGGAGACTGCAGTTAGTTCAGAATGCAGCCGCGCGGGCTGTGATGGGGAGTACGAGGTACTCCCACGTAACACCTCTCCTGCGCGAGCTGCATTGGCTACCTGTGGTTTTCCGGGTGCGTTTCAAGGTGCTGATTACCATCTTTAAAGCGCTCCATGGCACGGGACCTAGTTACTTGCGGGATCGCATCCTCCCACATACATCCCTGCGGCCAATACGCTCACACAGGGAGGGACTTCTCCTGGTGCCGTCCACTGGACAATGCCGGCGGGCGACACCGAGGAGTAGGGCCTTCTCTGTGATGGGCCCAACCCTCTGGAATGACCTCCCCCCCGACATTAGAACCACTTCTGACCTCCGCTCCTTCCGGCAAAAACTGAAGACCCACCTGTTCCGATTAGCAGGCCTGGCATAATTCAACTGTCCCTCCTGGCAAACGCACTATATCTGGTTATTTTAGGGTTTTTTTAATTCACTGTATTTGTTTTTAGGGGTTTGAATTTATTTTAATCTGCTTTGTACAGTTCTTTTAATGTCATTCTTACCTCCTCCATGTCAGCTGTCAACTGTACATACTTAATTTTATTGTATCTGATATATTTTGTATGAACTGTACACCGCCCCGAGTCCCTTTCGGGAGAGGGGGCGGTCTAGAAGCATTAAATTAAATTAAAAAAAATTAAATTAAACCGGAAGTACAGGAATGGACTTCCGGTTTGCTCAGAGGGTCGTTTTGACTGCTTCGGAGGCTTCAGGGAAGCCTCCTGAAGGTCCCTGAAGCCTCCGGAGGGCTTCCGGGGGGGCTGGGGAGACTGTTTTCGCCCTCCCCATGCTCCTATAAAGCAATTGCACAGGATTCCACTCTGAAGAATTAGTACAGCTAGTTTTTGGCTTATAACTACTATTGGGACTAGAATTTCAGCTGCTAAGCAAGACAGTTGTTAAGTAAATTACATCTGATTTTATGATATTTTTTTGCCACAGTTGTTATCCAAATCCCTGCAGTTGTTAAGTAAATTGCACAATTTTTATGTGAATCTGATTTTGTTTGGTGAAAGCCAGCTGGAAAGGTCACAATTGGCAATCACATGACTCAAGTGCATAGTGTTTGATCATGTGACTTAAGAATGCTGTGATGGTTGAAAGTGCAAGGACTAGTCATAAGTCACTATTTTCAGTGCCATTGTAATGTCAAACGGTCATTAGATGTATGGTTGTAAATTGAAGAGTACCTTTTTTTTTGCATAATGAATTGAGCATACATAGATGTGCTGCCATTATATAAAGTGATGACATACTGCATTTTAAAATGTTTCTACGTGCATTAAGACTTTGCAGATAGTTCAGTAAAGGCGTTTTGCAGTGCACAGTAATATATGCAGCATGAAGAACCACTTTCTGAATCTTTCCACTTTCACCCATGTTTGCTCCATTAATAAGTTTATTGTCTTATCTTTATCTTCTATATCTTCATTCTCTTCTTTAATTTTTGGGGCTCCAACCCCCGTCATCTTTTACTGTGAGAAACAATAGTCTATCCAACTTCTTAAATCTCCCAAATCCTTCCAATATATTTTGGATTCCAGCCAAGATATTTTGAATTTTTAAGGTTTCCTCATCTATATGTTGATTATTTATTTATTTATTTATTTATTACTTGAACTTATTAGTCGCCCCCTCTCCCCACAGGGACTCGGGGCGATGTACAAAAGTAACATGATCCATGTTTCTAAAAAAAAAAAGAAAGAGGAAAAAAAGAAAAAAGAACTCAAGCCTTTCAAGCCTCTTTTGTGTGTGTGTGTGTGTGTATGTATGTGTGTATATATATATATAAAGTTGTGTGTGTATATATATATATATAAAGTTGACTTAAGCACAAGTTCTTTTATACTCTTCAAAGAAGAAGGGTTCTGGTTTTTTTTTTTTCCTTTTCCTTCCCTTGCCAAAATATTTCTCAAAAGCACCTGCAAAGACAATTCGTACCCTTGACTCTTTATCAGTTTCTGTAAGCAGGTTGCAAACCCTTCAGTTACATAGACAGTAAGATCAAAGAAGAGAGAACAAAGGATACATTGTTTAAAAAAAACCTGACTTTGGCTACCGAGTGGCAGCTTCTACTTTCTCATACTTGTCTCAAGCTTGTGGGGGGAAAAAAGGTCTTTAAGTGTCTTTAATGGAATTTAATAATAAGTGATAGGAAGAATTGTTAGAGTAAAAAAAAAGGTTTTAGTTCAAGCCAAAAAATAAGGTAACAAAGAATAGGAAAAAAAACCCCAATCCATTCACTTTAAGAGAGAAACAGGAAGCATCACGGTCACTTCAATCCACAAAATGTTGTTACAAGGGGGAAAAAAGACTTTCCATGGCAGTCCAATAAAAATTAGTTTTGCTGCTTTATTCTTTTACTTAAAGGACTAATTTATCTTTTTTTAAAAAGTTTCTTTGGGCAATCTTTCTCAAAGAAAAAAAAAACATCTCACCAGGTGGACTCACTTTCACTTCCTTCCTTCTGGAGCCATCTCTGACTTCGTCAGCCTAGGCTGTCTGTTTGCTGCCGGCTTGAAGCGCTCCCCTTGGGTCAATCAGGGACTTTATGATGTCCCTGTGACCAGCAAGGCTTTGTCTTCCTGTTCACAGTTTCTACGGGATGGTTTAGGTCCAGATGGACCGTCCAGTGGCAAAAGTGTCAACGGCGGTCTCAGACTGTCGAGACCGCGCATGTATTGTCACGGTGTGGCTCCTCCTCTCGATCTGGGTATGGACAAGTGATTCTATTCCTATGAACAAAATCCAGATCAAGAAGTTTTAAAATTACTTTCTCCTTGCAAATTCTTAATCTCAGCATGGATGTACTTTTAGCAATTGATGCATTTGTATCTGAAAAATAGTGTTTTCCCCATACATTTCAATTCTTGCTGGGATCAGATTGCTATGGTGTTACATAAGAGTGAATTTCATTTGTTCAAAATATAATTTCAAATACTGATTCCCTCAGCACAAGAGATGCAATAGTAACACTCAGTAGACTCTGAATTTGCTTCACGTAAACAGAAAAAGACCAAGTTGCAGATTATTCAAGAGCACCAAGATGATACGTCTAATTTAGTTTTAAATACACATTGTAGAGAATGTGTGATATGGAAAACAATACTTAAAAGGCCACAAGTGCCTTTTGGTATGCGCAGGCACTATACAATATTTTAATCTTAAAAGAAAGCCTTGAAGTCAGTTGCAATTACTTTTATTTTTCTTTCCCTGGAATCAGAATGCTTACACTGAATTCCCAAAGCCTCTTCTTCTATTACAGAAGGTTTTGCTTGGGGATCAGCTGTTACTGGGGTACGTATGTTTGATTATATTTTGCTAGGAGATTGTCTTGCAAGTTCGCAAGCCTAATCTCCTTTGAAAATATTTCCTAAATTAAAAATAGCTCCAGATTTGTACTTATTATGCCATACAAACTGAGATTTGTTGGAGTGGTTGGAGGAAAGGAAGAGGCAGTCTACATATTGAAGTCATATATTCCATTTGAGTGGTTTATCCTGGATTAACATTTTTAAGTGGGCAATCTCTGTATATTCTACAATGTATTGAACTGTAACATTTAAAACACTTTCTGGAACACACAGCCTCATTACCTGTGCTGTCACTTCATGATAACTTTCTAAGGAAGACCCTCTCCTGTTCTTGATTAATTATCCTAGAATTCCATGGAAAACTGCTTGAAAACTATTGTTCAGCAATATGTAGAAATGTCAATACTGTATTTCAGATTAATTTAAAACCCTAATCGAGGAATTATGTTTTCTTGGAAAAGATGATCTGTGTCTTCTTGACACACTTTCCATTCTAGTGTCATTCTAGAGTCACTAGATTAAAATGATGTTGAAGTCCCATCAATTAGTAAATAAACCACAGTGCCATATAAAAACTAGAGATAGCTACATTGGGTATTTGTTAATATAGCGTGAGTCTGCTTCACTAGAAACTGCAAACACCATTGGATATTTGTGTCAGTTTTCCAGTTTTCCACTGCTGTGCACTAATGAAAGCTCTAAAGTTAGTCCCTTGATTGAGTCTAAATTGCTTGGCTATGAAGGATTTACTCTGGTATGAACAAATGTTATATGACTATGTTATGGTTGAATTTAGAACATGTCAGTGATTAAGAACAAAATACATTTTCTATCAGTAAAATAAGTAAGATAGCCTAGATGTGTGTATAGACATAAAGTACTATTTTTAAATTTTTAAGTATTCAAGAAATAGCGTCAGATAGAATAGTGGATTCTGTTTTTGTCTCTAATCAAATATTTACTGGTGCTGTTTCAAATCTTAACCTTGGATGCTGATAGAAATCAGTCTGTCATGCTAGATGAAGCAATTGAATCAGTACCCAAAATGCCCGGAGTTATTTGGACATGTAGATGGAGACATGCAGTGATGATTGAATTTGAATTTGTTATGAGAGCAAGTGTTCATTTATTTACAAAAGAACAAAAATTACCTAAGTTTAGGAATGTAAGATAGTCTGCACAGATGGCAATTTAGCTGCAGTTATTGAGAGGTATTTTGTTTTTTCACTGATAGTCACAGTTTGTAATGCACATGAAATACAGTTCCTCTTGCCTTTGGGGCATATGATTAGTTCAAGGGAAAATTCTATGGCATGTGATTTTTTTTTTTTACCCTGCAGGCTTTTTTCCAAACCTGAACAAATAATCTAGAATCTGCTTGTCTGTTTCTAAAAAGAAGTAAGTTCCTGTAAATAAAAATTGAACCTCGTGTGTTGAAGGAAAATATTTTCTGATTATAATTTGGAAGGACCAAATTGGTTTAGTGGCACTTTTGTTCTCTGATTCCATAAATTCTTTGTTTCTTTGATTTAGTGCATATAACTCCACATAGGTTAGGGTGAGGGAGATCATGAAAATCTTATGGATCAGTATGGTTGCTCACCTGGGAATATGCCAGTTTCTTTGCTGTCTCTCCTCCTCTTTTTCCTCTTCTTCCTCTCCTTTAGCGAATGCAAAGTACAGCAAAGCTTTTGTGATGATAGAATTCCCTATATTTTCATTTATGTAGATCATTGCACTATTAGTAGTTTTTGAAGTCTATTTTATAAGCCAGGGGTAACAATGAATTGCTTGCAGGTATTATAATGCACATAACCCTAATGATATCGTAGGACCACAAAATAAAAAAAAGTAAAACGGCAGAAATTTCACAAATATTTAATAATTTGACCTTTTTTTGTGCAAAATTGTGGGTGAAAATAAAATTATATCATTAGATCTCAAGTAAAAAATAGCAAAATGCCTTCAAATCTCAGTCTTCTAAGGTTTGTGTTGTGTGGGCGTGTTTGTATATGTTCATATGCACAGGGAGAGAGAAAAAAAGGAAAGATCGTAAGAGACTGCTCGTTTAATGTAGTAATTAAAGATGCTAGCCTATGAACTCTAGTCTTCCCTTAGGGAAACTAGCTGGTTGTCTTTGGATCAATTACCTTTTTCTTAAACTTAGGGAGAGAAAAACTTCAGCCTAACAATTTACATTGGACCAATGTTGTAGATTATGGTCTGGAATCTTTTATGAAGAAATTTTCATGCAGTGACATTATTCAATCCCTCTCTCTCTCTCTCTCTCTCTCTCTCTCTCTCTCTCTCTCTCTCCTCCCTCCCTCCCTCCCTCCCTCCCTCCCTCCCTCTCTCTCTCTCTCAAACACACACACACACACACACACACACACTTTCTCTCTAATATTTTACGGTAGCACTACCCATCATATTTTGGGAATTGTTAGATTAAATGCAAGTAATTTATTTTTCCTTTAGCTTTGGGGTAAGGTAGGCAATAATTGAAAATGCATTGCTTGAAAATACACATAGCCGCTTATTTATACTGGGAAATGAAATACATAATATTTTCTTTAACATCCCTATGACATTTTATTTCATCCCTTCAAAATACGGATGTCAAATTATAGGTTAGACTTGAAAATGACAGTAATGTCTGCAGCAACTAATCCAATCAGATTTACTTCACAAGAATATCTCCAACTTCTGTACTGAGAACTGACTCTGTAACCAATTAGTTGATTTGACCTTTCCCAGATTTTCTTATTGTCCTCGGTCATAAAAATGGACAGCTGTGGTCGTTGACGAGAGGCATGTATTGTTGAAAACTCTATGTCACAATAGATGAGGTTGACAGAGTAGAAAAAAACCCCTGTTCAATCTATTTAATAGCCTCTGCTCTCTCACGGATGGCAAAAGGTAGAAAACGGATGCATACATTGTTCATCTGGGCATGGATAAAAAACAGGCAACTATTTTGTGTCGCTTGATAGTTTTGTACTAACTTATGGATTCTCTGATAAAACCTTCTCCGATCAAAGTCACACTGGGGGATTTTGGAAGACACCAAGTTTGGAAAGACTGTCCTAATATAAAAAGTACATGCAAACAATGAATGAAACATGTCACAATATGCAGACGTTTGTTTGGACGTTTCCCTATTCATTATTTCTGGGTCTTACTGAGAATAAAATAGAAATCTTACTTTCAGAGAGACTGCTACTTTCTAAATAAGAATGTGCCCTTGATAATTGATGGGTAGAATCAAATTGGATGTGGTAATTTTCATTCAGTTTGCAGTTTTAGCTGTAAGAAATAAATGTTTACAGGAGACAGGGGAAATCATTCTGGGATTATATCTTGAGGGCAAGGATCCCCCCCCCTTTGCATCACAGATTGACATATTACTTACTGTTTGCAAAGGGAAGAAAACTCCCCTTTTCTTACATTGTAATTACCAGATAGTAATGGTAGGGCAATGGAGCTGCCCTTTTTTCATCTTGCCATAGTCCCAGTCCAATCCCACTCTGGTTAGTTATGGATTGAAGGCTCAGTTAAACAGAGATAAACTTCATGTCCTCTCTGGCCCAGTTTCAACAGTTATCTTTCCTTCCCAGCTGTCACCTGGCAGCAACCATTCCATCAAATTACAGTGGTGGAAACCGAACCGGATGGCTATTTCATAGCTCTGCTTATAGCTCTCACATCATCAGGTTAAAAGTTTGGGTTTTCAAAAAAAAAAACATTTTTAAGAACCTGACCTTCGTAAAGCTTTTCTGATGAATTGAATCCTGGCATTAATTTTTGACATTTGATGGTCACCGCATAAAAGGACGTGATTCACTAAATCAGAGGTATCAAACTCAAGGCCCAGGGACTGGATCCGGCCCACGAGGTTCTTAGATCTGGCCTGCAGGGCTTCCCTGGAAACAGCAAAGCCCTGGCCCGCAATGCCTCTGCCAGCAAAAATGGAGCTGGGGGGGGGAGGGGGAAACGACACCTGGCAGAGGGTTGCAGGAGGCCATCACAGCTGAAAATGGAGCTTGTGAAGGCTGCAGAGATCCTGGAACACCGGGGAACTACCAGAGGACTGGAAAAGAGCTGATGTGGTTCCCATCTTCAAAAAAGGGGGAAAAATTGATCCACGAAACTACAGACCTATCAGTCTGACCTCAATACCAGGAAAGATTCTGGAAAAAATAATCAAGCAACGAATTTGCGAACACCTAGAAGCAAACAAATAGCCAAAAGCCAACATGGGTTTGTCAAAAACAGATCATGCCAGACTAACCTTATTGCATTCTTTGATAATGTGACAAAATTAGTGGACCAGAGGAATGCCGTCGATATAGTTTACTTGGACTTCAGTAAGACATTTGATAAGGTAGACCATAACCTACTACTAGATAAAGTAGAAGAATGGGGGTTAGACAGCATCACCACCAGATGGATTCGTAACTGGCTGACCAACCGCACTCAATGTGTAATCCTCAATGGAACTGCATCTACATGGAGGGAAGTATGCAGTGGAGTACCCCAAGGCTCTGTTTTAAACCCAGTACTCTTCAACATCTTCATCAATGATTTGGATGAGGGAATAAATGGGGAACCCATCAAATTTGCAGATAACACCAAGCGGCAGGAATAGCTAACACTCCAGAAGATAGGCTTAAGGATCTTGACAAACTTGAACATTGGGCACTATCTAATAAAATGAAATTCAATGGTGAAAAGAGTAAGGTTCTACATTTAGGCAACAGAAACGGAATGCACAGGTACAGTATAGATGGTACCTTGCTCAGTAGTAGTAACAGTGAAAGGGATCTTGGAGTCCTAGTGGACAACCATTTAAATATGAGCCAGCAGTGTGCAGCAGCTGCCAAAAAAGCCAACACAGTTTTAGGCTGCATAAATAGAGGGATAGAATCAAGATCACGTGAAGTGTCAATACCACTTTATAATGCCTTGGTAAGGCCACACTTGGAATACTGCATTCAGTTCTGGTCGCCACAATGTAGAAAAGATGTGGAGACTCTGGAGAGAGTGCAGAGAAGAGCAACAAAGGTGATTAGGGGACTGGAGACTAAAACATATGAAGAACGGTTGCAGGAACTGGGTATGTTTAGTTTTAAGAGAAAGAAGGACTAGGGGAGACATGATAGCAGTGTTCCAATATCTCAGGGGTTGCCACAAAGAAGAGGGAGTCAAACTATTCTCCAAGGCACCTGAGGGTAGAACAAGAAGCAATGGGTGGAAACTAATCAAGGAGAGAAGCAACTTAGAACTGAGGAGAAATTTCCTGACAGTTAGAACAATTAATCAGTGGAACAGCTTGCCTCCAGAAGTTGTGAATGCCCCAACACTGGAAGTCTTTAAGAAGATGTTGGATAGCCATCTGTCTGAAATGGTATAGGGTTTCCTGCCTAGGCAGGGGGTTGGACTAGAAGACCTCCAAGGTCCCTTCCAACTCTACTATTGTATTGTATTATAATGCAGGCAGCCCTCCTGAGCTCAGTTTTCACTGGCAGATAGTTGCAGGAAGCTGTCGCAGCCGAAAACGGAGCTCAGGAGCCTGTTTTCACTGGCAGAGCACTCAGGCCACCACAAGAACCCCCGAGTTATGTTGAGCTGGCCACATCCATCCTCGCTCCCCAAGGTGAAACACAACCCTGATGGGTCCCTCAATGAAATTGAGTTCGACACCCCTACACTAGAAAGACATAATCTTTATTTTTTAAAGAAATCAACTTTAAAAAATTTTTTAATAAAAGATTTTATCTTAAAACACAAGCGATTAACTGTAAATTTTCCATAGCTCTCTACATGTATCATGAAGAATAATTGTTTTAGATCTGCCTTGTAATCTGTACACATTATTTTAACTGTCTCAAGATAACTCAAGTGGCAATAAGAAGCTTAGGAAAATAGCATTGGCTCTGAAAATAAATGTCATGGTACATTGTAATAATTGATTTTCAATCACCTCAATCATTTTTGCATAATTAGGCCAAAATTTTGCCAAAAGGCTGAAATCATTACTTCAGAATATTAAAATTCAAAACAAAGATGAACAAGTCTGTGTTTTCATTATTATTTAAATACAATATTTTAAACTGTTATGTTCAGCTTATTCATTTGCTAATAAATGTTCTTTTCCCCTGGTAGTATCTTTATAATATTAGCAAGACTCAAGAATGTGAACCAATTTTTTTCAGAGAGGTCTAGATGACTTTCACTGTAGAACTGAAAGTATTCCACAGAATAGAATAGAACAATTAATCAGTGGAACAGAAGTTGCCTCCAGAAGTTGTGAATGCCCCAACACTGGAAGTCTTTAAGAAGATGTTGGATAGCCATTTGTCTGGAACGGTATAGGGTTTCCTGCCTAGGCAGGGGGTTGGACTAGAAGACCTCCAAGGTCCCTTCCAACTCTACTATTGTATTGTATTGTATTATTGTATTGTAATAGAACCTGATTGTGAAGTTCATTAAACATTATGAAATTAAGGGTACGTATTTCAAATGAGAGCAAATTTATAGTTCTTTTTATTGCTGATTAATTAGCAGATGTACCATAATAGTGCTTATTGTTGCTCTGCAAATCTATAATCATGAGTAATTTATATCCCATGCTTAAAATAGCATCTTCTAGGAGTTATTGGGATGGTATTTCTCTATATTTTGCATAGACTCTTCTTATGTGTTCCCAATTTGGACAATGACATCTTCAGGAGAGACCATTCTGAATGTGCCTGTTGCTTCCAGAAGGTTCTTATTACAAATTGGGGGTTATAGACCCTTTCCCTTACTTGATTCCCAAAATATGGGGATTACTGTTGTACTTACTCCACTATTTGTACTTACTCCACTGTTGTACTTACTCCACTATTTCTCCCAGTAGATCAGTTAAGGCATATTTCTTCATAAATATTTTAATATTTGCATATTTTAAAGTGGATTTACTTGCCTTGGTTTTATTTATTTGTTTTTCAATTCTGTCTTTTAATGATTTCAGCCATGTTGATTGGCTTTGAATGAAAAAACAAGAATAGCATTAGATGAATAAAAGTATTAAATATTCTTCCCCTATTGTACAAAAAGAATCTCCTACGTAACCCTCTACACTGCACAACTAGAAAATGCAACTAAAATACAACTAGTCAATGTTGGAGCTCCCTTTTCTCTGAATTTGGAATACTTGTTTAGAAATCTGTATATATAGTGATAGGTGGAATTAGCTTTTAACGAGCCTTTAAACCTATGTTGTATCTGTAAATATTGCCATTGGGTTGCTAGATGAAATTTATTTCTTAATGTAGCATATGCTAAACATTCATCTTCTTCATTGATCAGTTGGTCCAAAGTCAATATCCCTTCTTCTATCCTATTTTTTCATATCACCATCTTTTTCCACGTTAGTGGAAAAGTTAGTGGAAAAGCTAGTTAACATGACATGGAGAAAAAAAAAGTCAATAGTTTTTTATTAGACATTCCATTCCATAAATTTTTAATCTGACAGTTGTTTCCAGGGATGCTCGGTTTAGTATATTAGTATATTTTAGTATATTTAATACTATCCATCCAACCAAAGGTGCTATATCGGTATATTCCAAAATTGCCCAAATTAGAAAATTAACATCAATTGTTAGTTTCCAGTATGCAATACTTAACAATAGGTAGGCATGATGATATAACTTTAGATTCAGAGAACCAAATCCTGCCTCATTAATTTTATTTTCTGTAAAAAATATTGTTAGAATCAAAGAACTTCAAAGAAATGATTCCTAGATGTAAGATTTGTATTTTGAGAGGAATTCCAATGTATGTATCTGGAAAACATTTTCAGAAAATAAATTATTTAACTTTATAGATATTTTTACATTCTTTAATACTAGTCACTATTCCTGTGCAGAACTTTAGAAATGCAGCTGTGAGATAACATAGCACATAAAGTCAGCAATATGCGCTGGCTCATTAAATGAGCTGTTTGTATTTTTATGGGATCCAGCTGGCTCCCCACTACTACTCCTGTTCCTTGGCATTTTGCCCCCCTGCTCTCTTTATAGTACACACAGAGAGATTGGAGAGAAACTGTGTTTTGAAAGAAATTTCCTTTGCAGCAGTCTGTCTTTAATAAGTGTTGTTGCTCATTATTTTGTAAAAGGTAGTAGAATACATTCAACCAACATGCCTTCGCAACATTATTAAACAATCCTTTGGGGTAGTGCTTCTGGACAGATAACCCATTTCCAAACATTGAAATATGTTCATACAGGTTTTGACTGCATTTTTCAGACAGGGTCTTTGAAACATGCATTTGTTGTTGGTTTTCTTGGTAAAGATTTTAGGATGAAAGTGAATTTGGAGAAAAACTGTCAAAGTCCAGGAAAGAGAGAGGAAAAAGCAAACTGGTTATTGGAACAGGCAGTAGAAATAGCTAAGAGGAAAAGAGAAGCCAAAGGCATGAAAAGCAAAGATGTCTGGAAGGAGCTTAGCAAAGAATTTCAGAAAGCTGTTGGAAGAAACAGGAATCAATATTAAAATGGCTTCTTTAAACATATCAAAGATGGAAGCTTACACAGGAAAAAAGGGAAATTCTTCTAAAAGATCTCTGAACTTGGGAGCTGTGACTTTGAATTGATATGCAATTGTCATGGCTGATAATGCTCAACTCAAAGAAGGTCAAATAAAAATGGAAGGAGTGTACTGAAATTCTGTTTGGTAGAGATGTAAATATCCGAAGATGCCTTAGAATATATATTCTCTATTTACAAGACATCTAGTAAATAAGAAGAAGAATGAGTAAAGCTTCTAATCAAATCCTGCCAGCAAATCTGATGTTGTTCTCCAACAAGCTAATGTAATAGATTTGAAGAGGTCAGCCTATGTGCAGGTAGCAAGGAAAGGAGACCATGTGTGCAAATTGCCTTATAGCTTCCTTAATGTTGCAGGCTATCAAAATAATGCTTAGAATCATCCAAAGCGAATTATAGACCTATATGGAAATGTGATAACAAATATTCAAATTTGTTATAGAAAAGGCTAAGGAACAAGACTCATTATTGCTAATGAGCACTGAGTGAGAAACCCAACAAATATCAAAAGATCTTCAGTTAAGAACTTCAGTTGTTTTTACTATATCAAGCTGTGGAAAGCCCTTATGAAAATAGAAATCCTAAAAATCTCATTGTCCAATGAGAAACCTATGCACATGAAAATAAAGCATAGATGAAACTGACTGCTCTGGGATGACAAAAGAGTGAGATTTGGCTGCAAATGTTCTCCTTATTTATTCAACTTATATAGTGGATATATACCAGAGGTGGTATTCAGCAGGTTCTGACTAGTTCTGGAGAACCAGTAGCAGAAACTTTGAGTAGTTCGGAGAACCGGTAAATACCACCTCTGAACTGCCCCCCCCCCCCATCTATTTTCTGCCTTCTGAGTTCCAGCTGATTGGGAGAGAATGGGGATTTTGCAGTAACCTTCCCCTGGAGTGGGGAGGGAGTGGAGATTTTACAGTATCCTTCCGCTGTCACACCCGCCAAGTCACATCCACCAAGCCATGACACAGACACCAAGCCACACAAACAGAATCGATAGTAAAAAAAAATTGAATCCCACCACTGATATATACTGAAGGTTAAATATTATATCATCCTACACAGGATGGCAATTCTGACTATGTGGTTTAAGTCTTCTGTACTGTATGTACAATGGGATTGCAACAGTCATTTGGACTTTAAAGAAATCTTCTATGGAAATGCCACTATATATAGTATAACTGAAAATAACCTTTTTCAGTGCCATTTAGATAATTTAATGATAGCGTACATGTAGTTTAACTTGGTCGTAAATTTTTTAATGCTTATGGTTTATTGCTTTTATTATTGATGTTGGTTTATTTGTTGCTCGGGAGATGCTCACAGTTCAATATAAGACGAGCAACAATATAAATGTTATAAAATAAACAAATTGTAATGATTGTGGTATTAAAACTGGCGAGTTACTTGATGGGTTCATCACCATTCTTCATCCTAACTCTATCCACTGGAATTAAATTTAAATTTGCACAGCATAAAAGTTAATAGTGGGACAGGGCAACTGTCACAAATACATGTGCAGTGGTTAGAATACAGTATTGCAGGCCCACTGCCAGGAGTTTGATCCTCACCGGCTCAAGGTTGACTCAGCCTTCCATCCTTCTGAGGTTGGTAAAATGAGGACCCAGATTGTTGGGGGCAATAGGCTGACATTTGTAAAGTGTGAAAATCGGTTTTAAGTCATTTTTTTCAGTGCTATTATAACTTCAAACGGTCACTAAACAAATGGTTGAGAACTACCTGTACATTTGAAACTCCTTACATGCTTTTGACAATTTCTCAACCGTTAAACACCAACAAAAATCATCTTACAATCATTTTATTTCAAATTGTAATTCAGTGCAAATTTCAAACCATTAGTCCACACGTGAAATGAAAACATCTTAGGCTATTGTATTCCATTCCCTGAAAAGTGTACATTGTGGCTTTTCAATGTTTGAGTAAAATATATAAAAATATAATTGAGAATTTGTAAAAAAAAAAAAAAACCTTCTAAAATAAGCGATCAATATCATCCCTAATGTAGATTTTTTAAAAAGACTTGCTTTTCTTATTATTATAGTATTGCCTGTCATCACCCATGGCTTTTTCATGATTACTTTAAGGCACTAATACTGTGTTTTCCATTAGCGGACTAAGGCCATAATGCATCTATAAAATCAACTCCATGCTTTATAAATGATCTTAGATTATTTATATCTGCGGCATTCCAAAACGTCATGCACCAAAAACTTTTATAATCTTGGCCATTCTCCTTGATGCCGTAAATTATATAGAAAGATGCAGAACGCCAGGCTCTACTCTGCTCAGTGTTTTGGAATTGTGGGTACTAATGCATGCTTATGATTACTTTTTTGTTATCTACATGCAATAAGTAACGTATGGTAAGATTTCTGAAAAGATCTAGGCTAAGCAAAGCTTATCTGCTGTTTTTGAAGTTAACATGCATATAAACAGATACTATATCATAAGAATATTGTACTGATCGAGAATTATTTGAGTTGTGATTCAGCACCAGTGGTGGGTTCCTACCGGTTCGGCCGAACCAGTAGTGGTTTGGCGGCCTGGGTGGCTGGAACCGGCAGCAACCCAGGCCTGCCACACCCCAAAACTGATTCTTCTGGCGGCACTATGGTGCTGCCAATTTGTCTTTTGTTTCTGCGCATGTGCAGAGTAATTTTTATTGTAGTGCGCATGCGCGCACAGCACACCCACAAACGAACTGGCAGTAGTCCCTGCCGGAACCCAACCCTGTTCTGCACGTATAAAGACAACAGATTGGGGAAGATTTGATTAATGGAACTGTCCATGTTAATTTCATGCTAGATGTGCTGTGCATTGAATAAACCTATTTGAACATAATGAGCAACATTGGGATGCTAAAAGAACAGTTGCTTATAGCAAAACACTCTAAGAGGATGCTTCTAATAGAAGAAAAAAATCTGCAAATTAGCCATAAGATGGACTCAGATAGGCCTTATTTCCCCTCTTCCCTACATGATTGGTGTATTAGAACAATGTGGGTACCATAGTTTGAAATATGGTGTGCCTTCTGTTTAGGTTTTTTTTTTTACTGTTAGCAATTGCTATGTTACTCTATATTTAATTGCCATTAAATATTGAGTAAAATGACTATAGCTCACCACAGCTACAGGTTGATTTTTATCCAGTCTCTCAAGACCATTGACTTTTAGAGACAACAGGAGGGCTGGGCAATTAAGACTTATAAAAGAAAGTAAATGGAATTTTCCCTTTTCTACACACATATCTATACTCACTGTTGCTTTGTTTAATTTATCAGGCTGCTAATCCTAAATCAGGGTGAGGTTTGTGACAGAAATTATTTTGTCATGTGTAATTATCCATAGAGAGCTGAAGACCCCATTTACTAAAGAGAAAAGGACAAATAATAGAGATTAAAAGAAATAAGAATTTAGTTATTTACCCACTTGATTTACATGCTACCTTCCTGTTTGAAAAGAACCAAGTGGCATAACATTAATTTTTGTTAACTTAATAATTAGATAGAAACTTGGAAGTGGTATATTTAAAAGCTACAATAGTATTAAACATAATTCTCAAAGATACCTAAAGGTAATGGCCTTATCATAAAAAATAGATAGAAAGATGATAGATAGGATAGATAGATAGATAGATAGATAGATAGATAGATAGATAGATAGATAGATAGATAGATGATAGATAGATAGAGATAGAGATAGAGATAGAGATAGAGATAGAGATAGAGATAGAGATAGAGAGAGAGAGAGAGAGAGAGAGAGAGAGAGAGAGAGAGAGAGAGAGAGAGAGATAGATGATAGATAGATAGATAGATAGATAGATAGATAGATAGATAGATAGATAGATAGATAGATAGATGATAGATAGATAGATGATAGATGATAGATATAGATATAGATGATCATGGAATATTATGTCAGACTTGAAAAATCATCATAATAAATTATTTTTCAAAACTATGCCAAAACAAATCTAGAAGTATGGAGGGAAACATTGCAGTCCGAAAAATCTATGGATATTAATTAAAAGTCGATATTGATTACAATATGATTAAAACTATTGATGTTGATTAGAAAATAAAATATAGATATAGCTTATTGTATGAATGCCAAGTTCAACTTAAAGTATTAAGTCACATTTTCTTTATATATATATATATATATATATATATATATATATATATATATATATATATATATATATATATATATATATATATATATATATATATATATATATATTTAAAAATACTATTCCTATTTCCTCTTTTTCTGAACAAGTGACTCTTCAGGATTTGTGTTCTGATTTTAAACAAATAGTTTAAAAGTGGGACTTACAGAGAGACAGAGGAAATTTCATTTGAGAATGTAATTTAGGCTCAATTGCAGTTATTTTCTTCTAACAGGATGTTCTGGTTCCAGGGATATTAGAAGGACTAATCAAACATCCCAAATTAGCCACAAATGAAGAAGCAGAAGAGGCCAATTCTGGTGCAAGAGCAATTATTTACTGTTAAAAAGAGTCAGGCAATGGATGGCAAGGAGTCAAAGATCAAATAAATTTGAATTTCCAAACGTAGAATCACTAAATGCAAACTTAATTTGTAGCTGCCTGCTCAGACAGCTCTATGTCATTTATGTCCTGAATAGCCAAGCCCCAGTCAGACTAAGTCTGCATGTGAGAGCCAGTGCCAGGGTTGTAATTAAGGAGTTTTGTGTCTTCAGATGTGTAAGTTCACTGGGTGACTAGACCGGTCACTGTCACCCAGCCCAACTTAGCCTTGCAGCCTGGTTGTAGCGAGGAGGGAGAAAAGAATACTTGAACTGCCTCCATGTGCTCCTGAAGGAAAGGAAGGATTTAAATCATTTTTTTTAAATCACAGCTGGCCCCCATCACTTTCAAACATCCATATGGTGGTGCCTTCACACAGTCCACCTTATCCATTAAATTCTGTTGAGGCAGTTGGAAGAGTTTTGGGTTCAAGTGGTCTACCAAGGCTGGGTCTTCAAGAGAAGGTTTTCCTTTCACTTCTTCCTCTCCTTGTCTGAACTTCTTTATTGGAAGAAGACTAGAGCAGAAGCTCATAGATAGGCACAGCAGACTGTTTCCTTTTGGGGATGTGCCATTCTGACAACATTTCAGTTTACAAGAAGTGTGTTGTCTTTTATATCCAACCAGATCAGGAACTCACATCTTCTAATTTAACCATATCTACCTATACATAGATATGCATTTATGGTTAAATTAGAAGATGTGAGCTCCCGATCTGGCTCTAAAGCATACCTCATGAAAAAGAAAAGCTACTCTTTCCTTTTTATATGTTCCTGAAGAAAACTACTCTATTCCATATCAATGTGCACAGCTACTATTAGCATCAGGAAAAAGAAGGGAGTGTATAAAACTGGTTCATCTAGGTCAGTGATGGTGAACCTTTTCAGCACCAAGTCCCAAAAAGGGAACGTGCATGTGAGCTTCGCCTGCACACACACGCTCATCTGGGCAGCAACCCAGAAGAGGAGTTGCCCAGGGGGCATATGCGCACTGGAAAATGAACTTCCAGTTTCCGGCACATCAGCTGGTCTTTCGGTTATTGGTGCGCATGGGCATTTGATGATTATCTGGCTGGTACGCATGCTCGCACCGGAAAATGGAAGACCAGCTCTTCCAGTTTCCGGCACTGCTGCACGCACAAAGGCCAGTTGATCGTCACATGCACATGCGCGCCAGAAACCCAGAAGAGGAACGGGCAACATGCCAGGTTCATGCTAGGCAACATGGCTTTGCATGCCACTTCGGGCACACGTGCCATTGGTTCGCCATCACGGATCTAGGTGTATGGGCTAGAATCCTGAGCTGAGACTTCCCATGAGTGAAAATGTCCTTTATTTTGTAAAAGTTAATGTGACCACATAGAGGTTTATGCAGATGTTCACAAAAACCCTTCAACCTCTTGGAACAGATTTTCAGAGGTTGCAGAGGAATGGGAATTCAGTGAAACAAATCTCTTTTTCCCCTTTTTCCCAGCTCTTAATATCTATTCACAGAAAAGTAGGACCTGAATTATGTTGGAGAACTACATAAAGTTACAGTGATAGAATGTAAAGAAAGGAGGGAAATAATAAATGAAACTGCTATTGTTGTCATTGTTTATTATTAATTAACACAGAATATGAACATCTGACCAAATTATATTAGAACTACAGCTGAAAATCCTGTGTTGTTACATCACCATCATCATCATGCTGGCTGTTTCATCTCTAGACTTTCCTGTCATATCTTGTTTTCTGGTTTCAATTGCCTTGTCAGTGCTGTTGACTTCATAACCAATGTTCATGTACAAGCCAGAAGTAAGAGATAAACTAAATCCTTGCCAAAGCAATTTTAAAATAGTGTTGGTTTCAACTGTTTTTACAATTTACTAAGCTTATCTGGCATGTAGGCCAGATAAATTGATCACATATAACACATCTCTTCCACTATGAAATACTGTTTTTAATATATAAATGTCAGGCAATAATCAAAATGTAAATACCTGGACTTCCAAATTCATATTTTTAATGAAAAGCTTGGAGCTTTGACCAAAACTCCCACACCTCCAAGAAAATATAATCCTTCAAAAAAAATGTAGATGAATTGCTTCAAAGTATGCTTTGAACAGCATAGTTGAGAAGCATGCTGAATACATGATAGGTTATATCAAATATAGCATGGATATGGTTAAGGAGCCCTAATTAAAAGGCTTTTAAGAAAGGGCTGATGGTGAGAATAGTGGGAGAGAGGCATTTGAATGGAGAAATTTGTAATAAAAATATATCTATTCTAATGGGTATAGATCCTTAAAACAACAATATAGATGTATAAAACAGTAGCATCTATCCTACTCAGTGAGCAGAAAAGGAAAGGAGCATAGGTCAGTACTGTAGAAGCAGAAAGAAATAAAAAGTCAACCTATTTGGTTTTGGATCAGAATATCAAATAGATTAAATGGCATTGTTGTGAGATTTTATTCAATAGGATCAGGTTTTGGATGACAGCTTGGAAGAACAGAACTGAATATGCCACTCAGGCATTACATAACTAGAGAGATCTTATGCCGGTCACTTTCTTTCAGCTACCCCTAACCTCTCCTTTCTTCCAGAGAAGTTGTGAAAATAAAATTGAACAGCCTGCAATTCTGTTGTTTGCCTTATGGAAACAGGCAGGCTAGCACATTTAAATGTTTGAGTAATTAAACCAAAAAAAGTGCAGTTCCCACAGATGATTCCTGCTGATCACCAGGAAAATCTTAGCATTTTATTTTTGTCCTAACATTCAAGAATCTTTTCTGGAAACAGTCCTCCGAACTCTACTACCGCTCAAGTGCTTTGGGGTTACTACCTCTTTTGATTAAACTTCCAGCTTATTTTATCATCTGGATGAAGTTTGAGAAAATCAAAGTGGCCAGATAGGCTGCACAAAATTGACTCAAACTCTAAAAACACTTACATGATAGTAGTATGTCAAATTGTCAAACCCCAGAGGCCACAACTATATAACTAGGAACAAAGGAAAGAAAACCTGAACCATTTTTGATTGCCTTTAGGTCTTGCAAACAAAAATAAATCCTATTTTTGAAATAACTAAAAGTTCCAGATTTGGAAGAAAGCAAGCTATTGGTGCACGTTGGGTTTGGCTTGGTAAAATAAAGAAACAGATTGAAGTATCACATCAGCATGGGGAGAAAATGAAGATAGAATATTCATGATCTAACTTGATTGAAACATGCATCAGGGAACCCATTCTTAACTGGGTTAACACGATAAATTGTGCTAGGCATGTTGCCACATTCAGTAATACCTACAAACTGAGTTTTAGATTTTTTTTTGTTTCATTTTCCGAAAATAACTCTGTAATATTGCTTTCAAATCAAATTAGCAAAATGAGACTTTATGACCAATCTTAAGACACCTTCGGGGCAACTGACCTTCTGACTGTTCTTTTTCACATACAAGAGAAAATCTTATTTTTTTAAATTCAGGCCTCACAGTTTAATCTTTTGTGATTTAGTTATCTGTGCCTTACTTTTTGACTTAAATAAGCACTCAAGGCGTACAATAATAGAGCAAAAGATAAATCACAATAATAAAATAATTCCAATTACACTAATCCTAATTTAGCAACTAATTTATTTAGCGGCCATTCACAATTGTTATGATGATGAAAAAGCCCTCAAATTTATTACCTTTACAAATCTGTAAAGCAAACAAAAGCTGAGGTCTAATAAACATAGTCATGGCTTCACTTAATGACTGAGTTGCTGGTCCCAATTGTGGTCGCTAAAGGACAACTTCTTGTAAAGTCAACCAGGCAATCTCTCAGATAATCAGGTTCTAAACTCTTTATAATTTTTCATATAAACAATACTTAAATTATGTTTGATGGGCATTTGGAAGTCTCTGCAGATCTTTCCATGCAGGCATCATGTGATCCCCATACTTTTAATTAGCTAACAGTTTATATACTGTATCTGCAGTTTCTGGACAATTTTCAAAAATGTTCCATATAAAACGTATTATAGTAGTTAAGACTGATTGTAACCAAAGTAGATATAACTATGTCAAAATCTGACCAGCTCAAGAAGGTCACAACTGGTATCCTAGCCAGTTATACCAACACATTCTTTGCCACAGGCTCCACCCTGCAAAAATGGGCAAAGGACACCTTCAAACTGAAAGCCTGCTCTTTGTGGGATAGTAAAAAAATCATAAAACAAGTTTCACTTCAATGGCTAAGTCTAATTAGTTGCTATCAACAACATCTCTGTCTTGTCTGGAATTAATTTCAGTGTGTTCTCTTTTATCTAGCATGTTGTTCAGATTAGGCACATTCAGTAGTACTGATTGCCTCTTTGGAGTTAGATACCAATAGAGTTCCAAATAGCATCCTCATTGAAATAAGAGTCTGAGGCTAGAGATTCCTCAAAGTTCAACTTTATTACAAGAGCCATGTTGAAAAACACGAATCTGAGAGCTTCCAGGTTTTCCCCACCCAGTTGAAAGTTCAAGACCCTGCCCCAGCACCCACATGTCCATCACATGGTCCAATCAGTCCCACAAGAAGATTCCTCCCAGTGACGCCCCTCCAGGTGCCGAGGCAAGATGACCTTGACTTTCTGAGAAAGAATGTCATTTTGACTACACAGCTCCCATGCCCCATATAATCCCCCCTCCTAGTTTCCCACAGTAGAATATGTGGCAACGTACTGATGAAATCATCTACCCTAGTGATCTCAAGCAGTGTAAGGGACAAGGTAGAACACAATGGGATTCCGTCAGCCAAATATATAAGGTTGAACAGATGTCCCTCACTACTATCTTGTAAACATGTCCCAAGAAGGATTGGAACCTTCTGAATGTAACACTACAGAAAGGACCAGAAACATTGCCAGACAGTGTCCGCAATATCCACCATCCCTCCCGATGTATCTAAAAAAGCCCTGGATGGTGAAACTTTGCATTAAAAGAAAACAAAAACAAAGCAGGTTGAGGTCCAATGTACAATCCATAGTCATCAATCACATGTTCCCGTTGCTAACATCCAAGACCTTGGCCCAGGAAAAGAGGCAGGTTTTCACAGCCTTTCAAAAAAAAACCAATAGATTTGTTGTCATCCAAATTTGGTAGGAAAGGCTATTGCATAGGGCAAGTGCCATGCCAGAAAAGTCACACTTTCTATAGACCAGTAGGTGTCACTGTTTTACCAAGGGTATACAGAACATGTCCAGATCTAGTGGAACAAATACCCCACTTTAATTATCACCTTGACTTCTCTGGTTACATTGCAGTCTGAAAAGACTCAGGCCAACCAACAGCCGATCTTTGTTTCTGTGCTACAACTAGATTGCAGCCTCTCATCCTACCTTTCCTTGTCCACTAGGACATCAATATTTCTCCCAACTCCCTGAAACTCTTGTGACACCAAGCCAGAATTATTTATTTATTTATTTATTTATTTATTTATTAGATTTTTAGACCGCCCCCTCTCCCAGCAAGGGACTCGGGGCGGTGTACAGTCAATGCAAATAAAATACAGTCATAACAATAAAATACATTTAAAATACATTTGGAGGGGGAGATAGACTGTACAAGAAATAAATATATTCTAAAACCCTAAAAACATCCCAATTAAAACCCCAAACCCAATTAAAATAAATCCCCAGGAGGTAAAACTAAGAAAGTGCCAGGCCATTAGTAGAACTATACTGAAATAACTCTTCCGGTGTTAGTCAGCAGTTTTCTGCTGATGCTCTGACATTAAGACAGATAATATGATCCACTTAAATGATGATGACCCTAGGGCAGGGGTGTCCAAACTTGGGAACTTTAAGACTTGTGGACTTCAACTCCCAGAATTCCCCAGCCAGCTGGCTGGGGAATTTTGGGAGTTGAAGTCCACAAGTCTTAAAGTTCCCAAGTTTGGACACCCCTGCCCTAGGGTATTCCCTTCAGTATTTCTTTTATGGCCAAGTAAGATACAGTAGAATCACTGCAGAAAAGCTTCAGATGACCAGAACTTCTAAAGTTCTGATCCTGCAATTAGAGTTTATTGAACGGTTGCTATTTTCTCGGCTTCCCTCCAAGTGGTTGGACTTCCAAGATTCTCTCAAAATGGTCCTTCAACTATGCCCGATGCAGGTTTGTCACAAGATCATCTTGAATATGGCATTTATCTTAAATTGGATCAGTTTCTAAGTGGCTCTCTTATAGATCTGTGCTTAACAAAAATTTGAAACCCTGACTGTTCATGAGAAAATATGGCAAGAACAAAACGTATGTCTGATGAATACGCTGGATTTTCATTTGAGCTACACACACGGGTGTCAAACTGGTGGCCCATGGACCGGATGCGTCACACACAGGCCACACCCATCCCAGCTCCGCAAAGGAGAAATACGCTGCAATACATCATGTGATGGTAACATGACACTGCGAGTTTGACACCCATGAGCTACAGGATGAGAAATGTCCTTTCTAAGCCTATTAACTGAGTGGAGCAGTTAATTGGATCACCCATATTGAACAAACATTACCAATTATTTATCTATTGAATTTCCTCTGGGCAAAAGATATGTTTTAATTTTTTAAAAAAATGTCTGCTGAAGAGACTTTTCCTGCTTTCTACTTCTACCTTTTATATGAATTATTTGATTTTCTGCTCTTTTGCATTACCGATAGTTATTTTAGATTAATTTTATAATTCAAAGTCTACAGAGATAAGACAATTTATCATGACTGAGACATATCAGAGGATTTTGGGCAGACACAGTGGATTAGGCAAAATACCATCTTAACAGAGACTTATTCTGCCTTCTTAAAAATGAAGATTTTTAGGAAGGAGGTATTATCTATGATACAAAATACCCAATGTAAACTTAGCCATTCATCATTGTTTTAAAATCATATTAAAATTCAACCATCGCCATCCATATACACTCATGCTGTTCCAACAAATCTAGACAAATCATTTTGCTTTCTAAAGAGAGGAGCCTATTAACTGAGTGGAGCAGTTAGTTGGATCACCCATGTTGAACGAACATTACCCATAATTTATCTGTTGAATTTCTTCTGGGTAAAAAGGATGGGTGAGAGCTACTTCTTGAATTGATAAGAAGTCTAGTAGTGGTTTCCAAAACAACAAAAGAGAAAAGCCTCTTCCCCTTTATACAGAAAGGGACTTAGAAAAAAAAATCCATATATTACTAATTTAGACTTTCTAAGGGAAAGTGTACTGGAAACGGGGGTTTGCTTTAACCTCCTTGATAAATCTTACTAATCAGAGTTCTGAGATATTTCTTCTTGGAATTAACTACTTCCAGTCAAAGCTGCTACCAGAAACCTGATAGAGAGATAGAAACTGAATAAATCTTCTTTATCTTCTAGTTAAATATCATTCAAGTTTAGGGTCATTGAGAAAGTTGATGGAGCTGCTAACCAATTTTGATTTACTGCATTCCCTAGGAAAAGCAAGAGCCATCATCTCTTAAGAGGCTGCCTTAGGTCTGACTTCAGTTTCAAAGGAAAATAATACAGTAAGGCAAAACATTAATCTCTACATATATTGAAACTCAGGATTTTGAAGCCAATAATGTAATAGAGTCAATTTGATGTAGTGGTTAAGCTATCAGGCCAAAAACTGGGAGACCCTTGAATTTTAGTCTTGCTTTAGGCCAGTGGTGGGTTCCTGCTGGATCGCACCGGATCGCGCGCGCTCCCTTTCAGCGCTCCACCTGGCTTGCGCGCTCCCTTTCAGCGCTCCACCTGGCTTGCGCGCTCCCTTTCAGCGCTCCACCTGGCTTGCGCGCTCCCTTCCGGCGCTGAAACCGGAAGTACAGTCTTGCCCCGCCCCTGGCGAAGCAACGACGCCTGCCTGCGCTCCACCAGCTCGGCTGGGAACGGAGATGTTTCCTCAGCGGAGCGGAGCGCCTGAAAAGACTTTTCAGGCGCTCCGCTCCGCTGAGGAAACATCTCCGTTCCCAGCCGAGCTGGTGGAGCGCAGACAGGCGTCGTTGCTTCGCCAGGGCCGGGCAAAACTGTACTTCCGGTTTCAGCGCCGGAAGGGAGCGCGAGAGCCAGGTGGAGCGCTGAAAGGGAGCGCGCAAGCCAGGTGGAGCGCTGAAAGGGAGCGCGCAAGCCAGGTGGAGCGCTGAAAGGGAGCGTGCAAGCCAGGTGGAGCGCTGAAAGGGAGCGCGCGCAATCCGGTGCGATCCGGGAGGAACCCACCACTGCTTTAGGCGCAAAGCCAGATGGGTGGCTTTGGGCCTGTCCCTTTTCTTCAGCCATAAGAATCAAGCAATAGCAAACCATTTTTTCCTAATGAAAACCTTGCAAACAAGGCTGCATGTTTACATAATAACACTTTGTGATACAGCAGCTAAATTGACTTGGCAACAGTTTATTTCACTAGATACAGAGAGGACTTTAAATATGGTTCAGTTTAAATTTCTAAATCATGCCTTAGCTAAATATGGGTTTCCTCTTATGTTTATAAATTGTATTCTATTCCAACCATTCTTTGGGAATTATTTTATAGCATTAATTAGGAATGTGATTATTATCAATGCAATAATGAGTGTTATTACAAATGAACTATTTTTTACACATTAATATGCTTTGAAGAACGTATTATGATGTCCTTTATATTCTTATCATGTTTAATTTGATTTTGGAGCTTGATGTATTTTATCGCAGTTGATAAAATTTTGGGGTATAAAGATGACAGAATGGAATAGGAATTATTATTGTATGCTAATAATGCTTTATACATTATCAATAATTATCTATGTTTTTATCACAGTTTATGAAACAATAGTTTGATATCAGATTGTTTTTAAACATATTGTAAGAGGCTGTGAAAATAACCTTAAGGAACAGGAAGAGCTACAACCAAGACAATGGCCAGATAAGAGAAATCTGAATCCACAGCTGGAATGTAATTTGAGAAAGTATCTCAGCCATGACTCTCCCTAATTCTCTTAAATGTGAAAGGCAGGGAAAAGAAAGGTGCATTTAGTCTTCCAAGATTCTGTTACTAGGGGAGCGGTGGCCTAATGGTTAAGATGCTGGGTTTGTCAACTAAAAGGACCCCCTTCACCTCTGCTGTTTAACCTTTACATGAGCTACTGGATGAGGTCATCCGTTGGCATGGGATGAGGATAGGATAATCTTAACCTGATACCTAGAAGTTGTTAAGAATAAATCAGAAAAACAGACTCAGACAAAGTATGGTAGAGTAAGGGTCCCTTAACCATAATCAGGCCTTCTCAATTATGGCTGCACTTCTGTAAGACAATGGGTCCCATAAGACTAGGGCCACTCCAATAGCTGGGTCACTCCATCCATGTTTGATTTCCAAAGAACTTTGAAGATATTTGGGGCAATGAAGACATTTCATAATTGGAGACCCTTCATTTGTGCATTATGTGAATTAACTTGTCTCATAGGAAAGCAAGTTCACTAAATAGAAGGAGATATTTTCTTAATTAGAATCAATCTAATATACTTCCAACAGGATTGAAGGTTTCTTTGGAGATATATGAAGCTTGAAGCTTTTCATATTGCTTGAATTCTTTTAAATACCTTAGAATAATTATCCAAAGAAATATTCCCCCGTTTAAAGAGCTATTTCAAAAAGTTTATCTGAGTATAATATTGATTTTAATACATGGTTAAAATGCCTGTGGGGAAGAATAAATTATTAATATGGATGTCACTCCATCATTGCTGCAAATTCTTAGATAGGTTTCTATATTAATATCAGCCAGCACATTCAACATATTGATAAGATAGTGAGAACAGGGTTTTTTAATAGAGTAGATAGACTCAAGGGTTTTCTTTTATCAAAATAGCTTCCTTATAAAGAATATTTTAACTTTGTTATTATTGGATTTATATTTGAGCTTTGCTTCTTTGTGGAATGAAAAATGATTTCTTCTTTCATGACTTGTAGAAGCACATTTATAAATACAGCTGGATTATAATAGGCTACCATAATTCTTTTTTCTTCTTCTTCAGGACACACTTAGAAGGATCATGAGCACATCTGTTGTAAATGCATTTTGTTACATAAAGTAGATTTTGAAAGAAATGACAAATGAGCGGGTCATCTTGCCCTATCCTAGCAAAGCCAAAACTCATGCCTTGGAATTAGACTTTCTCCAAATCTTGTGAATTCCCCCTGATTAAATGTAGGCAAAGACATTGTAAAAAGTAGCTGCACTATGGCCTTACTTTAAGGAATTAACTCAGTTGGGCAATTGAATTCAGCTTGCCCGTAGTTCTTGATGATTTAAACATGGTATTCCTGCTTCCCAAAATGCCCTGGGATAGTTGCTAAACAATCTCGGTGTTTCATCTAAAGCTGTTATTGTATTAGGTGAGGCTGGAGTAATCTTCCCATTGTTATTTTGCTCTATCTAATACATCCAGCTGCTTTGAGGGTGCTGTTGTTTTTCAAATGTGAGCTTTATAAAGTAACATCTCATAGTAAATAATGTGCCTGACTCCTTGTGCTGCAGATTGTGGGAGTGTGAAATGTTGTATGTGTCAGCAGGAAAAGAAAAACATAACCAAGGGTGGCAAAGAAGAATTTGGCCAGCTTGAGCTTCTTATGACTAATAAAAGTCTGGAGGAAGCACAGCTTGCATCCAGGGCAGAACTCTTAATTTGAAGAGAGGCATGGAAAATACACTGCAACAAACAGTACATCTATTCCTAACATGATTTGCAAGCAATTTATTTAAAAATCGCTTGTTTTGGAAGGGAGACTTGCATCGAGCACATTCATGATAATCAGTTCAGTTGCTGATAAACTTAAAATAAATTTCCTAAGCAAATAAGCACATTTAATTAATTTGGATCCCATTATAAGAATCTATTAAGGCAATTAGAATCAAAGAAGATCTCATTTTATCCTGTTACTTTCCTTTTTTCCTTATTTCTCTTTTTCTCAAAAAAACAACAACCCAAACCCTTCTGAATATAGAAAGTCATGCAGACAATGATAAAAGATGCCCTACAAGTAGAATCAGGGAGGAAGTTGATGAAATTATCTTGATCTTTACACATTATGAAGCTTTTAAATATAATAACGGTTTCCTTGTTTGCAAACTGGAATTCCTCTCTATTACTTAGGAAAATGGTGTGGAAACAGACTAGTGAAAATAAGAAAGAAGCAATGACTTTTTTAGATAGCTGTGGCTGACGGAGAAAGTTGAAAGCTGAAAGAAACATGCTTGGTGGAGAGTGGATTCCATTGACAGATAATAGCATTGCACTTTTATCCCTTATGTCATGGGTGTCAAACTTGCCGCCTCACGTTGCCGTTCCATGACGTATTGCGAATTTCCCCCCTTTGCGGAACTGGATGGGCCTGCGCATGACGCATCTGGCCCGTGAGCCGCCAGTTTGACACTCCATGTCATTTTTATTAATGTAAAGTCTATGCTCCTTCCCTTTTCTTCTTTTCTTCTCTTTGTCCCACCAAGACAAGAAATGACTTTCTTCTATGTTAGCAGTGAACAATTTGGTTTTGCTGATCATACTGATACTTAATCAGTGTTGGGTAGTAATGGGTGGTGGTACTTCTTTTGTGAAGGTTACATAAATTTTCTGAGGCTGTAATGATCTTTTTCTTTTCTTGGCCAGCCATACTATCAAGCCGTTTCTTTAATGGATGTTGCACATCTAACCCTTAACAGCTGGAAGAAAAATGGTTTTGCTAATAGCCAATGCAAGATTAGGCTTTGCATTCAAAGTAGATCTGAAAAATTAAGTAGTGGAAGAAAGCATTAGATTCTTTAATAGCACCAAGCTTATCATAAACAGCTGTATATTTTTAGATCAGATTAAAGTATAACTATGTTTAGGTTAAAAAAAATTAAATCAACATTTAAACCAGAAATTCATCCCCATTCTCTGTTTCTGAAGTTATTACTTATTGTTCCATTTGAACATTTATTAAACACAATGAATGTTTAATAAAAAGAACCATGTTTTCTGGAAAAATAAGACTTTTTAAATGTTACCTTGAAGTTCAGCTATTTAGAATATACTAGAGACAACTGGTGGCACCTCCTTTCAGTGATATTTTCTTCTCTCTAAAGAGAAACCCAGTGATCATAGGTGGATTGCTCTTGTTTTGGTTTTAACATTTTTTAAAGAAGAAAGAGAAAGCAAGACAAATATGGATGCTTTTCGTTTAACAAAGAACACTTTTCATGACACCATTTGTGGTTGATCTGCCATTCTTTAGAATGGCTTAAAAGCATTGTGCAACTGATCATGTTGGAATGGCAGTTTCTGCAGATACATGGTTCTGCATGGTTTGTCTTCCTGCTTTATGTATGATGAGAACAAAAAACATGTATTGGGAACTGTGGCCGGTCAAAAGGGACATTTTCACTTTCTAATAAATTAAATCTGCAATTTTTGGACTTAACTGTATCTTTTTTTCAACTCTCTATTATTTATCTTTGCTACAATGAGATTTTTGGGGAGTTTTCCCCTGATTATCCATGTTCCATTATGAAGCTCTGATAGATACAAGTCCCTTAAAAAATGATGGGCGATCCTATCTTCAATTCCAGATTATGTGGTGGTAAACCAGAGTTCAACTGAATTAAGGAATTCTGATAGAAAATGACTTGCGTTATTTCCATTACTGATAGCATTGAAGGGACAATATTTTTTCATCATTCCAGGGAAGCCTCTAATGCAATGGAATTGACTTTTCTCATCATTTCATTGAGGGAAACCAAGATAGACCTATTTGAAAACAGGCAGGATTGTCAAATGCTAGGTAGATGAAATCTATACATTCTTCCATAGTTCTTGCTGGCAGAACCTTATCTAAAAATAATTCTACTTCATCATTTTGATTTTTCTGAATGTTGCCTCCTCCAGCATCCAATAAGAACCCAGAATATCTATATTTTCCCTCACTCAATCTCATGATACTGTTCAACAGAAACCTGACAAAGTTTCTACAGAAGTATGATTTTTTTTATGCATGACTTCTCCACATCAGCATCATTTTATCTTTCTTAGAAATGTCAGAATTACCATGTTTCCCCGAAAATACCACAGGGTCTTATTTTCTTTTGACCTACAAAATATGGCTTGGGCTTTATTATGGGGGGAGGGTTTATTGTTTTGGGGTTGCCGGGCAGCTGCTCTCTTGCGAGCGGGCTCCCCAAGAGCCGGGCACAGCTTCATGGGCGAATGGCTGTGTTGTGCTGTCGCAGCAGCACAACACAACAGCCATGAAGCGACCATGCTCACGAGCAGCCACCTGGCAAACCCCCTTTACAGCCGGGCACAGCACCATTCACTGACCTAGGGGTATCGCCAAGCCATGTGAGCGCCTGTTTGCCGCTGCTCAGGTCCCGCAGCTTGGCGCCTTCCAAATGCCAGTGATTGGCACTCTGCACGGCTGGAGAGGGGGGTTGCGCGAGTGGCTGTTCCGCTCTCGCTCACCCACCTCCCAGCCTCACAATGCATGGCCCAGCTCTCATTACGGAGCTAGGGCACCGCCGCCACCGCCTCCTCCATCCCAGCCTGGCTTTTTCCACAGCTTCCAACCCGAGTCTTTCAGCAGTGGCCGCTCTGGGCACATGCTCTATGGTTGTGGGTTGTACTACTGTGCATGCACACACAGTGTGCATCAAGCGCGTGCGTGCACTATGCAACCACAAACAAACCAGCAGTAGTGGCTGCCGGAACTCACCCCTGTTCTACTCCCATGTTAGGCATGAAAGCTGGCTGAGTGACCTTGGACCAATCACTCTTTTCCAAGCCAACCTACTTCACAGGGTAGTTGTTGTAGGAAAAATAGGATGTAAAAGGAATATTATGAATGTTTTCTGCCTTGACCTATTTATAAAAATAAGAATGGTGAGATTAAAAAAAAAACTCCAGCATCATAGTTGCGAAAGTCAAGAAATAAAAAGCAATATTGTGCAATAGTCAACTCTGACAATGCCCTGTTACAATTTCTAAAGATTTCAAAAAGGTGCCATGCAGATCAGGAAGGTATGCCAAGGTCAGGGAGGGTGCATGGGGTGCACAAGAAGTGTTGCATGGGTCGAGGGAGACATGCAGGGGGCAGTACAGGTCAGAGAAGACATGGGAGGCGGCACAGGTCAGGGCAGTACACAGTTGGTGGTTTGGGCTGGGAAGAGTCTGTGAAAGTTCCTTTCTTCCTTCCAGCAGACAGGTAAATGGCTGCTGTTGGGTGAAAGAGGAAGCGAGGGATTGCAAGATGGGCTGGGAAATTTTCAAGGAAATTTGAAAACGAAGATCATAGGACTACAGTAGCAGCTTGCCAGCACAGCAGCAACCAGGAGTACTGAAGGAGCCACAATTTCCCCAATTTTCATTCCCTTGGGAGTTACGTGTCCTGAATTTTGGACACATTCTGTAATTTAGTTTGTTTGAGGTTCAAAAATGGTTGTCTTATGATGCACCGTTTTGCCCACTTAAAGGTCATGAGAACAAATGTTTTAGTAGTATGTAGATGGGATTTGAGCTCTCAGATCTCAATAATTGCAATGCTGCAACCATTCAGCGCAAAGGTTACCATTTGCAGAAAATAATAACCAGATCAAAAGCATGCTATCTTTTACTGATGTACTGAAGTTGCTTATTCAATATTTACTATATTTCAGGAAAAAGCTAAATATGTTGGTTTCCAAAACTCATTTTAAATTCTATAACGAATGTGAAGGCAAAATCTGAAAGCAGGATGTGAATGGGTTTATCAGCCTGTTTGTTTTATTTGTAATCTCCCCAATAATACTAGTAGTACCAACAGTTATTTTTATAGTAATGGAAATGAATTTTGCAGCCAACTTTGGAAGATCCCCCCAAAGCCTTCTCTTAATCTGCCCTTTACTAAGGCAAATCCCTTCAGTAAGATTTTGTCAAAACTATCTGAACTCATGACAATTCTGATTTACTTCGGTTTCTCTCCAAAGCCTTCCAAATATTCTATACCATTTACATCTTTTCTTTGACATCCTGAGGGTTGTCTCAGGTCTGTACTGCCTTCTATACAGTAGATAAAGAATGTTTTGCGCTGTTGAATGCCCTGCCTTGTTTCAGTGTTTCAGTATGGAACTTTCTGCCTTGTATTGCAACATCCAGGAACAGCTTGACCATTAGAAAGAGTGAAGCGAGTCTGCCTTTTGTAGAGTGACAGGGCTATAGACAAGGAGAAACAGGAAGGTGTTTGATAGCCTGTAATGCCTGTGCACAAAAGGACACTACTACCCTTTATCGTGCAGCCCTCTTCCTAATCATGAAACCTCCTTTCAATCTGGTCAGCATTTATACATAACATCGGATTGGGTGGCATTGTGTCCTTTCTGTCAGTCAACAAAATGGTTGGGATAATCCAAGTCACTTTCAAAATAGCTGTTCACCAGGTTCTCCATCTTCTGCTCTGCCCTGATTACATCCTTAAAAGTTATGTAGAATAAGGGAAAATGGCAGATCAAAGGGCCCAGTGAATTTCATGGCAGATTGAGAATTTGAATCTGAATCCCTTGGCTTCTAGTCCAGGAGTCTGTTGGCCAGTCTGTATGCTGATTTTTTCCTGTTGTGCTTCCACCATACAAACCAAATACCTGTGAGCCATCTTAGCTGCACCCAAAAGAACTCCAAATGCCCAGTTAAAAATTGAGACAGGCATGCCTTAAATTCAGGTAAGAGCCTGGAAGATGATGATCATTCATTGGCTTAAACTGCATTTCTTTCCAGAGGGACTGTCCCCACTAGTGTTGACTGACAACTTCCCCTCCCCCTGGAAACAGGCAATAGATCACAAGCTGGTCTCTTATGGGCTCTCACCGGTATTCTTAATGTCCCTAGGCTTTGACCAAGCAAAGCAAGTAGTAATCAACAGAATGAAGGACATGGAGTTCCAAGAAGAACTAAATAGGTTGCCTCTCCACAGTAGGGACAGAATCAAACAGGATGTGTGGGAATCGGCAAGATATCTAAATGATCTGTTCTTCCCAAAACAAAGAATAGATTTCTTCAGAGCCAGATTTAACATTCTTTCTTCAGCACTCCTCCAGGGCGGGTATAAGAGAACACCAATAGCAGAACGGGTCTGTATATGTTGTAAATGAGAAGTTGAAGATATCTCACATGTTCTATTATACTGTGAGCTATACAGAATTTATAGGTTTGCATATATTCTCCTATTATTAGAGAGATTGCTAGGGAGGGCAGACAATTTTTATGTAGGCTTTCTCCTCCAGGACACAAACCCGGCTACCACGTATGCAGTGGCAAAATTCTGTGTTTGCTGCAATGTCCACAAGAAAAAAATTGGTTACAGAATTATAGTTGTCATCCTGTACCAATTATTTGGATATCTCTAACAATTTCTGGACTATTATATCTACTCCCATACTTATCGGCTTTTTACCCACGTAAACCAGGGAGTGACCAGAATAGTTTGAGAGCAGGTATTTTCTCAACAGGGATGCTATTATCCGTCAGTACTTTTAAAAAAATATATTGTAAAAATGTAATGTCTATTGCTGGTCTTTGATCATAATAAAGATGTCTTTGCCTTTGTCTTACCAGATTTACTCAATAGAAAATATATTTGGATTTCCAAAGATACTTTTTACAGCATTGCTATTAGCACTCAAGCTTTCTGACCAGTAGGATCGACTATTGCTATCTGGCTTGTATTATTGCATGTATTCCTTGAAAAACCAATGTCTATGTTGTATGCATATATGCCTAGAGTACAAGATGGGCTGGAGGCCTGCTGTTCCTTCCTGCATAATGGATTAATTTTAAAAGGGTCAATGTAGTACATTTAACTAAATTTAATAATTTAATAATGTACTGATTTAAAACATTCAGCCCCAAGGATAATGATTGTGTTCCTGGATTTTTGGCTTCAACTTCTATTCTTTCCCACCCATCCCCGTCCCTCTACTTTTCAATGGTTTCCTTCTGAGGTAGAAAAAACAAGCCTTGAAACACTTCTTTTTGAGCTTGATGAGATAAAGAGGTAGTGGATAATTCCAACTGTTTAGAATTCATTTGCTGTTATGCTTTCAACCACAGTTCCAATCTATAGACTGTCAAAATGGATGGCTTGATTGCTTGGTTAAATAACTTGGGTATTAGAGGTTTAAAGAGCTCTAATTTAGAGAGCGTTGAGCACCTAACTGGTTTCTGAAATACCTTTGGAACATGAAAAGAGAGAAGCACTGTGTTTTCAAAGCATTTATATGGGCAAGGCAAATTTTCTATCTTAACATACAGGTACAATAACTGAGATTTTTTATTAATGTTTCATTAGCAGTACCAAGAGAATGAAAATGTGTTTATATTACAAACAGCAGCGTTAATGACTCTTTCCTTGATCATGGTTAAGTAACAAACTTAAACCCAAATTGCCAAAGTGACTGTTTTAGGAATACCACATAGTGATAGCTCTATTGCGTTACACCCGCAACTTGTTTTGACTTAAGGGAGTGATTTTTCAACAACAAAAAAAGGAAGTTCCTTTTTACTCTTTTCAGAATGAAGAACTATTGCTGTAATAAATGCTAACTTCCTATATGTCAGCTTATTTTCTGGTGATGATAAATTTGAAAGGAAGGAAGCATCAACCAAACCATTTCATTGTTTGTATTCTTTAGTGTCTTGTTTATTGAAAAAAAATGATTGCAGTATATCAACCTGACTCTTTATTCAGCCAGAAGAGTAAACTTTTTTTTTTAATCTATGAAAAAAAACATTATTATGAGCTAGGAGAGTATAATTAAAATCCTCATTAGCAGAATCTTTCTTCCAATACTTACACAGTAAAATATACTCAAGACTATACTTGATATAATCTAATCTATCTGGCTAAAAAATTCCTACTGAATGCTTATTATTTTCAGCCCAGCTCTGGCAAAATGGAAAGGAAAATGCTTTGGATATTCCCTTCCATATGTAAGAAATGTAGCCATGGAACACAAAGTAGCTATGTTACAGTCTTGCAGATAGAATTTAATAAGAGGTTATGACAGGAACCAGAATTACCATTATCGCTAAACAGTATCCTCAATTTACATCACACTTTATAACTACAAGCTAAATTTTGCTTCCAATTACCAGTGCAATTCCAAGAAGTGCCTTATACAATAAAATGGATAATCAGAATAGAATAGGATAGAATAGGATAGAATAGATAGCTGGAGGTCTTCTAGTCCAGCCCCTGCTCAAGCAGGAGACTTATTTGGGGAAATAAAAGCTGACAAATGAAGGTGAATATATGTAACCCAGGATAAGGTTGTAGAATTCAATCTGGGTTGGTCACAGGGACCAGATATTTTGTCTTCTGAGCTTTCGGATTCGTGCTAACCTAAATAGATGTTCCCTGAAGATGGGCTTCTCACAAGTCTGAAAGCCCGGAAGATGAGAGAAGTTCCTTGAAGATGGCTCCAGCACAAGTCCAAAAGCTCAGAAGACAAAATCTCTGGTCCCAATGACTGACCAAGATTGGATCCTGCAAATAAAAACTGAAATTTGTTCAGGCTGATCAGTTTATTAGCTAATTGGAGGGATGGCCCTGTTGTATGATACAAATAAGGAAGGTTTTTGTCACATAAATTTAAAAATATGTGAATAAATTGTTGGTCCCTGGCAGCAGCTGATCCTCTAAGCAATTATTTTAGTTCCAACCATAAGATCTAGAATTAGCATTGGTAAAGTGTTCATGGAAATCCCATGATCAAGAAAACTAAATGTTAAAAATTATATGGGGTAGGCTTAGAATGTTTTAAGAAGTGGCAATTGGAGACTTCACTCTATGGAAGCAACAAATTCAGCATTGAAGAAGCAGTCTAGGAAGAGTATTGACACCTTTGAACTTTACTTTTGGAGAAGACTCCCAAAAATACTGTACCATGGACAGCCAAGAAAACAAATTGATGACTCATCAAACAAATCAGCCAGAGTTGCATTCAAGACCCAAATAGCCAGGCTCAAATTATCATATGTTGGTCACATTATGCAAAGACCTAGATCCCTAAAGAAGGCTTTAATGCTGGGAAGAAAGAGAAGATGATGGCCAACAGCAAGGCAGATGGACTCATTTACAGTGGTATTGGGTACAATGTTGGAAGACCTGGATCATCATGAACAAAATTTATGTGGGTGTCAGGAGTCAAAAATTATGGAACACAATCTATCAATTGGTGACATTGAGGGAAGGGAGAATAGAGTAGAAAGGAATATTTATCCATAGCAGACATTCAGAATAAAAATTTGCTGGTGTGAGTTCTTTTTTAAAATGTAATTACCTCTCCCTTTATTCAGTACTAAAAATAGGCTATTTTTTAGATAACTCCTCACCCCTGGGGGTTGTTCCAATTTTAGACTACAGTAAGGCGGATTCTCTTCAGAACTTCCATTCACACCATAATCAGATTTGGTTTTGATGCTTTTTAGAACTATAAACCCCCCTAGTGGATTTCTCTGTATTCACTTTTTCCAACATTTTCTGCCTTTCATATTTGAGCTGTGGAACTTTTTCTAATTTAAAATATAGGCCTGTATTTATAGACGAACATTTGCAATGACACACAGCTCCTGTGTGTCTTGTGCAGGCTGCCTGTTGAATTTCCACATCTGTCACTTTTAATTTTTCTCTCTGGGTCTTTCTTTTGAAGCTGCTTTTATCGCTTTAAGTAGATGCTTCCTACTCATTTCTTGATTGGTCCTTAAGTCTGTCAGTTCCTTCTATGTGCTAGAGTAGAGAGAACACATTTCCTTTCTGGCATGAGCAATTACTGGTTTAATTCTTATCTTTTTATTACAGTAATTTGATTGCTCCTAGATTTATGACCATAATGATACCTCTTTCTCTTTATCAGCATATGAAGGAATGTGTGCCTATGAGCAGAGTTTGGCAGCTTTACAACTAATTATATTCATACAAGCTAGAATGATGATTCCTGTTAATGATGGGTCCTCACTTGCTTGTTCTGTGGTTATTGAAATAAGCAAGTGTATATAATATTTATAAAATACAATACAATAGCAGAGTTGGAAGGGACCTTGGAGGTCTTCTAGTCCAACCCCCTGCCTAGGCAGGGAACCCTATACCGTTTCAGACAAATGTCTATCCAACATCTTCTTAAAGACTTCCAGTGTTGGGGCATTCACAACTTCTGGAGGCAAGCTGTTCCACTGATTAATTGTTCTAACTGTTGGGAAATTTCTCCTCAGTTCTAAGTTGCTTCTCTCCTTGATTAGTTTCCACCCATTGCTTCTTGTTCTACCCTTAGGTGCTTTGGAGAATAATTTGACTCCCTCTTCTTTGTGGCAACACCTGAGATATTGGAACACTGCTATCATGTCTTCCCTAGCCCTTCTTTTCATTAAACTAGACATACCCAGTTCCTGCAACTGTTCTTCATATGTTTTAGTCTCCAGTCCCCTAATCATATGATATACAATGCCTCATAATTTGTATAATATTGAAGTAAGTATAAATATATACATATTCAGAAATATGTATATGTGCAATATCTTCAGCTTCTATGTTCATTGGAATCCTTGTACAGTATGTAGAACTTGTGTGCTAAATTCCAATGCAATTATACTGATGAAAAGATCAATCAAGTCTTTTTAAGTTTAAAGGAGAATTAATATTACCAAGTGATATATTTTAACAAATGTGTCCTAGTATATTTGAAAAAAAATATTTGTCGAGGTTTTTTTGAGAGGAAAATATATGAATAAGTAAATTTTGAAATGTAGAAAAATATCAATATTGATATGGGGAATTTATTAGTGTGACAAGTGTGATTTAGCTTTAGAAGAACAGCCTATTAGCCATATAATTTAACATGATCTTCTATCTAATAGCCTTGAATACCACCAGTTCCTTGCCAAAGGACACAGAATGGCAGCTGAGCATGGCAAAGGCAATTAATTTAGAAACCTTATGAATGGTTTTAGATTAGCCATTTCTTGTACAATTGTTCTCATTTGTCAATGTTATGTAAATCCTGACACTATTGTCCTCCATTTGTAAACCTTTAACATTTTTTTGCATTCCATCTACAACAAAGCCTATCTCAACTGTGCCCTTAGCACTGCACTCTGTACATCTGGAATAACCTATTAAATGTTTAAGGATAAATGGATAGTCCCAAACTCTTTACTTGGTACAGAAATGTTCCAAATATATTGCAAGGAAGCACTTATGTATTCTAACCAAAGGATAAAACAATTGCAGGCTTTAAACCAGTGGTTGGCAAACTGCGGCTCGCGAGCCACATGCGGCTCTTTGGTCCCTTGAGTGTGGCTCTTCCACAAAATACCGCATGGAGCAGCGGCGAGGTTCTGCACGGCCGGCGATGACTCTGGAGGCCATCTGCAGGAGGCGGGGTCCCCCTTGCATTCCTCATCTTCCCGGATGGCCTCCGGAGTCTTAGCTGGCCACGCAGAGCTTCGCCACTGCTCCACGCCATGGAAAACATAGGCGCGTGCACACAGCCCGTACAATTACAGTCTCAGAGACTTCGTAACGGCGGGAACTTGTTCTCACTCACCTGGGCTTCTGTGAGTGAGTGAAAGAGAGAGACAGAGAGAGAGACAGAAAGAGGGAGGGAGGGAATCAGAGAGACTGACAGACACAGAGAGAGGGAGGGAATCAGAGAGAGACTGACAGACACAGAGAGAGGGGGGCAGGGAGGGAGAGACAGACAGACAGAGAGAGACACAGAGAGAGAGACACACACACAAAGTGAGTGATTAAGTGAGTGAGTGAGAGACAGACAGACACACACACACACAGATACACACACAGAGTGACAGAGAAAGAGGAAGGGGAGATAGACGAAACAAGTATACAAACAAGAGTTGGAAGGGATCGACCTCAGAGAACGTACCTCAATCAGATTGAGGATGTTTTTAGCAAAGGCCATCGTAGGAGTACCCTAATTAAGTTAATAACAATGTACCTACCTATATAGTTTAAGTTTAATAAATTTGGCTCTCAAAAGAAATTTCAATCGTCATACTCTTGTTGACTAATGAGTTTGCTGACCACTGTTTTAAACCAATTGTTTCTCATTGCTAATGAACATAGATGATCACAATATATTTGTAAAAGTGATTATATAAATACATGACATGATAAAATAGTGAAGGAAAGGATAGCACTTGTAAATTAGACAATTTTATAATGTACAGATATAACAAAATAAGAGACTGTCCAATGTCTTCTTAAAAACACCAGTGATGGAACACCCACAACTTCTGGAAGCAAGCTGTTCCACTGATTAATTGTTCTCTCTGGCTGGAAATTTCTCCTTTGTTCTGGGTTGGATTTCTCCTTGATAAATTTCTATCCATTATTTTTTGTCCTGCCCTCAGATGCTTGGAGAATGCATTGAGCCTCTCTTTTCTTTGATAGCCCCTCAAATATTGCAAGACTGCTATCATAGCACCGCTAGTCCTTCTCTTTGTTAGGCTAGACATATCTAGTTCCTGCAACTATTCATCTTATGTTTTGACCTCCAGCGCCCTAATCATTTTTGTTGCTCTTCTCTCAACTCTTTGTTGTGTCTCAACATCTTTTTTGAATCATGGTGACAAATACTGGACACAGTATTCCAAGTGTGGTCTTACCAAAGCAGTATAAAGCAATACTAACACTTTATGTGATCTTGATACTATCACTCTCTTGATGCAACCTAGGACTGCATTGGCTTTTTGGCAGTGTAGCACATTGCTGGCTAATATTTAAGTGGTTGCCCAATAGGATTCCTAGATCTTTTTCACAGTTACTGCTCTTGAGCCAGGTGTGACCTATTCTATACCTGTGCCTAAATGTAAAAGCTTATTTTTCTCACCATTGAATTGCACTTTGTTGAGTAGGGCCCAGTGTTCAAATCTGTCAATCCTTCTGGATCTTGAGCCTATTTTCTAAAGTGTAGGCTATTCCAACATATATTATAAACATATGGTTTAAGTATATTTGTTATCAGTGCATTAACATTTTGAATATGATAAATCTATTAAGCTAATTCAAATAAAATATGAATCTTCTATCTCAGAGAAAATAGTGGTTTTTATCGCAGGCTTAAGCAAGATATTTAAGAAAATTTTTTTGAGCTGCTCAAAAATTTTGGGTTTATTTTAGATTTGGAGGATCTAGAAAGTCTGTTTAAAAGTGTTTCATTTTCTCTATATAAATGGCACTAATGGGATTCATTAATTAAATAATCCATTCTATTTATGGATTCTGTTCCATCAGTTTTTGAATACTGCAACCATACTTTTCTTCCCTTTGGGAAAAATGCAAATAATCTGGGCAGACTGTGGTCATAACCAACCTGTAAGCATTTGAGAATTGAAAATTGTACTGGGGAACTAAAACCATGTCAAGGACCTAAGCAAGAACTTTGTAATATTTTTCTTCAGAGAAATTCTCAACGTAAGGCAGCCTGATGCAATTATCATTGAGATGGCCTAATAAAGAGTTTGGATGTGCACCCATGAAAATACTGTGAAGTTCCATAACTCATCATGAAGGATATGCTTTAATTATGCTGTCTGGGGTTGAAAGGAGCTGAAACAAGACATTTGTAGGTTATGAATGAGATTACCTGCTTTATGTCCGCAGGACTGAGTTGGAAGATAAATCTATATTAAAATCAGTAAGGTTTATCATGATTATGTTTTAATAATCAGGACTTACAGTTAAAGGTGGAACACACTTTGAGTTCAATAGGTATCACAGAAAAATTAATATATTGAAAGTGTGCACTAGTCGCTTTATCAAAATCCTTAATAGCTGATATTGCCTTCATATATCAATTCTCTTTTTGGAATAAATATCTATGTTATTTCATTTGCTTCTATAATCATTTTATAAAAATAAATTGTCATTTTAATGTTTACGTTTTCCCCACACACATAAAGCTGAGTAGCTTTATGTGTTATACTACATAGTTTTCTCTGTGGCTTTCCCTCTCTCTTATGAGTTATGATTATCAGAATTCACAGATCAAAATTGTGTAAATAATTCAATGTAATTCTGTTTATTTTGACTTTCCAGTGTTCCAATTTCATGCATTCTGTAAGAATCTTCTAAGATTCATATTATAATTAAAATGTTCAATATGGCACTTTCTGGATGAATCACCAATCAACAAAAACATTGATGATGGAAAATTGTACAGTAACTAACTTTCCTAAAGGAATTAACCAGTAATATTTCTGTGACTTGGGGCACTGAGGAATGAAGGAAAGTTCATCAGTTAAAGAAGGAATTTTTTTAACTTTGTTGTGTCATAGAAATAATATCTAAAGAAAATCTAACATTAGTGGAGGAGATAGAAACACACAAAGATTGCCCAGATTCAGTCATTTGGTTAATTTCAGAGAGAGAACAAGCTGTCCAATGGTCTAATTGCTTATTTGATCTTTTTGCAGCTGTACTTGTACATTACAAATAAGTTTCACAAAATAATGTATGGAATTTTATATTGCAGAACAATATTATAGATCCTGGCTGTTCAAAAGCAGGACTTTATAAGATTCACATAACCCACCTTCTGTAAATATCAAATATAAAGAAAAAGAACTGGACTCACAATACAGTCTTGAATAGGCTTGTAGGAACTATTCTACAGTTAGCTTCTAGTCATTTGAAATCAAGAGGAAAAATCAAGAGGTTTTGAAGGTTTTACTTTTTGATAAAAGACCATAGGTAGAGAAATCTTTGTTCCCAATGTTCCTCTGTGTGAATTGCATATTTAGCTTTCTAAACCAAAGATACCTCCGTACTGGGCTTAAGCTGAAATTTGTCTGTTCATTGGAGCAACAGTCATTGTCTGGTTCAACAATAGTACAAGTCAGTCCTATTCACATTTATTTGGAGTCAAGTCTCATTTTCCTAGGCATAAGTTTGCAGTGATATATTCTTACTAAATAAAATACATCTCTTTTCTCTGACATTGTAACATTGCCAATTCTCAAAGGAAGAAAAGTGATGTTGTTGAAATGCAGGATTTTATTTTTCATCATGAAATATAGTTATTCAAACCTTTTGGCCAAGCCAATTAGATGTTAGAGAGCCATTATGTTGGGAAACTGCCAGCCAGGCAAGGAGGAGATATCAAACAGGGAATTAGCCCTAAAGTCATTATGCAATCACAAGAAACCTTGGAGTAAAAGCTCTCCCAGCACATTCCATGAAATCTTACCTGTTTGTTCCCAAGAGAAGGTAAGCATTCTGGGGAGATTCTTGTATTATAGATAGAATACAATAAATCAATCATCTCCAATCTTTCACATGTGGATCTGGTTGCTTGCGTCTGATACAATAATATCTTTATTTATCTGATTTGATTTTTATTTGTTTCTGAAAAAAAAGTTATCGCTTTCATAAAGATTTTGGACATGGTAACCATGCTTTGTGACCTGAAGCCAGTAAAGAATTTAGTCCGCTTTCCTTTATTCATCAATTCTCAGATGAGTGCACAGTAACATCACTGGTTAATTCTTTAAGAAAATTGCTGTACACATATATCTTATCAGCTTCTTCACCCTTCCCTTTCAGTAGCTTTTCTCCCTCTTAGTGTCCAACTCATTAGGGAATGTCCTGACACTTCTGGAAAGCAACCAATACTTGGTGGTTCAGGGTTCCAAAGGAATTCTGGAGCTGGAATACTTTTCTCAATAGATTCCACTGGTTTTTATAATCTCTGGTTGCCCCATCTTTCCTCTAAAACAGATTCTGGAAAAAACCTATTTCCTTAAGAACATTTCCGTTTTAGCTTTTACTTTTACAGAAAAATGTTTAACTTTTCTGAATAGTGGGTGAAGGATAAAAATATAGCCTTAATGATAAAGTACACACATAATAGCTCAGAATAAAGGAACCATTATCATGGATTTACTAAGGTAACTCAGGTTTGATGAGCATGAAATGGTCTTCCTTAAAACATTACGATGTTTTTTCTTTGGCTTTCTGACTCAACTGATATTGAACGGAATTGTGTCACACTTGTTTCCATGTTTTGAAGTCTGGCTGGTAGACAGCCTAGCCTAGTATTTGGACAAGAGGAAATATAACAGATGTCTTTATGTGGATTTCATTGCAAATGGATGGTGGTCGTGGGGGAACCAGAATTAGAAATATAATGAGGACAGGGTCAATTTTTTTGTACTTTCCTCTGAATTATCCAAGATGAATTGAGTAGATGAACATTCTAATTTTCATCAGTTCTTAGAACATTGCAGAGCTCAGATGTTTGTGCTGAGATTTAAGGATTGTTAGCCATTGTAGTCTTTTGTGCTTTATAATAGTTTACAGGTTGTGAAAATGAATGTCTGATTACTAAGACACAGAAAAAAGAGGCAATATGATATTACCATTTAATTTCATACACTCCATGAGTTGACTTCACCAGCAGGGAATAGCAACCGTTATCTTAATCTCTTGTAACTTCTCAGCTGTTGCGATGATACTTCATTTGGTAAAGATAAAAAATAGTTAGAACAATTAATCAGTGGAACAGCTTGCCTCCAGAAGTTGTGAATGCCCCAACACTGGAAGTCTTTAAGAAGATGTTGGATAGCTATTTGTCTGAAACGGTATCGGGTTTCCTGCCTAGGCAGGGGGTTGGACTAGAAGACCTCCAAGGTCCCTTCCAACTCTACTATTGTATTGTATTAAGGTTGCAGTGTTCTGGGATCATGTGATCTCCTCTTGTGACCTTCTGACAAGCAAAGTCAACACACCAGATTCAATAAGCCAGATTCACTTAACTGCAGTGTTTCATTTGACAGCTGCAGTGATTCACTTAACAACTATGGCAAGAAAGGTGGTAAAATGGAGTAAAATTCACTTAACAACTATCTCACAGCATCTGAAATTTTGGGCTCAGTTGTGATTATAAGTCAAGGAACACCAACTCTACTATTTTATTGTATTATTGTAGTTAGAAAAACAAATTTACAAATGTTTAATTAAAAAGTGTTGATCTGGACATTCCTTTAAATCTCCTTTAAATCAAACTTCCTGGTGACTTCCTGGACATAACTATGTAACTTTTAAAACAAAAATAAAAATGGTATTGCTTTTTTCTAGGACTTTTAGTTTTTGTCTTTGCTTTTTTTTAAATTTACATTTGTAGTTACAATGCTAATATTTTTCTGGGAGTCTGTCATCTGAAATACCAATCAGGTCCTTTCACCGAGGAGGTTAGGCTATGCTGTAAGGTTCCAACCATTGAGGCATTAATTTTTATAGAGAAACTCTAGCTAGCAAATAAAAAGACCTTAGATTAATTGTGGACATGTAATGGTAACACAGTTTTAATCACCAAATGGTTTTTAATAACAATTAATCATTGCTAGCATTTTCAAAAATGACCCAGCATTCAATCAAATAACTTTTTCCTTATGAGTCTGGTTTTTTTAAAGTATTTTTCTACGGTTGGCTGATTGCCTTTTCACATTATTAGTAGGGCTTTTCCAGAAGTAGTGGCTTATCTGGCTGTGTTCCTTCCTTGAATTAACCATTTGGCGTTGCTTCAATAAGTATGTCCAAAAGTGACCTGTTGTTTTTTTTTATAAATTCTTTGTTCCAATTTCTAATTAAGTGATTCTTGTCCCAGCAAGCCATGGTTCTATTAATTTTGACTGAAATGCCTGAAGCTTTACTTAGAAGAATTTATAGATGCCTCATTAACACATTTTCTTCCATTTTAAATTCTAGTATTAAGGTCCCTTATACTGTTTTTACTTTTTGTGTTGTTTGTAAATATATATATTTTATTGCTCAGAGGTATACTTGTTATACCCAGTGGTGGGATTCAACCAGTTCACACCTATTTGGGAGAACCGGTTGTTAACTTTCTAAGCAGTTAAGAGAACTGGTTGTTACAAAAAAATCTCATTTTGGTTTTTTCCACTTTATAGGGATAATCCTGTAAGGAAGGCAGGAAGGCAATATTCTGGTGTTGTTTCTAGCCTAATCTTTATTGCCCTGCTTACAGAAACTGTCTCTCCGGTTAACCCTTGTTACATTGTAACAGCTAAGATGAAGCACCCATCAACGTGAGTGACGTTGAGTTTGGCCAAGCCCACCCAGTCACATGACCACCGAGTCCTGCCTACCCAGCTAGTCATTAGGGCAGAGAACTGGTTGTTAAATTATTTGAATCCCACCACTGCTTATACCTATGTTATTGCTTGAGTGAAACTATTTCCAAGGTTACTCTTTTTGCCTCAATCTAGTTTATGTTTCATATCCTTGACAAATTTCTGAAATTAGAAAATAATCCAGAAGATTGTTCAGAACAGATTGTTCTTGCTATTCTATAGCTTAGAAAGGGGGGTTTTGGTACCATTTGCTACATTTTGGTACCATTTGCTACATAATACACAAGTGTATTATGCCTCACACAGCTCTACCTACATTCCATTGTTTAAGTATTTTAATCATTCACAGAAACCCTTTATCATCTCCTTGTTTTCAGAAATGTAGAATGTGATGAAAGAAACGGGGCCTTTTTGATGGTGGCACCCTCCAGAAGACATTTAGTCAGTTTTGTGGCTTAGATGAAGGCATGTTTATTTGTTTTTGGTGCTTTCCCAAAGAGCAGTTGGCAAAAATGTTTCCAGGGAAGTTTCAACTATATGTATGAGAATATTAATGTTTAAAAAGTTTAAACTGTGCTTTAAGTTTGGTCCTATAGTCCAGATAAAAATGTTGCTGATCTTATTTTGGATTAGTTAAATTTTCAGTGGCTTTGCAATAATCCACTTGAGTGTTTTCAGAGACTGAATAACTATAGAAAGACAACTATGCAGATAGGTCCCATTTGATATGTTGGTCTAACCTAAAAAAATATGTTATGTTGATTCATGAGTCTATATTTGTTCCTGGTATGTATGTATGTATGCATGTATGTATGTATGTATGTATGTATGTATGTATGTATGCATATAAACTATTGTCAGATAAATTTGGGGGATTTAAAAGCAGAGTAATAAATGTTTGTAAAGGTTTTCACAGTCAGCAACTTATACCCTGGCTGGGGCTCTCAGAACCAGCTTTTGAACGATAAAAGAATGTTAGGGCTAGAATTCTTATGCTGTAGTATTAATTGCTAGTTTCTAATATAAGTCCATTTTCATCCCTAATCTTATAAGACTTTTTAAATGATCCGATGTCTGCAATATTTTGTTTCATTAAGTTTCCTGCAAACGTTATAGAAAAGAATTTGTATAATCCCCCAAAATAAGTTTTTACATATGACATAATTGACCTTTTGAAATAATTCCAATGGTAACTCATTAGTGAACTCGGAGAGAACTGTCACACCTGCACAGGTAGCAGGTCCGTTTTTATTCTTGCAATACCAAGGCAGATCCCTGCCATCCCAATCTACAAACAAGCTGAGAGATGATCATCTCCAAATACTATTTTTTTTTGAGAGAGAGAGATAGAGATAGAATGAAGTAATTGGCTCTTGGCAAGAATGTTATAGTTGTACCTTCTTCCTTTTCTGAAAGGAGACAAAATGAAGCCGAGTGAGACATAATATTAAGGGATACCTCTCTTGTTATAAATTGCACATTTACAGATTAATAGAGTTAGAGCGACTATGTAGGTCATCTAATCCAACCCCCCGCCCAAGCAGACCCTACACCATTTCTGACAGATGGCAGTCCAAAGTTTGACAGAAATAGTCCTGCAATCTATTCCCTTTTAAAACAAAAAGCCAGTGGATGGCTAGGTTTACAAATACACCTAGTGCTGTTTTGCAGTCATGTTGTTGGCACTTTGTTTTCAAGGCCAGTGTGAAGGTGAGAGAAGGTTAGCTAAAATGTGATGGCCATTGGAAGCAACAGTACAAAGACAATAAATAAAGGCCACTAGCTTGGTTATAAGAAGTGGACCTGCAAAGAGCTATGTCCCCATTCAGGATATTGTGTTGTATGGCACTTGTGGAATTATGACTACAATAGAGCTATTCACCCACCTTCTTGACCTTAGGAAACTGAACAGAGATGGAATCTTCAGTTTAGTCTAAGTCTGACATTTATAGCAATACCAATACAATAATAAAAAAATAAATGTCACTGTGGTATATATTCACAAATTATTTCAGCCGATCCCATTTCTGTGGATTAGAAAACATACACACACACATTTACTGCTATATTTCTCTAAATATCTTTTTTGTATAAATCATGTGTGCAACTACCCTTAATAAATATAATTTGCCTGTAATTCTCCACAAATATCCTTTTGGTGTTGTATTTGCGCTATATATATATATATATGTGTGTGTGTGTGTGTGTGTGTGTGTGTTGTAATTGTACTGATAAATCAATTGTACTGATAAATAAATAAATAGTCATACCAGGGGTTGTAACACAAATACATACATACATACATACATACATACATACATACATACATACATACATACATATATTTGTGTTACAACCCCTGGTATGCCTAAATATGGGAGGAAGGTCACTACTCCCTCTTTCTGTCCTTCGGCTTATCACAGAGGACCATGCAGGCAGAAAACCATATTTTTATATATATATAAATGTTGTATTTGTACTGATAAATAAATAAAGGGAGACTAGTATAGCTCGAAATAGATCTATACTAGTCTCCCTTTATTTATTTATCAGTACAAATACAACACAAATATAAAAAGGCAACATTAAAAATAAAAATATGGTTTTCTGCCTGCATGGTCCTCTGTGATAAGCCGAAGGACAGAAAGAGGGAGTAGTGACCTTCCTCCCATATTTAGGCATACCAGGGGTTGTAACACAAATATATATATATATATATATATATATATATATATATATATATATATATATATATATATATATATATATATGTGTGTGTGTATGTGTATGTGTATGTGTATGTGTATGTGTATGTGTATGTGTATGTGTATGTGTATGTGTATGTGTATGTGTATGTGTATGTGTATGTGTATGTGTATGTGTATGTGTATGTGTATGTGTATGTGTATGTGTATGTATGTATGTATGTATGTATGTATGATTGGTAGATTCTTATATGTTAGCTCTGTGTAATGAAGGTGTACATACTGTCAGATCACACTATTTGACTTCCAAGGAAAAGTGATGGATTTCATATAAATTGCAAAAGAATTTAAATGACTGAAAACTACTTAAAATACTCTGTAGAGAAAAATATTGTAGTCATATGTGATGACCCAAGCTCCTGAAGCCTCTGGGGGAGGTGGGGGGGGCTGTTTTCGCCCTCCCCAGGCTCCTATAAAGCCTCTGGAGCCTGGGGAGGGTGAAAAAAGCATGCAAAAATGGAGGGATCACCTGTCATGCGCACATGCACACTGGGGGGGGTCACGCATTGCATTACGTGTGTGGCACGCCCGCGCACGACTCCCCTTGCGCTCCCCCCGCTTATGGCACACAAGCCAAAAAGGGTTCGCCATCACTGCCCTAGGAGGAAGGTCTTCATCAGAACTCCCTCTCCCTTGTTCTACCTCTCACCTGCTCTGCCCTGCCTGACTTTGCCCTTCCCCAGTTTCCTCCTCTCGCTGTCTGTCAGCTGTTTGTCCTCCAAGATTGTTAAAGGTTTGTGGGATTGTTGAAAGAGCCATATGCCCCAAACTAGCTTGTAATAGCTCATCCATCTTTGTTCAAAGACTCTTCGGTTTCTGCTTTCCTTAGGTATAGATAGTGGAAAGAATGAAGACATGTGAGAGAAATATGAGATACTAAAGGGCTGTGAAGTTTTAATCCACCACAGATAGAAAACTGATATTGACACGGACTAAGTCACATTGAATACATGTTTCTTCCCCTTCCTATAGAATAATAGACATACCTTTTTTAAAGATTTGTCTTCAGACTTAAGGCAGCTAGTTGAATAGCTGGTGTGAAGGGATGCTGTAATGTTCTCTCTGGGTGGTCTTAGGCAAATGGCTAATTCCCCATCGCTACAGGATTACTGTGATTGTGTATATGAAATTCTTTGAAATGTGCTGTAAAAATATCACATAGCAATAGTAGAAGAGAATGTAATGCAATCTTTTATACCATGTAGTTTGCTTTTACGATGCAAATTAATAACTTACATTGAAGCCACTGAATAGAATTCTATAGTTTTCCATTGAAATTCCTAAGCCATTTACTTCAGAGTAGAGTGGTTAATGTCCATTAACTGCTCTGGGATGAATGCTCGGGATTTCCTTTGTCCCCAGTGCTGTAATAGTAACTGTGATTGACAGAAGTATTTATGCCCATTGGCTGTCTTTTTCATGACAGTAGGAACATGCAGATACACGTAATTGCAACCATGCTCTGCATTTCTCACATTAAAACGTTGTTTGCTCATGACAGATGCTTTGCAAATCTGAGCGAGCTGAAAACTGGCACACAGTAGCACTGTTCCAAGTCCATGACATAGAAGGCATTTGGTTCCCCAAGTGCCACAGAGAAACAGAACAGTGTTGGCTAGCAGTAAACAATATGTATGAAAGATTTCAATTCACACATTTCAGTCTGGAGGGCGTTCCATAGAAATGAAAAGAGAAAGTTCTCGGTAGTTCTCTCTTCTTGGTTAGCAAAATAAAGACAATTTATATCAACAGTTGCCATTGTTTTTTCTCCTTCCTCTTTGGCATGGAGAGAAGAATAAAAGCACTTAGTATTCCAGTGTATCAGTCTCAGATTTTCAAAGGACTTTTCATTTAGAATTCTTGTTATCTTTACAATAATAGCAAAGGAGACTTGTATTACACTGTATTGCAGATGGATAAACTGAGAGATTGTGATGTACTGTCAGACAGTCTGATTTAGGGATGCAGTATATTTACATGTGTTTTCCATTCAAAGTGAAAGGGAACTACTGTGTTTTCTTAGCAGTCCTGGCCAGAAAGAACTCCAAGAGTAACAGACCTATGAGCTGCAGATTGTTGGAGCTGTGTGTAGTTGATGGTAACAAGTTTAAAATTTTAGAAAGATGTCTGTTGAGATTATGTGGATGTGTAGCATTATTGACCCTTCATTTTTGAAAAATAGAAAAAAAAAGTTCAGGTATTTGTCCAGCAGTTTCTTTCAGATTTATATTTTAACTTAGAACATTGCCATATGTTGGAATACAATAGAACAGACATGTCAAACACATGGACTGCAGGCCAAATCCAGTCCACAATAGGTCCAGAGTTATGCCATGGAGCTGTCCCAGAGATGGTGAGGGAGCAGCCCCTGCTGCCTTGGCCTACTCCAGCTACTCCCACCCCAGCCCCACAAGGACAAACAAAATCCTGATACGGCCTACAATGGGATCGAATTTGACACCCCTGTGTTAGAATGTATTTTGTATTGCAACAACTACAGAATTATTCAGCCAGTAGATGGCAGTATTTAGTTTGCATCTATGGTTATAATCTATGATTGTTTTTGTTCTGAGGAGAGTTTCCTGACAGTTGAAACCATTAAGCAGCAAAGCACATGGTGACTGTACACTGTACACTTTATTTGATCTGTATGGCTGTGTAATCATCCTCTGCTACAATTTATATATAATAAAACAGAATTTCTAACACTACATAATGCCGTATATGTCAGGGCAATTATTTATTGATACAACTTTTGTTGTATTTGTGACTATTGTAAGTTTCTGGTTGTACATTAAACATTTCAAGAAAATTATGTTATCAAAATAGTATATGCTTTAAGTCAGGGGCATTTGGAAAGTTGATCATGCATTTCACCTAACACCAATCATTTAGTCATGGAAGGAAAAGGCCTCTTTCAACCTTGACAGTTGATTTATCTTGGCTGGCTGTAGGGTTTTTTTATGGCAAAAGCACTGGTGAATTAATTGCATTGTGTCTCTAGACAAGGAAGTAGCAAAAGCATAACTTTGGAATGTAGTTGCTGCTTAATAGTTGCATCAGGGCTAATATTTTGTTGAATTTATTCTAGTTATATTGCTAATAGTTCTGGTTTAAATTCTGACATGCTTTCCATTTCCATTTGTGCTTGGTTTTTTTTTTCTTCCAACACAGCTGAGCTCATGTTTTATTTTTTAATTGGGGAGGAGCTGAACCCACTACTATAAGAAAAAAGATAATATCCTTATTAATCTCTATTTTGTGACCCTATTTATAGAGCAACATCGTAAAGATAATTGAGGTTTTTCAAAGTCATGGATGATTATGCATAGAAGAAGCAGGAGAGCTCAGTGGCCGGATTCAGGAATTATGAAGCAATGCAGTGTAGCTTTTATTATAGATTTATAATATAAATACACTTTCTTTATAAAAGGGGAGGGAATAAACATTGTGTTAATTATAGTAAATTTAGAAGAAGAAGAAATAAGTGGAGAAAATGGCTTTGAGATAATTTAAATTGTTCAAGGAGAAAATACTTACATTAATTGTCACTAATCCCATAGCCCCAATTCAACAGAAAAGAAATAAATAAAATGAGTTGAAACTCCAAAGAGGAAATGCTCATTTTAATGGCTTATGAACATGAAAGCGCTTTAATAGCAATTTGCCCAACCACACTAATCAGTCTGAGGCTGTACTTGCATTTTATCAATTACCACAAAGAAAATAACAGGCTAATAAAGTCTTATTCATACTTTGCCAAAAAGAAGGCAGAGGAATGAAAGAGGGAAGGGCTAATAAAAATCAGATTATGGATTCTGCCCAAACCTATTATGGGAACCTAAGATTTTGGGATGAAGATTAGAAATGAATGCCAGTTAACAATCATAGTGCATAGATGAGCTACTTAAAGAACTCTTCAACTGGATAGTCCTTCAGATAAAGATTTGATTTAATCTCAAATCAAATGAAGACTCAGGGTTGCTCATAAATTGTGTTTTTAAGGTTGGATAAAACCTTCTTCTCCCTTGTCTAGTGAAAATTTTGGAAACCCTCCAAATTTAGAGACCACGTTGGAGGCAAAAATGGGACGAATCACCCCTCCTTGGTAATCTGGAGATGGAAGCAGGGTAAATACTGCACAGGGTTTTTACCCATTTCTTTTTCTTTTTTTCTTTTACTGAGCTACGATTAGCAAATATTATCAAGTAATTAACTTTACGCATTTCAATGAATTCTAAACACGATGACAGCAATGAACTTTGTATAGTTTCAGTGGTAGGAAAAATAGAACAGAAAATGTTTTCTTGTTAATACCCTAATGAATAGATATCAAATGATTGGTTTTTAGCACATTTTACTGAATAACAAAAAAAAAGTAGGGAAAAGCAATGGGGTATTATTGGAATAAAGTATTCTTTTGAAAAAGGACCTACCACACTAAATGCTTTCCAAGTCTAATAAATGTTATGAATGTGATGTCTAGGAACATTATTTTGCAAGTCTGTGTAAACTTTTTTTTTCTTGGACTGAAGAATTTTAGTTTAAGACTGAACAATGAAGGGAAGGCTGTTAAAATAGGACTGTGGAAATAGAAATTAATGGTCGTATATCATCCTTATCCAGTGTCCCACTTATTGTTCCTTGAGGATTTCTAACCATTATTTTCATCTATAAGTTCATTTTATTATCTTTGCGCTCTGTTCTTACAAGTCCAAACTGCATAGCGGTACATGTAAGAAAAGTGTATGCTCTTAAGAATGCTCAGTGCAAGTAATTGTCGGCTTCATTTAGTGACCATTTGAGGTTTCAATGGTGCTGAAAAAAGTGACTTATTACTGTTTTTCACACATAGTCATTGCAGCATCCCTATGATTACATGATTAAAATCTAGACGCTTTGCAACTGACTCATATTAATGAAGGTGAAAGGGATCTTGGAGTCCTAGTGGACAACCATTTAAATATGAGCCAGCAGTGTGCAGCAGCTGCCAAAAAGCCAACACAGTTCTAGGCTGCATAAATAGAAGGATAGAATCAAGATCACGTGAAGTGTTAATACCACTTTATAATGCCTTGGTAAGGCCACACTTGGAATACTGCATTTAGTTTGGTTGCCATGATGTAGAAAAGATGTGGAGACTCTAGAAAGAGTGCAGAGAAGAGCAACAAAGATGATTAGGGGACTGGAGACTAAAACATATGAAGAACAGTTGCAGGAACTGGGTATGTTTAGCTTAAGAGAAAGAAGGACTAGGGGAGACATGATAGCATTGTTCCAATATCTCAGGGGTTGCCACAAAGAAGAGGGAGTCAAACTATTCTCCAAGGCACCTGAGGGTAGAACAAGAAGCAATGAGTGGAAACTAATCAAGGAGAGAAGCAACTTAGAACTGAGGAGAAACTTCCTGACAGTTAGAACAATTAATCAGTGGAACAGCTTGCCTCCAGAAGTTGTGAATGCCCCAACACTGGAAGTCTTTAAGAAGATGTTGGATAGCCATCTGTCTGAAACAGTATAGAGTTTCCTGCCTAGGCAGGGGATTGGATTAGAAGACCTCCAAGGTCCCTTCCAACTCTACTATTGTATTGTATTATGGTTGCAGTGTTCTGGGATCATGTGATCTCCTCTTGTGACCTTCTAACAAGCAAAGTCAACACACCAGATTCAATAAGCCAGATTCACTTAACTGCAGTGTTTCATTTGACAGCTGCAGTGATTCACTTAACAACTATGGCAAGAAAGGTCATAAAATGGAGTAAAATTCACTTAACAACTATCTCACTTAGCATCTGAAATTTTGGGCTCAGTTGTGGTTATAAGTCAAGGAATACCTGTAATTTTTTTTAAAAGAGAGAGAGATTATGGATAAGGAGGGAAAAGGAAAAGAAATTAAACTGAAATTTATTACACATAAAGTTTCATTTCTCTTGCTCCGTAGTTAGAGTAGAAATAGAACTCAGGTTCATTTAGTCCAGCAATCTATGTCCCAGAATAGGTATCTGGATTCATTTTGTAAGTTTACAAGTCTGGACTAGAGGATGACAGTCCTTTGTCAATGTCACTTCTCAGCTGGCATTGTAAGACGTGTTGCCATACAGGAGATAGTAAAGAGTCATCAATCATAGTTACTGATAGCCTGAGTTTCCATGAACTTGACCAGTACTATCTAAAACCATCTGAATTGGCTTCTATTATGCTAGCACAGATTCGTCAGTTATATCTTTGTGCTATATATAAAAAAGACAAATTAATGCAAAATATTTCATGTAGTGTCACTGGAAGACCTGAGTTCCAACACATATTAAGAGAAAAGCCACTTTCTCTCATTATCTGTGCCATGCATGGTTTTATGTATTTCTGCAGATCTCTCGTTATCTTCCTTTGTTTTCAGTTAATGAGCCCCAATTGCTGAAGGGGAGCTGTTCCATCGCCCTGATCATTTTCATTGAACTTTTTCAAACTTTTCTAGTTGTGTCATACCTAAACCAGTGTTTTTCAACTTTGGCATCTTTAAGATGTTTGGATTTCAACTCAAGCTGGCTGAGGCATTTTGCAAGTTTAAATTCAGACATCTTAAAGGTGACATGGTTGAGAAACAGTGATTTAAGGCAGTGTTTTTCAACCTTGGCAACTTGAAGATGTCTGGACTTCAACTCCCAGAATTCCCCAGCCAGCGAATGCTGGCTGGGGAATTCTGGGAGTTGAAGTCCAGACATCTTCAAGTTGCCAAGGTTGAAAAACACTGATTTAAGGTATGGGGACCAGAACTTCATACAATATTCCCTTGTATTGTATTCTGTTGTAGTACCTTAGATTTGTATACATGGACATTATTATAATCACTTCCATTTCAATTCCTTAATGATTTCAAGAATTGTGGTTATTTGTACATAGTACAGCTGCTATGTACTATGTTAACAGTTTCTTAAAGGTGTCCATGGTGAATCCACAGTCTTTTTCCTGGCCAGTCACTGTCAGCTCACATCCCATTAATGGTGAGATTTGAATTTGTTCTGCCAATGGGCATTGCACTTGTTTTTGTTTTTACAACTGTTTTTGCTATTTAAGCCTGTCCCCACAATTTGGAAAGATCCCATTGGAAATCTTAACAATTCCTTTTAATTTTACCTCCTAGAACAGTTTGGTATCATCGGCAAATACAGCCAGTTTTCTTAGTCACCTATGTGACTAAGAAGAAAAGCCTTTAGTGGCCAGCACGAGCATTTCCTTCCCTTTGTTTTCTCCTCCTGGAGTTTCAGGCAGTCTAAAGAGCAACACACCTGGTTTGCAATGGTAAAAGAAAAAGGAAACAGCTGAGAGTACTAGAGTGTGCCGGTGACCTTGGTGGAAGAGTTGTGTTGTGTGGGAAAGCAAAAAGGAGGAATTTGCAGCTGAGGGAGAAGAACAGCTGTATCATCTCAACAGGCAATTGATTGTTAAAAGAGGAGCAGGCTTGGACATCACCAGTTCAACAGCAAAGAAGCTGAAAGCAGAGGCCAGTGGCAGCACCGAGAAGCTAAAGCACTTTTGGTAAAGTCTTGTCTCCCTTCTCCTCCCCCCACCCCCCACCCCCAGCATAAACTGAGAAACTGCCAATTCTTCAGCAGCAATTTAGTACAGTGGGTGACAGCAACAGAAGCCAACTTGCAGATGGTTAAATGGTGGCTAGAGACTTTGATATAAGTTCAAGCAATACAGATTGCTTAGAAATAAGAAATGCACATAGGCAAAGACCAAGATGTTAGTAGACCTAAAGTATAAGGCAGCATAGGCTTAATAAGTGGTAAAATAGGATGCAAATAGCTTTGTTCTCTTTTATTATTAAAACCTTGGGGAGAGGGGAGAAGGTAAAGCTTCCACCACCACCAGGAAAGGCAAAACAAATCTATTTGTTGCTGGTCTTTACCATTTTTCAAAAGAAGCATCTCAGAAGCTATAATGCTAGATGATCTGCACAAGCTAAAAACAACAACAAACCCAGTTCTAGCACCTGAAGACTCTACTTTGCACATCTCACTAATGGGAGAACACCTACCTGTCTTCCAGAACACTGTATATAACACCCTAATCTTTTATTCTCACAACAGTAAGAAGTATAGGAGTATGTGATAAAGGTCTGTCCCTAATCACCAGGCAACCTTTATAGCTAAGTAAAAACTTCAATGTATACACCCAACCAGTAGTGAAATGCATTTTTTTTCCTACCGGTTCTGTGGGCGTGGTGTGGTGTGGCTTGGGTGTGGTATTGGAAGGATAAGGCAAATCTCCATTCCCACCACACTCTGGGACCAGCCAGAGGTGGCATTTGCCGACTATTCAAAATTTCCGCTACTGGTTCTCCAGAACCTGTCAGAACCTGCTGGATTTCATCCCTGCACCCAACTCTGTAAACTGTTTGTGGCACTTACTGTAGCTTTTATTAGTCTTATAAGCATTGACATCTCAGTATGCACAGAAACAGAAGTTTTCTTTTATGTGGATTTAAAGTCACGTGGTTCCTTGAGGGAAACTCTGATGTGCCCAAATGATCTGTTTGAAAAAGTCACAGGTAAAAATATTGGATATGTAACCATGACTCTTTGAACAATGTACTTGGGTTCTCCTATAGGCTGCATAATTACTGTTGAAAAGTAATTTTTGGAAGGCTAGCAGTGCATATAAATGAAAATGAGGCTTCAATTGGATTAAAAATTATATTTGAATAGAGATTTGGGAGGAAGATATGAACAGCGCAAGGCTAGACAAGATAAAACATTTTGGCTGCTTCTGTGTGGTATTTAGGGAGGCAAAAAAAAAAGCCCTTGTGGTTGATTTCAGCAACACAGAGATCATGTAACTTATCATGCAGAACTCTTACAAAGTGGTAAAATCAGCCAAATGCTCAGGTGCAAGACCGTTTCCTCCAGAGTCCAAGAGCTGCACAGTGAATCTGTTGTCACCACCTCATTTGGCTTTGGTATCCATACTAATATGTAACAGCCAGACTAATCTTCAATTCTAGCCTGGAAATGTGAAAGTCAAACTGAAGTCAGGTTTGAGAGAGAAAAATTGGCTGTGGTAAATCAATGTGACATAGGATCAAATTAAGCCTTATTGTTTTTTAAAGAAATGCACAGAAAATGGGGGATATTTCATCTGCGTATGGATACAGTAGGTCACCGGCTCAATAAAGGGCTTTTCGTATTTTTATTTTTCTGCTTACTGGAAGAAATAGGAACATGTCCTCCCAATTCCTTTCTCAGGTTCAGCTACTCAGCTGTTATATTACTTTGCGGCTTCTCCAGCAAAAAAAAGAGGCTTGCCAAGATTCATGATTCAGTGGAAGCTGCTGAGGTTAAGAGGTAGCAGCTTACTTCAAGGTGGAATTGACTTGCTGTGAAATACAAAGGAACCAGAGCTGTTTATCCAAACCTTACCATTTCCCATTGTAATAAATAGGCAAGAATAAAATTCCCCTGCCAAACAACATAAAAGTTACTGAGTAGGTCGGTTTCAGCTCGACACATAGGCTGGATGCCCACATTGTGCTGTGTCATAATGCAGAGGTATTTTTCATTTGGGCTTGGCACATTGTGCGAGTCAAGCTATTGAGTTTGTTACACATGATTTATTGTTCAGTATGATGGGATTCTAATTAACTGGTTTATTCAGTAAATCATAGTTATGCAAACTATGCTAATAAAACACATTGGTATGTACGTAACTATTTTTCTTTTTACAATTGAATAAAAGATAACTGCTTTTCCAGAAGAAGCTTTTTTATCATGCAATCAGTTGCCTCATTCATGAATTGTTACATATTGTGGATGTCAAGTTTTTCTGTTTCTCATATGGTGTCCTCTGCTTTTGCGCCATTCATGGCTAATAAGAAATGGGTGTTTGCAAGAAAGCACATATATCTGTTTGATAGAGCTTTTAAAAACTCCATCCTTGGTCTCTGGCTAGGAGCTTTTTCTAAGTACTTATGCATCCAAACCATCTCCCCTGAGGCTGTGTTCCTAGAGAGCTAATGCCAATGGTTTCTAGTGCCTGTTTTTTTGCCACTTATTTATTCAGGGGATATAGGGGCCCACATTTTTAATGATTGAGCTAGTCGGAAAGCATATTTTCTGTTTATCATAAAACTCATCGATAAACTTTAGATGTAATGGTATGGTAGCAAATTGATTTCTTTTTCAAAGATCTTAAAAAGGCAACATGGCCTTTGGTAGAAGATAACTTAACAATGAAATTAATCTACATTGAAGAGTGTGGTGAGAGTCATGAAGGTGCCACTGAAACTTTTAATGTACACAGTGTGTAAATAAATTGAGAAACAGTATCACAAGCTTACCTCTTTATCTAAAACTCATTAATTTTTCATTCTGGGAGTCTGGGATATTTTTTTTTTCTGGCTGTACTGTAGAGACAGCCAGAAAAAAAAATCCCAGACTCTCAGAATGAAAAAGTTATGTATAGAGATTTCTTTTTTAAAAGGGACATGAAGCTTTGTGCAATTCCTTTTAAGTTGAACTTAAAATGTTTTTCTCTTCAAAAATCAGAGCATGGGTAACATGGAGCAAAACGGCCCGGCTGAATTGCTTCTTTATATTGGTGAAATCCAGCAAAGCTACATATTGTAAAACATTATTGTAATATGCACTCAGATTACAGATCAGATGCCAAGCAGTACTCGAAATGAAAGCATTACTGTGGCTTTTAAAATAGAATACTTAAGAACCGACTCCTGAACATCTTCAGAGGTACTGTAGATTCAGCGTACTATTGATAGCATATTGATGCCATCAAGAATATGTAACATCAATATGAAGCATAATAATAATAATAATAATAATAATAATAATAATAATAATAATAATAATAATAATAATAGGTATGCTCTTTTTTTTGTAAGGGAGTGGGAAAAATACATCATAATAGAAAAAAATATCCCAATCCTTAAAAAATTATATCAGCCTGTAGTGGATTTCATTAGTGCACAAACTATAGCAAAAAAATTTTTTTTATTACAAATAAACTTCAGCAAATAGTAGGAGTTAGTTGACTTTGACTGCCCTCAGATGCTAATTAGGGCTAGGCCTAGTTGGTGGTTGCGTGGGATACCTGGAGTAATACCAAACCTATAGAGTAGACTGGGAAGTTTAAAAAACATCTGAGGAAAAGGTGGTGGCAATCCAACTGTATTATTGTGAAAAAAGTTCATGGACATGCCTGTGAAGTTACCAAGAGCCAAGCTTGGCTCAGGAGCCTTGATTTACTTTCCTGCGTTTCTGACTTTCACATGCAAGATTTAAATAAATGGTGGAAAAGGGTAGCCTTGTTTGCCCTTTCCCTGGAAAACAAGGCACTCCCACTCCCCATAAGCTGGTATGGTACGGTAGGCATCATTCTGGGAAAGCTAATTAAATTAGTTTCATTTCTAACAGTCTTACCATGATATAATGAGATTGCCCATTATAAACTACCTAAACTACAAATGTTCCCACTGGTTGAACAGATTCCTGATTGCTGAATAGTAGTATTAATTACTATCAATCACTGCCAAAGGAGTAAATCTCCAGGTGCTTTCTTTTTTTAAAAAAAAAAAGATGAACAGTTGACAAAAAAAATATTCTGGAATAATTAAGTAATGCAGGTTTTTTAAAGAAAATTTTATAGATATTTCAAGCAACTAAAACCCACAGTAACTGCAGAAATCTGCTAAAGCTAAGATACAAAGGCACCCTGGGGGTACAAATGATTGGTTTGTCATGGGTCATACTGCTCTAAAATTATAGTCTTTATTTTGTCTTTGTGTATTCCAAAAACTGATGTTTGTTTTGGAAGCTGTGCTTGGCTTGTGGATATTGAGTGCTAACTCACTATACTGAAGCAGTATGTGACAGTGCAACAAGGTTTAGGATAGGGCTGTTTGGCGCTCTCTGAGCTAATAGTGAAGCTGCCTGGGGAAAACTGACAGCTATATGAAGATTTATGTAATAATTTTTCAAAAATACATTAATTCCTAAACAGAGACCAGTGTTGTCTAGTAGTAATTCCATGATTAATGACTTTTTAATAATATACATTTGAGAAACTAATATACACATTGATAAAAGAGAATATTTGTAGCTCCAGGGTTGAACTGTAGGATCCTTGGTGCTCTCTGAGCTTGGTGTTCTTCTTGCAGTTGTTTCATTACCAAACTAGGTAACACCATCAGTGGTAGAAGGGAGTGGAGTTTGCTCTTTTTTTTTTTTATAAACTAGTGGCTTGTCCTGTCAGTGTTGCTGGGCAGATTCTTGGTGGTTCCTTGATTAGGCTGTTGTAAGCTAATACACATATTGCAGGTGCACAAAATGTTGGAAGCATTCATTATTTTTCATAGACGCTAAAAACTGAGAATGATTGTTTCCCATTCTAGTTTTAAGATCCTCTTCTTTCCCCTCCACCTTTCTCTCTCACACTTTCGTATAGATGACTACTGTTAGGGGAGCCTTCCATTACCAACATGCCAGTTGTATTTTTCTTCTTGTGGCCTTGAAGTTCAACAGCTTCAGGATAAATGTTTTCGAGTATCTCTTTGAAACTTAGTGGGAGACTCTTGGGAATAACATGAAATAGGAAGTTGCTGTAGGTTTCAGAGTGCTTGAAAGTGTTGAACACTATTGAAGCATTATGCTTTTTTTGTTTAAGGTGCTGAAAAAGCACAAATGGGTAACTTGTACAAGTTACTACTTCAATATTTATTCAACTTTAACTCCCACATCTTATTTTTAAAAAGCACATTATGTCCTGTAACTCCAAAGCTACTCAGGGTTTTCTGAAGACTACCTAACAAACTTGGTTGAAATGAGAAATATCTAGCTGGGTAATTGAATTTGTTGACATAATAGCACTTGATGCACTGGAGAAATGAGCTCAGTTTATGCAAAGTAGTCAAAAGTGCAGGGAATGTTTCAACTTGGGTTCCTGTTGTAAATGCAAATGAGTTCTTGCTTAAATTCATCTCCAGGCTGGCAAGGCTGTAGCTTGACATCTCTGTATGTTTGACTGCTAAGTATATCCATGCTTGCTTGGAGTCATTTGTGGACGACTGCAGTCTTCTTTGATTTCCTTGAGTCAGTTTTATTCTTTGCCAAACCATTAAAACCCTTCTGAAACTAGCCCTTTCTTCTTGTCTGAAACGCTTTAGGATCTGCTTGAGCAGAGTTTTGGGCTAGATAACCTCCAACATCTCTTCCAACTCTGTTTTTCTAGTTTTATTTAATTAGAATTTGTTGAATAAAAATGAGAACAAGAATCAAAGAAAAAAAATACAATGACAGGGACGATAGGCCTGTTAGTGCACTTATAGACCGCCTCCTCTACTATGGACACCCCCTTTATTACTCTGTTCTGAATAGCTATTGAATTTTGTTGACATAAGATAAAGGTAAAGGTTCCCCTCGCACATATGTGCTAGTTGTTGCCGACTCTAGGGGCAGTGCTCCCCTCCATTTCAAAGCCAAAGAGCCAGCGTTGTCCAAAGACGTCTCCATGGTTATGTGGCCGGCATCACTAAACGTCGAAGGTGCATGGAACGCTGTTACCTTCCCTATTTTTCTATTTTCATTTTTATATGCTTTCAAATGCTAGGGTGGCAGAAGCTGCGACAGGTAACGGGAGCTCACTCCATTATGCGGCGTAGTAGAGATTCAAACCGCCAAACTGCTGACCTTTCTTATTGACAAGCTCAGTGTCTTAGCCACTGAGCCACCACATCCCTATGTCAAATGTTGTTGACATAGGCTATGCCAATAGGGTAATGTTTAATTATGGATAAATTTTATAAATTGGATTACTGTGTTGGATTTCTAAAGATTGAATAGATTTTTTCTGTGAGTATTGAGGAACAATCTTTCATTTAGCTAATATGATACCAAAGAGAACAATTCTAAATCTGCATATTGTATTTACATTTATTTAAAATGTGCATGTACTGAAAAAACTAAGATGAAATTAGATACTCACAGTGCTGACCTAAAATGGATCAATGAAACAGAATGATGAAAAAAGAATATTTTATTGAACTAATATTATTTAATTTTAATGTGTATATTTTGAGATTCTTTGCCTGAAAGCTCAGAATGAATTACAATATATGGAAGGGAAAAAAGCTTTTAAAAACAAAGCAAAATAATGCAGTATAAAACCATACATTGGATGCAATAAAGGGTTTCGTTTTGACTGGCGCTTTTCCAAGGAAAATTAATTACATAATTGTAGGTCAGCCAAAGAGATTCTCATCTGAATCTCATTGTCCAGAGGTGAATTGGAATGCAGTGCAAGTTTTCCCTAATGGGTTATACAGGTTGTAATTTATTTCAGCATGAACAGTGTAAGTCCTTTAGAAATTTCTGATCAAACTGTTATAAAAACTTAACCAGTCAAATTAACTGAAACGCCACTTGAAGAATCATTAGTGGTTTGCATTTTTTCAAAGAAGGATAATTCTATATGGAAAACAAACATAGACAAGAACCTTACAAATGGTACATCCTCCTATCAATCTTTCATAGTATTAGCTAGTAATCATTTTAGTCAATACAACCTGTATAAGGATCAGTTCTTCTGATCCGTAAAAAAAAACTATGCAGTAACAATGTAGTTCTGTCTATTATTTTGGACTTTTCTGTCTTTCATATTATCAATTGTATCTTCTTGGGATTAGTTATGTGAATTAAAAATTATAGGGCTGGTGATAAAATGGTTCTATGCATGTATAATTGCTGTCAAAGGGCAGCTTTTAAAGGAAGCTGTTGATACACTATTCTATTTCATTCCCTCTTGCTCTCCACATTACATCCACCATGCAGTGATTGAAAGTATAATTTGTTGATGATAATACTGTCTTACATATTTAAAATGAGGTCCAATTGATATGAGCCCTACAGATGACAAAAATGGCAAATATCTAACCAGGACCTGAGTTTGCACAAAATAGTAGACTTGACAAAAATGAATTGAGAAATGTGTGATAGAATGGGTGTCAGGTTTCTAAGTGATGAAACCCATTCAAAAAAGAATTGAGAAATGTGTGAGTGGGTGTCCATCTTTGAAAACAAATTTCTTTTATTTAAGTTGACATCAAATTGGCAAAGTCTGTTGTAATTCCGGATCTGACACAAACTGGAATTACACTACATAATATTGTAAGTTAGAAACATCCTCAAAAGTCACATTCTCCAATAAACACTCAATCCACATTTCCTGTCTTCAAACTCCACCTTCCGTTTTCAGCAGGAACACCCTCTGTTCCCACTGGAAATCAGGTCACCTAGCCAAAACAATCCTCACTATCTATTTGCTCCTTCCCCCACCACCTTAAGAATGTGGCAAGCCCAAAGACCCCCTTACATAGTAAAGAGCAATAAAAAGGAATAAATAAGTATAATAGAGAGCTAAATAAAATGGCTACACATATGTCAAATTCGGGCTCAACAGTGGGAATTCAACAATTGTTTAGCTTATGTGAACCATATTAAGACATTGTATTTTGTGGCCTAGTCTAGTGTTCAGCAATAGATCTTGAAAGAAATCAAGCTCTATTTCATTTATAACATTGCCACACCTGTCTTTGCTGCTGTTGGCTATTGCTATTTTGCTAGCTTCATTGAGTAGCCCATATTCTAGTAGTTTTTCTATTTTGTCAAGCGGTGTTTGTAGACAGTCTATGTGATTTTCTTTCAGCAAGCAGCTAACTATGTAGTTGTCTATCTCTTTTGCTTCTTTACTGTCTTCTCAGTAAAGGAGAACATCTATAGCTCAGGGTTGAGATGAGGGGTCCTTGGTGCTCTCTGAGCTTAGTTGTTTTCTTGCAGACATTTCATTACTCAAGCTAGATAAAACAACTATCTTCTCAATTCTGACTTTGCATGCTGATTTGGTTTCTCTATGAAGTTATGCTTTTAACTTCAGTGTATCTTCTTTGCTATCCTTCAGATATTCTTCCAGTGTTCTTTTGTAATTCTTCAACTTTATGGTGTACATGCAACAATTGCAACATTCGATGTCCACCTATCATTATTATGCCTTCTGTATGCTACCTCCCAAAGAAACCAGACAAACACAGCAAAATACTACATTTTTATTTTTAGCATCACAAATAAATGCACATTTTTAAATATGTACATTGGATTGTTACTTTTTTCTATTCACTAGGGCACTTTGTATTATATTTTATTTCAGATATTGGCAATGAGTCTTTTATAGTCTGTATATGTGAATATATAAAATATGTTATGCAATATATAATAAAATGTATATTGTAATGTATATATTTGTGTAAAATTACATTCAAAACATGATCAATTAAAATAAATATAATCAATATTTTTATCAATTGTAATATATTAATTTAAATTGTTCATATTGTTTTTGAATATAAATTTACATTGAACAGTCCCTGGAAATAAATAGTGATGAATTGCACTATATAAATGTCTTTTATGAGATGAATTTTGTAGTACCTTTAGATTTATAGATCTGCAGAATTATTTGCCTTTTCTTTTTCTCAGTCACAAAATAAGAATAAACAGTATTATGATGAGTGTTTGCTTCCTTTTTGTCAGAATAGAATATTTGATAAGATTACATTTTACCTAGTTTGAACTGGGTCTTATGAAGAAATTAAACTACATGATTTTAATCCTTGATTTAAAAATCCAAGAAATTATTTAATGATAAAATACTTACTATTCGTGGCTTTATGAAACAGCATATTTGGTTTATACCACAAATTATGAAAAGTATAAGTCCATACTCAGACCTTGCAAGAACAAAAGAGGGGCTTCTGTTTTTTGAAAAGCTGGTAATTAAATCCTGTTTCAAATCCTTTCAGGCTAGGGTTAGGCCAACATTTTTCCACCCTTTTCTACCACAATGTTTCTATGTGCAGCTCTACTATATTGTCTCGCTTGAGAGTTTATTCATTAACTGATTTATATTTAGAGCTCCATGGAGGAACAGAAATATGTGATGCAATGCTATTGTCATTCAGCCTCCACTCATGAGTAGTCAGTAGGGACGGAGCTAGGAATATTCTGACTCTCTGCACTTTTCACACCTGTCACTTAAATCAGTAATAGAAATGCAAAAGGGAAATGCTTAACTGGCATCATGAGGCTCCCTTAGGGAAATAATGTATTGTACTGCTTCATGAAGATCATATTCTCTACATAATTTGTATGATTATGTCCTTCAGGAAAAGGAAAATATCCTTTCCCATACCTGCCTTCTCCAGATTCTGTTACCATATTTTGGAAGCAATAGAAATACGGGATGAGAAGTATGTTTTTACGAGAATAATATCATAGTCATTTGACATTTATATAAAGCAGTAAACCAGAGGTAGGAATGCTTTAAATGCTTTCCTATCAAGACATTCCAGTACTTGTCAGTAAGCAACTTCAACAATTTGTACCTAAAAATGCTGAAAACTTGGAAGAGAGTAGAAATGCTTTCTAAAAACCACTTTCCCTATGTGTGTGAACATACACACTCACACACAGACAAGAATTTCTTTAAGATTGAAATAGATCACAGTCAAGGATAAGGCATTCGTTGTTATTGGACATTCTTTTCTAGAGAGACTTGGAAAATACCTACTACAGTGTTTGGAGGTCACATCAAGTTCTTATCTCTATCTAGTGACTTCAATTGCATTTTTCAAGAAAAAGATCCTAGAAGTGGCCTAGAAACAGGAGGAGGAGGAAGAAGAGGAAGAAGAAGAGGAAGAAGAAATCTGTTCAATTTGATTTTTGGCAATTCTATGGCTATTCTCTCTCCGCATTTTGTCTTCTTTGAGTTGTTTTATGCTCTGGCTTGTGTCAGCTTTGAAGGTATCTACCACCAAGTCTTTAGTTTCTTTCGTTTCTTTTTACTGTTGGCCAATCCAAGCATAACTGCTTTTCTAGAAAGTTTGATTGGATGACTTGGCCAACTAAGTAAGACAGAATGTTGTGATTTTGCCTTTCTGGTTTTCTATGATCCAGTACCTGTTTATCTGTCATCTTCGTTGTCCTGGGAATGCACAGGACATGCTCCAACATCACAACTCAAACGAGTCAAATTTCATCCTGTATAGGTTTTTTTTTCATGGTTCAGCTATCACATAGGTAGTTGGGCAACATGACAGTGCAGTCTAATCTGCATTTAACTGCCAGACTTCTCATCCTTGCTTTTCCATACTTGATTCACGTTTATTCAATGCTGTGTGACCCAGTGCGATTCAACACTTTATTTCTGGGCTGCATTCACTGCTTTGATCAATCCTGCACACATTCACACATTCAGTTTCTTTACCATCAATTGTTATTTTGACATGTCCATTCCTTGCAGTGCTCGTGAGCTTGGCCTTTTTGACATTCAGGAAGAGGCCAAATGCTCACTTTCTTTAATCCTTTTGATCAAATGTCTGAGGCCTTCTTTGGTTTCTGAGGGGACAGTTGTATCATCAGCATATTGAAAATTGTTGGTATTCTTTCCTTACACTTGGGGACAGAAAGACAAAATTTTTGCACACATTTGAAGGTCACTGCCTTGGCACCCACGTTGATCAGAACCGTCCTCTGCCACCCTTTTAGCCTGGCTTCCACCCAAACCTTTTTGTCTGATTTAGTTACGAGCTCCTAGATGTAAAAACTGTCTTTCTGGATGAAGGTAAGCCTGGAATAAAAGAAGATGGTGAAGAAGAGGGAAAAAAATAAGAGAATGCCTCCCTACTGAACTCCTGTTCATCTAATCACTAGAAGTTCCCTTCCTCATCTTCTATGTGTCTTTAGCTGCCTGAACATAGGAAGAATAGCTTCAATGGGTAGTCACACAGGAAATTATTAGCAGTCATAGGCAGTAGCAGTCTCTTTGGCTCATGTTCTCTCTTTTCTCCCAAGTCCCTTGATAAACTTCCATTTCCTCTCTCTGTTCGCTCACTAGTTGAAAAAAGCAAACTCTGTGGGATACATCTAGACTTCTAAGTATTACTGTTAAGTTGCAACTGGTTATGATGCAGTAAAAGCAATGTTTATTATAAAGACCTAAATCTTCTCAAGTTCAGTTTTAATAGTTTTCTTAAAAATAAATCTCTGGGTTTTAAGGTAAGGGTGCAAAAGCCTTTTTTAGTTGTTATTGGTGTTATACAACCTTGCTTATACATAGCAGATCACTCAAAGATCTATTAGTATTCTGTCCATCTCTGCTCTCAAGTAACGGTGAGAGTCTTGAAATCTGGTTTGGAAGTACTATGAATTTAGATCTCTGAAAGGAGACTGAGCTGAATATATATTACCTGTTGTACGTTGCTATCTGTCCTTTGTTGTGGTTAGCAGAATGAAAATGAATTATACAAAGGAAAACATCTAAACATGCAGGATATCGGGAGATCTGAAAATTCATATTTTTGGTGCAGAAATTATATTAACTTCTTTTTTTGCTTCAAAAGAGAAAATTATACAGTCTAGTTAGTCATTTATATAGCATAATTCTGCAATAGAACCAAACCATTAATAAATAAAGGCTTTCACAATTCGGTGTAGTTTGCATCAGCAGCATCTAAAACTCCTGAATTGCTGTTAATATTATATGCATTTGGTATGATTTTAAAGCCATGGTATTTTTGTTTATAGGTTAGAGATATTAATTATTAATTAAATATTGTAAGAACTTGTAATAAAGAATTAGAATACTCCCTTTTAACAAATTACATATTAATAATTTAAAGACTATTTTAATTTAACAACAAAAATCATGTTTTAGGACACCTCAAAATATTTTTAAAGGATTGGAAGAATCAATCCCATTAGGCTGAAATTATAAAATACACGAGGGAGCACTCATAATATGGACTTGTCTCACTGTTATATTCTTTTGGTTTAACACCCAAACATTGTTAACATATTGTTACAAAGATTAATATTGTTTTAAAATATGAATCTAATTTTGAACTATGATCCAAAATTTGGAATTTATCATTTTAAGAAGAACCATGGATTTTACATGGGGTATGGGGTACAGTAAAAAAAACTCTTAGGTTGGAAAATATGAAGATCCCAGGACTACAGTTTTAGATTCATGATATGTATTCAGTGTCTGCTTAAGAACTGGCTCTTTAATGGAATAATATAAATGTTGATCAATAATATTGTTGTGTTAGAATCATAAGTTACATTTTTCAGTATGTTGAATGTTCACTAAACAAATGGTTGTAAAATTGAGGACTACCTCTATGTGGAGGGAAGTATACAGTGAGGTACCTCAAGGTTCAGCTTTACACCCAATACTTTTCAACATCTTCATCAATGATTTGTATGAGGGAATAGATAGGGAACTCATCAAATTTGCAGATGACATCACATCAAGCTTCTAGGAATGGCCAACACTTCAGAAGATCAGCTTAAGATACATAAGGATCTTGACAGACATGAACATTGGGCACTATCTAACAAAATGAAATTCAATGGTGATAAAAGTAAGGTTCTACAATTAGGCAAGAAAAACCAAATGCACAGATATAGTATAGGTGGAACCTGACTCAATAGTAGTAACTGTGTGAGGGATCTTGGAGTCCTACTGGACAATCACTTAAATATGAGCCAGCCGTGTGCTGCAGCTGACAAAAAAGCCAATGCAGTTCTAGGCTGCATTGACAGAGGGATAGAATCAAGATCACGTGAAGTGTTAATACTACTTTATAATACTTTGGTAAAACCACTCTTGGAATAATGCATCCAGTTTTGGTCATCATATTATAAAAAAGATGTTGAGACTCCTGAAAGAGTGCAGAAAAGGGCACCAAAGATATTTAGGGGACTGGAGGCTAAAACACATAAACAATGGTTGCTGGAATTGGGTATATCTAGGTTAATGAAAAGGATTAGGGGTGACATTATAGCAATGTTCCAATATCTAAGGGGCTGCCACAAAGAAGAGTGAGCCAACCAAAACATCTGAAGGCAGGACAGGAGGAAATGGATGGAAACTTATCAAGGAGAAAAGCAATCTAGAACCAAGGAGAAATTTCCTGACTCTTAGAACAATTAATCCAGAATGGAACAACTTGCTTCCAGAAGTTGTGAATGCTCCAACACTGGATGTTTTTAAGAGATAGAACAACCACTTGTCTGAAATGGTATAAAATTTCCTGCCTGAGCAGGAAAAACTAGAAAAACTCCAAGGTCCCTTCCAACTCTTGTTGTTCTATATTCTGTAGTTTGCAACAGGTGGCCTGTTCCCTCACTATCCTCCCCACTATAGCCTTCCCCACCTTGAGATACTTTATGTGCACTTAACAACCAACCTATTTGATTAGCGAATGTGTGGGCAAAAGTAGGAATTGATTGCGGTCAAGTAACGCAATTCACTCCTACGAATCTTCCGGTTACAAATGTAGTTGGCAGGCTCCATTACATCCGTAGCTCAAAGACTACCTGTAGTTTCAATTATGTATTTGTTTCAGGAATTCTGAATTAAAGTGCATATTTGGTCCTGTATTTGATCCCAGTAAGCAATTTCCATATGTTTAATTTTAAAAGAGTTACAAAAAATGTGGCAATATCTGTATGGGATAGAAATTCATTAGGTGGCATGATTTATTTATTTTTTTGGTTGGTTTTTATTTTTTTGTATAAGTTGATGATGTCTTGAATCAATAGGTCTTCTCAGAAGAATTTTCGATATCTACTTCAGAATTCAACATGTGCACTTTATCACTTATATTATTGTTGGATGTATATTGCGTGAGGCATCGTGTTTCGAGAGAATAGTAAGAAACAGTCTAAGCAGTTGTTTTGGTTTCAGAGAATTACATTATAGAGCTTCTGTCATCACTGATTTTTTTTAAAAAAATGTTTGAGATTGTTCATTTTACAATTCTCGCTTGGTTGACCTAGGATAGGAAAGAAGAAGGAAAAGAAGGATTGTTAATCCAATCAGAGTTCTGGTGTTGATCTGGTTTGAAATGTGATGTCACCCATGAACTTTTCCAGCAGTCGATCTCTTCCCGTGCTCTTTTCTTGCCCCTCAAATCTCCTACATCTATAATAGGATAAATGACAGTTTTAATTTTTTTTAAACTATTTTTAATATGTTACAAATATGTTTTAAATGTGGCATGCTGGGTGGGCAGCTCAGAACTTTTATTATTTTTAATTGGCAGCCACTGTAAGAGAGTTGGGTGCCTTTAATGTTTTGCTCTTAGCTGCATCATTTGGTGGTTAAGAAACACTCCTCACTGATGGACGGAAACCTTTGTAAAACCACGGATGGTCACTTTCTGCAGAATTATAATCTTGCTGCTGTACATAATGAGGTCAGTGAAGCAGCAAGGAAGAAAATGTAGAATTCTATAGCATGGATCTGTAAGCACAGCACTGTCTAGGCTATTTAAGTTTAATGAGGCAGCTACTGTGCTGCTGCATACACTCGCTGAACAGTCTCAGCATGTATTTCAAAACTAAAATGTAGCTCATAATCCATGTCCATGTGCTGTAGGGGGTGAGACTGTTCTGTTAAGTCTGCGTTCTCCTGCATTCCCTTTAGTATTAATGGTACCAGTATGTGTTATTTGTTCTGTTTTATTGGAAATGAGGATCAGGATTGCTGCTCCTTTTCTTCCTTGTCCTCGGAGCATTGGCACTACCACAAAGCAGTGACGTGCGGTGAGGTTTATAGCTGGTGAGGCAGCAATTTTTTTAGACTTGTGGACTTCAACTCCCAGAATTCCACAGTCAGGCATGCTCAGTTGCGACCTGCCACCCTCCGCCCTGGGATTCGGCCACGGCACCGCCTGCCAGAGCTGCGCGGAATCTGGGGCGCACTTGTCGGGCGAGGGCAGCGCAGGTGGGGAGCAGACGGAGCGGAGGAAGCCTCTCCCCCTCCCCCCCGCTTCCCGCACCCGAAAGAATAAAGGGAATCTCTGCCGCCGCCCAGGCAACCTGGCCGGCCTCTCTCGCGGCAGCTCTCTGGTGCCGAGCTTGGGAGTCCCTGGAGGAGCTGGCGGGGGCTGCAAGCACCACAGGCTGGACTGGAGCCTCGAGTCTAGGGCAGCGAGTCATTCGATAGGAAACTTGCCTCTTGGAAGGAATGACTCGGCTTGGCTCCTGCTTTGTCTCTCCTGCTTCTTCGCTTCTCCGTTCGGTCGTTGGGCGGCAGATCGAAAGCAGGAGCCAAGCTGGGTTATTCCTCCCAAAAGGCAAGTTTCCCATCGAATGACTTGCTGTCCTGATGATGAGAGGTGAGGCTGTGCCTCACTTGCCTCACCTGACTGCACGTCACTGCCACACAGTAATACCTTGGTAGTGTTCAGATTCTCTGGAGAATATCCACTTTCTTCAAGGCTAAAACAACCACTCAAATAAGTTCTCAAACATCTATTCTTTTCTTTAATATTTTGTAAGCATGCAAACCCATGAGCCATCGTTCATGTTATATAGACATTCTGAATAATTTTCTTGCCTCCATTAATGTTTCTGCAAGGGTGCCCAATAATATGATTGTGGCCCCAGCGATCAAAGGAAGCTAATCCAAGGCTGACCTCAATCTTTCCATGCTTTGAGATTACACAGTTTTTTTTAAAAAAAAAAAAACCAATAGAATTGATATTTAGGGTAGCTGTATCATGGCTTTAAATGTACATTGGGTATGTGCCAGTCCCCTTGAGCATTTATATTTGATAATTCAGCCAATTACATCAAGCTAATAAAGTGAAATGACCAAGATGTGATCAGTTCAAATTTTGTAGCTTTTTACTACTTGTCATCAGGAGGCAGAGAAAGGAGAATCGAGAGAAAGGAAGGAGTGAGCAAATCCAAAATTCCTTTTTTGGTGCTCTGTCAGGCCCAATAAACTTTATTCCAAAAAGAGTCTTTCCTAAAAATCAGGTGTGCATTCACTGTAATGAAGAGCACTGGAATATATGGTAGCATTTTCAGAACAGAAGGTGATCAGTGATGAATTGTTACTGTGGTAGATGGTCTGCATCATAGAGCGAGCACCTTTTTAGCAAAATCCCGTAAAATAAAAGACTCCTTTTTATATTTTGGGAAACAATACAGTAAGATATTGCACTGATCTGTGAAGGAGGACTCTGAAAACTGTTCCATTTTGTGCTGGCTGCCAGTTGTGGCAGGCTGTGACATGTACCATTTTTGAAATAAATGAAATTATTGAATAATTTAAAAAGATAACAATATCCCTGTGTTTTTTCTTTCACTGTTTGGCAAATAGTAATAAGCACAATTCTTGTCTCACACTTAGCTCTGTTAACATCTTGAGAAACTCTAACACCCTCACTAATACCTTGACTGAGAGTGAGAACAGAATTTTCTTGATAAATTAGTTCTCATATTTACACATTATTCTGCTGGGACCATGTTTATTTGTAAAAAGCTAATCCTGTGGACTATTGGTTTTTCCCCCCCTCTCTCACTTTTCACTTATAACATATATTATTCCTACTTTGAGGTAGTCAACTGCCTTTCTCTCATTAAACGTTAATTTTGGTGTTTTGCTCCATGCTTGATGATGTAATGCACTTAGCAATAATGGATGATTCCCTGAGAGAGATGGTAAATTTCTTGTACTCTTTCTCGTGAAAGATATAACTTTTTGAAGAGAGGCTTGGATCGAATTGACGGGATCAAAAGCAAAATCTGTTTTGCCCTGTGCAACAAGAAGTATTTTGTAGTGGTAGACAGGTGGGGGGGGGGGAAGCAGTGAAAACAGACGTCCCATTTATTATCAAAACATTGATGATTGTGGAGAAACATAAAGAAACAAACACACACCCTTGCTTCATAGAGATGCAATTTCTCAAGACCACATTTCAAAGCTGCCCATCCCACCCCCGCCAATAATAGGAACATGGGTCTTCTTTTTTTTTCCTAAAGAGAGAAAATCTCTCATTTTCCTAGAGAATCAATAAGACAGTGTTGTACATCACGGGGCTCTCTGCATTGTTATCAATCTTTGCTTTTCCCCTTTTGTGCTTTACCCCCCCCCCCAAAAAAAAAGCTATAACAAGAAATGATGCTGTTTTGAGTTCTGCTGAATATTAATGAATAAAGATGCAGGTGGTCTGTATTCAGTCTTTGAAACCTGCTCTTCAATAAATGGTTTTCTAATCTTTTTTCCTAGATGGAAATCCTGTATGAATGTGGAAGCCATTAGCAGAGTAATTGCTGTCTGTTACCATGACAACCAGCCGCTGCAGTCACCTGCCTGAAGTCTTACCAGACTGCACCAGCCCAGCCACTCCTGTGGTAAAGACTGTGGAGGACTGTAGCAGTCTTGTGAATGGACAGCCGCAGTATGTCATGCAAGTTTCGGCCAAGGACGGACAGCTGCTATCAACTGTAGTACGGACTCTTACCACTCAGAGGTACGGTCAGTCAGTACTATCAAACTCAAAGACATGTCTAGTTTCCCATTCAGCTTTGCTGGAGGGGTAAGGGCAAAGAACGGAGGGGATGTTGGTTGCAAGCTCTGAGTCTTTGTAGTCCTACTTGGGACTTTATTTTTAATGCCAGGCTAAGCACAGTCTGTTTTTATCCTGGTTAGATTAGAGGCTACTCTTCTGTACCCTCCTGTTTCCGTAACTCTGAGCAGACTCCACGCATAACTTGCGCTCTTAGAGCATTCGTCTTTTGAATTCAGAATGAATTTTGTAAGCTGGCAATAACTTTGGGACTATCTTTAATGCGTAAACTTGCTTGTTCTCATTCGGTGCAGGAAAAGGTGGGGAAGTAGCTGGGAGAGGCAGGTTGTAAAGTGAATAAGATGCAATAAATCCTTCCGATTTGGAAAAGAAAACTTTAGAAGTGACATCCTGCTGATTTGTGCATGCTCCTCATTGCAAACTGTGTGCCTCTGTATGAGTGATTGACAGAAGGAGATTCTTAGGTCCTCTTTCATCCAGCTTCGGAGTGTTATGGAGCTTCTTTTTTTTTTTCACTCTTTCATGTCTGCCTTATATTTCTACAGCCAGGGAGCCTCTTAACTCTTTGACACAATAATCACTGGCTACATGGTTTTTTCCCAAAGGTGCTTCAGGAATAAGTCTGACAGCTGGAAGTCATATTACTGTTAATTTATGGTGATATGCATGCTGGCTGAGACTGATGGGCATTGTAATACAGTATATCTGAAAGATTCCAGATTGGAATATTTATTTTCTCTTAATATTATTGAGTCATTCATGGGTCTTTATTCTTTAAGTTAACTTTAATGCATAGATACTCACTCCCCAAAAAACAATTGTTAAATGCACCATGCCATGTACAGTATATTGCCTGTTACACCATTAGCCAATTCCACCAGAATTGCAACAAACCATATTGGATTGTTAGAAAAAGGTATTCCTTTTCCTAACTCAGCACAGGTGTATGTGTGCGCATATATGTGATGTGAACTGTGTTAATAAAATATACATAATATGTTGATGTGTTTTTTTCTTTACAAAACATTATTGGAAGTTTCTATAGAAAGTTTAAATCACTTATATAAAAAGCTAAAGTTTCAATTGCAGATCACCATGATAGATCTGTCTTAGAATAAACACCTTTTCTAACAGTAAATTTCTGAAATTTGTGCATTTGTTTTTGTGTTGGTTTCTGCTTTTTCTTAAGAGCAGCACACGTAGAATTCTGTTCAGTCTTGCCAGAACTACTCTGAGAGATATGTTAGGGCTGAGAGGTTTAAAGGAAGGACACTCTGACACATAGTTGAGAGCGATATTAACCTTCAAGTCCCAATGCTGCAACTAGAATACCAATTTGCTCTCTTCCTGATATTTTGGATAATGCTATGCTTGGATTCCCACATTAGGGAAAGCAATTTTGTATCATACTGCCTAACATGGAAGTATTGAGATAGGCAGTATCAAATTGTAAATATTAATTTGAATAATTTTGAGATAATGAATAAACCAGTCATTGAGATATACCTACGATCATCTTTAAGGAAAGAATAAATAGGATTTAAACAGAAATATCCCAGTTTGATTGCCTTGGTATAGGGAGGGTCAAATCAAATATATTATGCTTCAGTTATTTTATAAGGAAAGCAAGTGGAACGCCACAGACCAGTCCTCACTTATAAATTACTGGTGTTCAATCAAATCAATTTTAACAATTTAACTTGGAAGAAAGATTTTTACACTTAAATAAATAAGTTAAGGAATAAAGTCCCATAAAGTTTCTTTTCCTGGAGAATTTGAAGAAATGTTGCAGGTGAAAATGGGCATTAGGTTTATTCTTTGTAAGTTAATATTGCATGTGCTTTGTGCAACAAATCACCTACAACTATCTTCTTCAGTTTTATTTTCTTTTGGAGATCTTACAAGAACCTAAGGACCTGGAAAAACAGCCTATCACATATGAAAACAGTGAAGAATCCTAAGAGTGGTAACTGTTCTTGTGGCTTTCCACAAAGTCTACTTTGGGGTCCTTCAAAAATAAGGGCAGAACACTGTTTCCTTTAAATGCAGGAACTGTCACCCAAGAGACAGTAGTACATCTCTCTGAAGAAACTTACTCAGCATTCCTTACTCAGCTAGCAACGGAAGCAAGGCTTTTGTAAAAGTCCCTTTTAGAAACAAAAGTGAAATAATATAGACAATCGGCTAATACAGAATCTTTCAAGGCAGCCTGCTATTTATAGCAGCCCGAAGGTTTAAAATCTCACCTGTCCTTATGTAGTAGCAGACTTCGTGCTGCTCATTTCTCACTTTTGAATATGAAGGGCGCCTGCACCAAATATTTGGTCTCAGCTTTTTCCTTCTGGTTGGCATCTTTGCGCCTCCTATCTAGTTCTCTCTTCGTTATCCCCAACTTCTAGAGAGGATACTCTTGTCTCAGCAAAGACATTGCTCCAATTCTCGAGGGGAAACTGATGCCACGTGGAAAAAGAGATAACTCATGTAGATTGGAAAAAGAGACAGGAGATACAGTAGTTCAGTCAGCACATTGTGATGACTGTAGAATAAAATTAATATGAGGAGAAAGTAGGCTGACTATGTAGAGCAGCAAATTAAACCTAACATCCATAGGACTTCTGCCTAGAGCAGGCACATGGTCACTCTGCACCAGGGGTGGGTTCCTGCCAGTTCTAACCTTTTCTATAGAAGAGGTTCCACAAATCTACAGTGCCGTTTAGAACCGGTTCCAGCTCCCGCCCCCAGCCTGTCTACACATCATCAAGATGAAGAGCGAGAGGAGGAAGTCTGGGAGTTGAAGTCCACAAGTCTTAAATCTGTCAAGTTTGAATACCCCTGGTTTTTTTTCTAAAGGGTTAGGGGTGCAAGGGTCTTGTAACTTGACAGCTTTAAGACTTGCACACTTCAATGTCAGTGTTTCTGAGCCAACATTTTGGTTGCTAAGCAAGTGAGTTTCACCACATTTTACAAGTTGGCCACACCCACCCAGTCACATGGCTGGCAAGCCATGCCTACCCAGTTACATGGCCAGCAAGCCACTCCCACCCAGTCACATGGCTGGAAAGCCACTCCCACAAAGCCGGCCATACCTACAGAAGAGGTTCTTAAAAAATTTGAAACCCACCACTGCTCTGCATGTGATAATCTGAAGAAGCAGTAAAACTTCATGTACATCAGAGAGGATATTTAATACCATTTCAAGGGAGCCAGAATTAGATTTTACTTGAAATGTTTGTTTTGGATATTTCTGGTAATTTTAATAGATTTTTCTTAAATAAAACCAATCACAATGGATGAAGAAATGACAACATAGATTGAAAATACTTCATCCGTTCAAGCAAACAAATCTTGAGCATGCATATAAATATGCTCTAGATATACACCAGAGAGAGAAGGAAAGAGACTGTGAAAAATAAGTGTGAGAATGAACAGCTACAGCTAATCAATTAACTGTTACCCTTTAAAATCAGAAGCTGGTTTCCAAGAAAAAGCTGTGTGAAAGACTGCAATAGGAGTTGCAGTATAAAAGAAAAGAGCTTCATTCTCAAGACATCTTTACATAGGATTGTCTGTTGTAGAAAATGATCTATTTCAATTTAAGCAATTGCATCCCTAAGAGATTCACCTGTCACAGACAGTTTTGGTTTTCTTACATTTCGGATGGGGCTGTGTAAATTAATAGCAGTACAATAAAAAGGAAAAGTTCCCCTCACACATATATGTGCTAGTCGTTCCCGACTCTAGGGGGTGGTGCTTATCTCCATTTCAAAGCCAGCACTGTCCGAAGATGTTTCCATGGTCATGTGGCTGGCACGACTAAATGCTGAAGGCGCATGGAACGCTGTTACCTTCCCACCAAGGTGGTTCCTATTTTTCTACTTGCATTTTTACATGCTTTCAAACTGCTAGGTTTGCAGAAACTGAGACAAGTAACGGGAGCTCACTCCATTACATGGCACTAGGGATTCGAACTGCTGAACTGCCAACCTTTCTGGTTGACAAGCTAAGCGTCTTAGCCACTGAGCCACCGCATCCAATAAACAACTGCTATATCCGAAGTTGGCTTATCCCAAATGTTAACAATTTTAGTTTAATAAAGTAGATTGTTGAATGTTTTATATGTCAGGTTTTCTTTATTATGTTAGATTTCTGGGGGATCATGTGCCATAATAAAGTTTGAAACAGAGTTTTTGCACTCTTCACCTTCATTTCTCCTTGTATCTTAATATAATACTTCTGGAATTTGTTAAAGCATTTTCCCATTACATTTCATTCAAGAAATTCTGGTTTAAGCTCTGAATGCAAACTAAAGTTACAAATCATGATATATAATCCAGAGGAAATGGCAGATATGAATTGTAAAGAGGCTACAAAAGAGAAAAAAAATGTAGAGAATACTGAAAACTCAGAATGGGGGATGGGGAACTGGGACAAAGTAGAACTTTTGGTAGACTGATGAAAGACGTTTTCTCAGTTGTAGCAATTTTGGCTAGATTCCAAGGTGAAGATATTGGCACAAATGTATTAGAGAATCAAGGAACATCTCTCTCCCCACTCCTTCACCCCCTTCCTCCCTACCCCCCTCTGTCACGACACAATATACTGCATATATGGTGACTCATTTGGGAGCAATAATGAATGTTGCCCAGATCACATTAACTAATTAAATTTAAGGATTGCTTCTTTATATAACTTAATTGAGTGTTCATAAAGAATGGGGCTGCCTTGTTAATTCTTCTACTATGGTAAGATTACATTGTAGGTAGATGGAAAGAGATTATGCACAGCAATGAATTAGGCTCTTAGGTTCAACTGTATACAGTACAATTAACCTTGAAATAACCAAATAACCTTGATATTCCTTCAATGTATGACTCCTGCACCAACTTAATCCTTTTTTTCAGTCCTTTCAATGACCGACCAATGTGCAGGATTTGCCACGAAGGCAGCAGTCAAGAAGACCTGCTTTCTCCTTGTGAATGTACTGGAACCTTGGGGACTATTCATCGTAGCTGCCTGGAACACTGGCTCTCATCTTCAAATACCAATTACTGTGAACTTTGCCACTTCAAGTTTACAGTAGAGCGCAAACCAAGGCCATTGGTCGAGGTCAGTAATTGAGAAAAGCTTTTAATTATGGATGTTTTTATACTGTACGGCAAGCAAAGGACAATCCGTAATCTGGAAAGTTTAGGGTCAAAAAGGAGGAGCAGAAGGACAGCAAGAAGAGATTTATTTATTATTAATCACATTTACACACTGCCCACCTCACTGTCTAAATGACTCAAAGTACAAGTAAAAAATTGAGTTATATAAAAATACGAGTAAAATTCAGTTATGAATCCTTTCCGTTTTTAGCTAAGCCTATGAATGATTAAACTGGAATTGATGCCTTGGGTTTTATGTACCTTTATTTAACTATAGCAGAAAATATTTAGGATACATGTAATATACTTTGATTTGGTGTTCTGAAAGGAAATAAATTTATGCCATATTAATAGAAATATTAGTGTGTCTTATAAATACATGCTAAGAAATCATTTTAAAAATCCACTGAACTGACAGGTGATGGTTTTTTTTTTACATTTTAAATATTTTTGTTGCATCTCTTAGTTGCCAAAGAGTGTCATATAAGCCAGTTGTTTTTTTCTATTTGCTCATTCTAGCTGCAGTAATTTAAATAAGTGATTTAAATAAATTGAACTGTATATAAAATGACAGTATACTCACTTGACTGCTGCACTAAAAGCTTTTCGTTTTCTTTTGAAAGACAGTATATTACAGGTCACTTTAAAATCAACATTGTGAGAATTCTGAATATTATATTATTTTTCCACAAGTTATGAAAAATTAGTTGTGAAGGTGACAAGATAAAGCTATGTATTTTATTTTGTTTCAACCAATACTATTCCACTGTTCAGAATCATAGAACTGAAGGGACTTTAGAAGTCTCTAGGTCAACTTTTCATTCAGTTCAGGAGCCATCAGATCATCTCTGACATCCGCCATCTGTTTCAGGGTTTAGTGAAGGAGAACTCACTGCCTCATATGGCAGCCTGTCCCCTGGCTGATAGATCATTCATTCAGAAAGGTCCCCCTGATGCCTAACCTGAATTTCCTTCTTTATATTTTAACTGATAGGGGCAAAAGAGGATGTTCACTCCAGTGTGACAGCCTTTCAGATGTTTGAAAATTGCTATTATAAACATATCTAGATTTTTTTAACTGCTCTTCATGATTCTTTGCTGCTGCGATTCCCCTCCAGATTTGTTCCATTTTGTCCATTTTTTAAAACTCGGGTGCCCAGATCCATATTCAGCATTTCAAGTAGATTCTGACCAGGACAGAGTAGAGTGGAACAGTTACATCCTGTGGCATAGTTACCTCCTGGACTCTTTACTTCTGTTATTATATCCTAATATAGCATTTGCGGTTTTAGAAGTTAAATTACACTGCTCACTCACATTTAATTTCTGGTTGACAAGGATAGCCAGATGTATTTCTGCCAGGCAAGTGTCTATTCATCCTATTTCTGCCCTACATTTTTGTTATCCATATGCAGATATTTATATGTCTAACTGTTATAGTCACTCAGTACTTACCGTCTGAAGGGATGCTATTAATGAGAATTCCTTAGGTTCAATCATGCAGGTAATTGTGAATTCATCTAACTAATATCACCTACTTCATGTTTTACTCATTGATGACTAGCTGATGAAGGTTCTATTGAGGTCCAAGTATACTTTGTAGCCTTTCTGTGAATTATTAAATTAGAAATTCTACTGAAGGCGGTTACATTAGTCAGACACTGGTTTTGATAAACTGTATTGACTCCTGTTTAATTGTAACATGCCAATTCAAGCTCTCACAAACAGGTTGCTTGATAATCTGTTCAAGGACTTTGCTCAGTGTAGACATGAAGTTTTCAAAGGTTACTGAGAACAGTTTTATAATCAATTCTGCTAATTATTTAACTACCGCAGGATATAATCCATATGACTCTGGAGACAAATTCATTTACATTAGGTAGTTCTTCATTATTCTCTCCTTCTATGTTCAAAGCTGACTCCTTGTTCACCCAGTAGCATAAAAACTGCTACCTACAGCTCCATTTTCCTTCTCAAAGAAGGTGGCTATAAAATGGGATTTGGGAAGTCCTGCTTCTCACCATCATCCACACATTTCACCACTTTCTCTTAGCAATAGACCTGCATTTTCTAATATAACCAAAGAATGCTCTATTTGTTAGTTTTGGTATCTCTTGCAAGCCTCAGTTCAATCTGTTACCTTTTGTGACAGAATTTCTATAATTTCTGAATACCATCTTCTGTTTGTCTATGCTGATTTTCCATTTCCTATTAATGTATTTTCAGAGCTCCTGTGCCAATTATGAGTATCATCCCAACAAGTTTCATTGCATTTGTCTTCCTGAATTAAGAACATTGGTTTTCCCTTTTTATTGCCATATTTTTTTGCTTTGATGCTAAAATATAGGAAGTTTTGAGTACCACCTACTGGTATCTCTGCAGTCTTGTCTTAAGAAGCTCTGAACTCCATCCCAGCATCCTGCTTTTTTGTGTTCTGCTTTCTTGACCCTGTCCTTAGGTAGATATTCAAGTCAAGACTTTTGTCACTCCAGTCTGCTTTTGTTTTTGTTTAATGCCTTCCTGATTAGAGGGTCCAAAACATTTCCCAGTTTTTGTAAGTTGTCCATTAATTTCCAGAAGCCCTCCATGAGGGTTGCACAAGCCACTGTCATAGCATCCAACCTTTCTGTTTGTGTAGCCATTTGTTGACTTCTAGAATCCTGTTTTCTTGCCCCATCACCCTGGATAATTGAAACTAAGCAATGAAAAGAAACTGATTGATGAAAACACTGCCTATATGCTAATTTCCTTGACCTTCCTTTCCAAATCCTTACAGTGTCCAAAAATTCTTTCAACTTTTCTTGGCTCTGTCATTGATCCAGAATCAAAGGAAAAGAGCTGATATTGATAGGTTTAGTTTTCATCTTCATTGCATTTCATATGAGCACGTAGAAGACTATACATACAACATTTATTTAATTAATTAAATTAGGTTTATGTGGTCATTACCACATAGCTGTCTCAGCTCCTCTTGGGAAGAAATTAATGATCACCTCAAAACACCTCTTTCTTTCAGGTTGACTCTTGGGTCTTTTCAATTCATAGGGGTTCATGTGTGTTCTATAGTATTCTGGTATAGTTTTCTCAGGTGATTGTCCATTGTACTCCAGAGAGAGACAGAATAGTACCCATTCCAAGTTCCACTGGTATAAAATGAATCCTGATTTTCTTTCTCCCTTGTCAGAAATGATTAAGGGGTCTTAAGGCTTAAAATCTAGGATAAATGACACTTACATAAAAGGAATAGATAGGAGGGAGGAAAAACAATTCAAGCATTTGGTAGATACTGAGTTTCCAGCTTCCAATAATGGAAACACCTTCTGAAAGGTATCTACTGGGCCAATACTGACTATCCTGTACAACGATGTCTCAGTTTTCTAAACTTTAATTAGAAGACTGCAGATAGTCCTTACTTAGCAATTACAATTGAACCCAGAACATTGGTCATAAGTCATTGAGGTCATTATGCCAGTCACATATGACCTGACTAGATCTTTCCACTGTTTTTATGACAGTTGCAAAGCAATTCACCACAGTTAAGCATTACCATGTGGTCATTAAGCAAATTCATTCTTTTTAATGGGTGTTTTTTGCCAGAAACCAGCAAAAATGGCAGAAATTGCAGTCACATGACACTATAATCATAATGCGAATTGGTGATCAAGCACTGAAAATTCAATGGGCGCGGGGTAGCAGCCATAATTTTGTGGACAGGTGATAACTAACTTTGGGGGAGATCCATCATAACTTTGAAAGGGCTACCCTTTCATGATAAGTATGATTCAGAGGGAGGTCTATGTGCTTTCACCATTTCATGAGTAGATGAATATAATGCTCTAAGTTCTTCACAAAAACAGGATTTGACGGATTTTTTTAAAAAAGCTTGATGATATACCAGATTTTCTAGAAATCACAGGCATCCAGAGGGGAAAAGGAAGCAAGGATATGACAGTATACGTCTGATGATGTAAATCAGAGAAATGCTGCAACTTACATTCTTCTGTCAGACATTTTTGACAAATACCATACATAGTCATGGCATTTTTAAATTACACACATGTGTCATTTTGGCATTACTATACCTTGTTACAGGTACCACTGCCAGGAATGGTTATTCGAAATGGGATAACTCGCTACCGCCAGGTCATCGTGAGACAATTCACCATAGGACAATTTAACAATTCAATTTAATTATTTAAAATAAAAAATATATTTTAATTTTTTTTCCAGTCACATTTCATTCTGTTCCTCCTTTTGCATCCTTTCTTTAATGATTCTACTCCACCCTTTATTTGATATTAGTGTAACTGTTGTCCCATGGTGAGTTGGCTGTGGTGAATTGTTACAGACCATTAGTTATTTACAGTTGGAAGTGGGCCATCCGCTTTTGGATCTTTGTTGGATTTTGCTAATGGCTTGTCATTTAATTGCAAGCCACCCAGAGGCACTTTTCAGAGTGAGACAGGCAGCAAAACAAACAAAGAAACTAACAAACAGACAAACATATTATAGCGGAAAAGGCACCAATGGCATCAATATTTCTAGATCAGGGGTTCTCAACCTGTGGGTCGCGACCCCTTTGGGCGTCAAATGACCTTTTCACAGGTCACCGAGGAGCCTCCCATGGAGAGGCTGGCGAGAAGCCGGCCTGAAGGGAAGGAGCAGCTTGGGTTCCCCACGCAGCGAAAGGAGAGGTGCCAGAAGACTGACGGGCTTCCCATCAGGCCAGTCTGGCCGGCCTCCCTTGTAGGCATTTTTCAGTGACTGTTCCTGCCTGGGAGCTCCTACAGGGTGCATGCCTTCGCCCGGGTTAAGCTGCATCAAAGGGGGAGGCTTGAGCAGCGAGAAGGGCAATGGCTGAGGAGAGGCTGCGATGGCCGCCGAGTCTCCACCTGACATCGCTTCCACCCACTCCCCCGGCACAGCCCCGACTCCACTGAGCCAGCTCTGCTTAGTTCCACCGGGATCCAAGGGAGAGACCGTTAGCTGGAAACAGAACAGAGAAGAAGGGAAGGGATACGGACTGGGGACTCAGGAGGGGTAGGAAGGGGTTACTGGTTGGAAGTCTGCAAGGTTGGAAGTTTGCGCCAGTAGGGTAGGGGCTTCTGCTGCTCCTCTTGCCGAAGGCGGCTGAGCGCTCGCTCTGAGTGATGGAGGTTGATGGGCAGAGGTATGGAAGCCAAGAGGTACCATTTTTGAGGCGTAAAACAAGGCGGGGAAAATAAAATAAAAGAACGTGGGATGCGCATACGCTGAAATTCCCTATTAAGACTGTTACCCATGCTACAGTGTACACCTGCGGCTCTTTGGCCCCTCTCCTGCGGTTCCCTGCTGACCCAATCGTGCAATCTGTTTTCCGCCCCGAGAAGGCACAAACCTCACGCCTGCTTTTGCGATTCCACATCTTTCGCAGGCAACTCAGTGTTGGGAAGAGCTCCAGCCCTTTTCTCATGCTCATCTCTTGCACGTGCAAGCAAAATACCCTCCTGGGCCAGGATCAAGGCGGAGGGGACAACGACTCTCCTCCCGCTGTCGCACTGCACAATGAAGTGAGTAACTGGGTACGCAGTGCAGGGGAGCCACGCTGCACAGGAGACTCCACAGCACCAGACTCAGGTCAGCGTGAGTCATGGTCCCCTTTGTGCTGGCTCAGGAAGGAGGGGAATGGGGAGCAACAGCAGCAGCTGGTTGGGTGCAGGGAGGGAAGAGCTCCAGTTCTCCTGCGCTGTACAGGGGTCTCCTTGCGCAGGGCTCTGGAACTCTTCCCTCTCTGCATCCAGAGATGGCTGCTCCGGCTCTTTCCTGAGCCAACACGAAGGGGACCGCGGCTGGCGCTGACCTGAGTTTGGCACTGAGGAGTCTCCTGCGCAGTGTGGCTCTCCTGTGCAACGCAGCTAGCTACTCATTTTTCAGTGGTGGCAGCGGAAGGAGTTGCTGTCCCTGCTGCTGTGATCCCAGCCCAGGAGGGTATTTTGCTTGCACATGCAAGAGAGAGATGAAAGAGAAAAGGGGAGAAGGGGGAGAGGAAGAAAGAAATGAAAGAGAGCTGAACGCAGAGAATGAGAGAGGGAAAAGAGAGGGAAACAAATCAGGGTAAAAGAAACGAAGATGAAAGAAAGAAAAGAAAGGAAGATGAAAGAAAGAAAAAAAGAGAAAGAAAGAAAGAAAGAAAGAAAGAAAAAAAGAAAGAGAAAGAAAGAAAGAAACTAACTTTCTCAGACCTATGACGAAAGCAATGGCAAGCTAGATCGCTTGCCAAGAAAACTACAGTTTGCCAGAAGGCAAAAATTGGAAGCAAGTCTGATTTTTTTAAAAGAAAATAACAGAGATGGCAAAAAAATGCATCTGAAAGTAAGATTATTTATAATTTTGGATAACATATCATATTGTCAAACTCAAAAGAAATCAATATATATATATCCTATTGCTGTTAGTACAATCTTGCCAGCTTCTATCAACTTAGAGTTCACTATGAAAAGATTACAGAGAAGTAATTTCCTACAATTAATAACTTTATTTTGGATTTGCTATCGTATTCAATGAGAAAGACAGAAAAAGAAAGAGGGAAAGGGAAGGAAAGAAAGAAAGAAGAGAAAGGGAGAGGAAAAATAGAGAATAACAAATGAGAGGGAGGGGGAGAGAAGAGAGAGAGACCCTATTCCCACAGAAAACACTGAGCCATGAAACCTGGGTAGGCATGTCTGGGGGAGGATGTCATGTGACTAGGTGGGAGTGATGTTGAGTTGGCCACACCCACCCAGGTTTTGTGGCTCCCGGTGTTTTCTGTGGGAAACGGATCCAACTGGCTCTTTGAGTGTTTAAGATTGCCGACCCCTGTGCTACACCATGCTTTAAGCCAAAATGTCATTTATTTGCAATTAGAAATAAATATTTCACAATATATAATTACATACTGTTTTTGTGATTAATCACTATGCTTTAATTATGTACAATTTATAACAATAAAAATCCATCCTGCATATCAGATATTAACATTACGATTCATAACAGTAGCAAAATTACAGTTACACATACATAGTAGCAATGAAAATAATTTTATGGTTGGGGGTCACCACAACATGAACTGTATTAAAGGGTCGCAGCATTAGGAAGGTTGAGAACCACTGTTCTAGATCAAAAAGCCCTGGATTTTTTCCCCCTCATAAAATAGTTTGCCATGGTCCTTGCGATGGGCTAGTCTAGCTGATGAAAGCAGTAGCAAATGAGGGATCGTGAAGCTGGGGATAATCTTATTGCCTGCTTTATTATTCCTCTTTCACAGAGACCTGTTTGTTCAGATGTAACCATAGCTGTGTTTAACCAAGTCTACATCATGGTATGAACTCCCAATTTAAGTGAGCAGCTACATTGGAATTACAATTGTGGGAAATGATTCAAGGCTTGGATACTGTAAAGAATCCTGTAAAAACCAAGTTAAAAACAAAGATTCTCAATTATCAGTGCATATGATTTTTCATGAAAACCCTATCAAGAAAAATAAATTACACAAGATTGCAGTGAGAGTAGATGTGCAGCTTAATTTATTTCAGCTTCACCTTCTGATTGGCTGTCCATGAAAATGTTCTCCTGCACAAATGGAATGTGACATTTCTTGAGTCTTAATAGTAACTGGGTGAGCTCAAATGGAAAGCGAATGCTTCCAGAGCTGGGAAGGTATTGCTGGGTGATCACAGAGGAAATTTTCTTTCAACTCAAGAGGCAAAACAGTAGGCTGTTAAAATTGGCTTATGTTATATGCTTAAAATTAAATAAAGCAAAAGTGAAAATGAGTTAACAGGCAAATTCAGGGACATACTCAATACTGTTTGTACTTTTTTTTGTATAGAGGCTTACTTGGAATTAATTTGAAGTACTTTAATATCTGCAAAAATAAAGATTTGCTGATATGTTCCAGAATTGGCTATCTCAGGAAATTTCCTATGGAAGCAGGCAACAAAGTAAGACATGAATATAAGTGAAAAGTATTATAGCAAAACTCTATAAATATCAGCTTGCAGTTTATAAAAATGAATAGAAACCAAAAAGCCCTGGGTTGTTCTGCAGTTTTTTCCTCAAACTGGACATATTCTTAATTGCAAAGACACTGAAACAGCACAGCTGGCTGCTTATGTAGAGGTTATCGCTATTTGTTCTCAGCATACTTCAGCATGACAAATTTCAGATGGTGCTGAAGTATAAGTCATTGATAAAAATGGGGACTGTAGTCATTTCTGTCCAACGTGGCTTTTATTTTCAGAAACGAGGATCTTGGTAATCTATTTACCTTCTGATCTTCTGACTTCACTATTGCTTCTCCCCGATAAGGATTTCCTTTTGCAGAGAAAATGGATTAAGAGGCATTGTCAATGTTGCGTTGGTTTCATTATTCGTTCACCTTGCAGAACACGTGGGATGCCAAGCTTTAATTTATAGCTGCTTCTTCCCTGGCTTTTATCTTATCACAGAATACACTGGTGTCATTTGTCGAAGCAAGCATAAAGCATGGCTTTTTACCTACCAGGCAGTTATTAAAGGTTCTTCATTCTTTTGGAGTCTAGGCTTGGATTTTATTTACTTTTTTAATCATCCGAATATAAAGTTATAAGTTCAGCAGCTTATTATATAATTGTGTAAAACGGGATATAGGAAAATGTGACTTCCAATGTAACGTTTTGAATGATATTTTGTTCTCCTTATGATAACGAAATGCAATTTTTCCCCTAGTTCTATTGCGAAAGATTAGAGGGTTTTTTCATTTCTTTTTCTTATTAAAAGCCTATAATACTTAGATAAGATAAGAATTCATGAGCATTATAAAAGGAATATCTTTTCATCAGGTTGCAGAACTTTTAAGCAAAAAGCAGAAAGTACATTCTGCCCTCATAATGTTAGTTATGAAAATGTAAATCATATTCAGGAACTATCTAATTTTATTTTAATTCCAATAACAGCAGCAGATTTCAAATGTATGTATATAAAACCTACAACATGTGTGATTTTCAACTGAAAAAGGTGCAGAAATTAGCCATCTGTAGCAAATTTGCAAACCAAATAATCCCAATGACTCCTGAGCTAAATATAGCATCTACCTGCTAATTCAATTCTTCAGCTCCGGGTTCTTTCAATTAAAGAGTGTTATATTTCAGGACCCCGGAAGCATAACTTCTCTATAAAGAGCATCTCCTCTCTGGAATAAGGTCCTAGTCCCCAATATCCAAATGACCCTTACTCTATTGTTTGGAAGAATCGTGAAGGCCTGGCAAGGAAGAGTGAGACCCCTTAATTCATATTTTGTGGTTTCCCTCTTTTATCTTTACCTTTATATTTTATTGATTTTATTGCAATCTCTTTGATTGTTGTGAGCTGTGCAGAGTTGTTCAAAATAGGATGGCATACAAAATTAATATATGATTATTATTATTTAAAAGTGGCATATTGTAGGGTTAATAGACCTAGGCAGAATTTGGCTGTCAATAGCTGGATTTGCATATTGCATTAAGCAGAACTGAACAAATCATATATTAGTTGAGCATGAATCTAATCACTTACTGTAGTTGGTTCATGTTAAGATTATTATTTGGTAATCGTGTACAGGTAGTCCTCAACTTACAACCACAATTTATGTTCCTCAGTGAGAAATTTGTTAAGTGAGGTTGGCCTCATTTTACGACTTTTTTTTTAATCACAGTGGTTAAGTGAATCATTGAAGTTATTAAGTTAATAATATGGTTGTTAAAGGAATCTGGCTTCCCCATTGACTTTGCTTGTCGGAAGGTCTCAAAAAGGGATCCCAGGACACTGAAACCATCATAAATGTGAGGCAGCTGCCAACTATCGGAATTTTGATCACATGACCATCGAGATCCTACAAAGGTTCTAAGTGTGAAAAACGGTCACAGGTCACTTTTTCCAATGCCGTTGTAACTTTGAACGGTCACTGAATGAACTGTTGTGAGTCGAGGACTGTACAGGATCACCTGTACATGATATTGGATTGAGTTTTGGAGGCTTTTTGAGTAGGCCATACTATTCTGGCAGCAACATACCTCACCTGCTGCATTTACTTCTATGAAACTCCAGCTTTCCTGTCTGTAACTTGAGAAGTGTAGTCTCCACTACACAATGACTAAACACAAAAAGATGCTAGGAGTTCTAACCTAGCAGCAGATGAGCCCACACTTTTTCCAGTATTACTGGAGCATTAAACGGTATGTAATACATTAAAACAAATGAGAATGCTATCACAAACCTATATAATGTTTTAAACTAGGCAATATAATAATCCTTTGAAGTACGGGGATATTCATGCAGAACTAAGGCTTACATTGTTTTTTGACCAAGCTTCTTATAAACGTATCAGAAAGGCTTTATTATTCTTTTACTAGTCTCAGCAGTATTAAGAGCTGCTTTCCTGCTATAGGAACATTTTCTGCAGTTGGTTATATTGAAACTTGAACATCACTCGACTGTTTTCCCATATTGAGGCTTTGAACTGTTTTCCTTGCTTCCTTTGAGATTAGTTTTGTGGCACCTTAACCTGCTGCCATTCACTGAGGCAGGAGGTTAGTATCCTGTGACTGCAACTGGAGGCTTGACACTCTTTGACACAGTTCACCAAGAGATCACTGTAAGGGTTGAAGGAAAAGCATTTTAGGCATGTGAGCAACAAAATGAAATGGCCCACTGGCTTTAAAAGCTAAAATGGACTAGAATTGGCAGTTGAGCCTGTTGCAACCAAAGCGGGAATTATACTTCATTATACTCTCCTGAGGTAGTTGAAGCCTAGGCTGAAAGATTTATTATTTTATTTTTAAAAACTTATTCCAGAGAAAAGAAATGAGAGCACTGAGAGGTATTACAACAGAATAAACATTACAAATCAAACCCCGTGAAAGTTGCGGCTAGGTTCTCACTATATGCTAGATGAAACTGACGGAGGATTGGATCATTTTAAAAAATGGTGGGACCCCATCCATTGCATTAGTGTGTTGTGTGAGCCAGGCCATCACATTAAGTCAACAAGTGATTTATTCTGGCATACTATGTTTTATGAACACAGAAATTATCCTTTTAAAAATACATCTGTTAGAGTTAGAGCATACATGTAAAATGAAAATGTCCAGTGCAAATATGTTGGATCCCAAATTATATTCACTGAAGTCAGTGGAATGTAATTTAACATGATTAGGTCTTCTTGATTCAATAGACCAATTCCAAGCATTACTAACTCTAATCCAGCTCAATGACAGCTAAGTGTATGTGTGGGTTCTTGACCAATAGGTAGAATAGATCTTTCAAAGTAGTCTTCTAAGGCATTATTACCGTGTTTCCCTGAAAATAAGACAGGGTCTTATTTTCTTTTGACCCTCGAAATAAGCGCTTGGCCTAATTTTCAAGAAGGTCTTATTATTTTTGAGGTGCAGGAGGCAGCGAGCGTAGTCACCTCATGGCTGCTGCTGTGTTGCAATATTTTCAGGGAGTGCTTATTTTGGGGGGGAGGGCTTATTTTAGCGCATGGGCTCAAAAGCCTGATTGGGCTTATTATCCTGGGAGGTCTTATGTTCAGGGAAACAGGTTAGTTACTATTAATAATGTTGCTAAGTGACCTGGCACAATATTGAATGGACCACTTTTGTTGGGTATCACAAATGGTAGCATGGAAGGTATTCTTCATCACTATATGATGACTCTGTATCATGGGGTGTGTTTTTTTCTCTCTTCAAAATCTTGCTAAGAACATCGGAACATTTCCAGTAAAGTTTTCAGCCATAAAATCAAAAGGCTGAATCAGTAGATATAATCAACAGCCATCAGTACATTACTGCAAAACAACATTTTATGCTCATGTCAACAGATAAATACATCAATACTATTAAAATGTATCCTATTTCACATGCTTAGAAGTCATCCTTCTGAATTGTGAACTGTGTGCATTAACAGAAACAGATGAGATAGAAAAAGAGTCCAAGTAACTATTGCTGAATCTGCATGGAAGCTGCACATTTGCTATAAACATTGGTAGTGAAATATGCTGAAACCTGGCAGTCAGTATAGCAACACGTCTGTAGACCTCACTGTCCTAGAAAGAAACAAATGAAAGCTTGCAGATGACTTCTCTTACAAAGTTACTTGAAACTAACATGAGTTCTATGAACTCTGGGATCTTGTGGCAAGATATTAATATCCTCAGCACCTTCTCTTAACTATATATGAATATTTGAATCATAAATTGATATTTGGATAGATACAAGCCAAATGCTACTCTTCCCCTTCCCATTTAGAACATTTTATGCAATCTAATTTATATATACCACCTGAATATCATTAAATTTAATCTGCTAAGTAAGTCAGTAGCTTTAAAAGTCCAGATAATGTGTACAAGTAGTCCTTGACCAGAATTTCTGTTGTTAAGCAAGATAGGTGTTAAGTGAGTTTTACAACTTTTTTGCCAGGGTTGTTAAATTAATGACTGTAGTTCAGCGGTACTATTCAGCAGGTTCTGACCAGTTCTGGAGAACCGGTAGCAGAAATTTTGAGTAGTTCGGAGAAGCGGTAAATACCACCTCTGACTAGTCCTTCCCCCACCTATTCTCTGCCTCCCGAGTCCCAGCTAATTGGGAGGAAATGGGGATTTTGAAGTAACCTTCCCCTGGAGTGAGGAGGGAATGGAGATTTGATAGTATCCTTTCTCTGCCACGCCCACCAAGCCATGCCCACAGAACCGATAATAAAAAAATTTGAATCCCACCACTGCAGTAGTTGATAAGTGAAACAAGCGATCATTAAGCAAATACAGCTTCCCCCATTGACTTTGCTTGTTGGAAGCTGGCTGGGAAGGTCACATGGTGATCACATGACCCTGGAATGCTGCAACTGTCGTAAATACGAACTCCTTGCCAAATGCCTGCATTTGGATCATGTGATTATGAGGATGTTGCTACAGTCATAAGTATGGAAACTGATCACAAATCACTTTTTTCAGTGATGTTGTACCTTCAAAACATCACTAAATGAATAGTTATAAGTTGAGGCCTATCTGTGTATTTATCAATTTAGTATGTTATGTCCTGTAACTCTAAATCTTTATCTACTGTATTCTGTATTTGACACCTATTCCACTAAGCCTCAGTCATATTCTGTATTTGCAAAAAAAAAAAAACCCAACACAAAATCTCCCTTTTTATTCAGTGTCTTCTTAAGTGTGATAGAATAAGCCAATAAAATATTATATCTTGATTCTGTAATATGGATCTTTCTTAATATCAGCCGTTTGCATGTGTTTGTGTGTAAAAATGTAGCAGTGTGGGATGCTATTACTATTACTAATAATCCTTTCCCCATATAGCAACCTAATTGGCTGGGAGTAATTGGCTGCATTCATTACTAGAAACTTCCCGTGAACTCTTATGTGTTTCTTTAGCGCCAATGCTTCAAGTTGCCTAGCAATATTTCACTTCAAACTTGCTTATATACTAAGATTATGGATGGGTAAAAATCTGTATTTTATAATAGTCTGTGGTGGTTTTATTGCAGATTGACAAAATAATCTGACTTTCAATTATTTAGCAACAGCTGCAAGAAAATGATTACACCTTGTAAATAATAGTTTTGAAATGAAGAAAGACTGGGGTAATCAAGAATGGATTTTTGTGTGAATGAATTGTCTGTTTCATTTAGTTCTGGGGGGATAAAATCAGCATGCTTGTCTTTTTTTCATTTTTGTTTCATTATATTTCTTTTGCCTCCGAGTTCTGGTTGATAAATCTTGGGGGTCTTTTTTTTTTTTAAAGTTTTTGCTTTAAATTAAATTTTAAGAAAGAATTTGTATACGTTCTCTGGGAAATAACTAGTCAGTAGCACTGAAGACATTATTTACGCCAAGGCAAGAAGTTATTGAACACAATAGCAGTATTTCAGAATGAACATTTGGGATTGAGAGGTGTAAATCCACAATCCAAAATATATGTAGCATGAACCACAGCTCATTAAAATGAGTGGAATTTATTTCTAAGTCAACGTGGTAGGCTATGTATTGGGTTAAACTGACATACTCTGGTTCTTGGTTTAAACTGCACTCATTTCCATTTAATAGCTAATGCCTAGAGAATTAAATTATTAAGTGTTGAAAATTGCATTTTGAATTTCAAGTTGGTTCAGGTGTGTGTAGAGTTTCATACAATGGGGATGATGAACTTATTGCTCACTCAATGAAGGCTAACAGTGATGTACTCTGCTTAAAAATATGATTGCTTGACATTTGCTTCTACTATAAAAAGAAGCTATAAACTAGTAGTCATGTATGTATGTACAGTATGTATGTATGTATGTATGTATGTATGTATGCATGCATAAGTGTGTGTGGGGCGTGGGGCGGGTGTTAGTATTAATATTAGAGCCATGGTGGTGCAATGGTTAGAATGCAGTATTGTGGGCTAATTCTGCTGCCAATTGCCAGCATTTCAGCCGTTTAATTCTCACCTGTTCAAGGTTGACTCAGTCTTCCATCCCTCTGAGGCTGGTAAAATGAGGACCCAGATTGTTGGGGGCAATATGCTGACTCTGTAAACTGTTTAGAGAGGGCTATAAAGCACCCTGAAGCAGTATATAAGTCTTAAGTGCTAATGCTATTGCTATTCGTATTGGCCACACCCAAATTTAAACACTTAAATAAATTAATTTACATCTTTTATGCATCTTCTTTCATACCATATGGCAGAAATTGAAGTCTAGGTATATAGACACCCAGTAAAATATAAAGAAGGGCTTGCTGAACTATATTGGATAATGGGTATCTGCAAAGTCCAGTTAATGAGCTTATGCTCCAAAGAGAAATATAATTTATCTAAGTAAACTACATAGAATGTGCAATTGATTACTCCAGTGTTGAATGATTGCATGGCAGAAACACAAATACTATCCCAAACTGCTGACTGGTTGAATGCATGGAATGTTATTGCAAATTTGTTATGAAGATTGAAAACTACTTGTTCATGCCTTGCCTGCTCCACTAATTTTCTCACTACTGAAAACTATTTCCACTTAAGCAGGTATTCAGAAATAAGAAGAAAAAATGGCATCCATTTATGTGATATTTCAAGCTAAACAGATCACCAAGCTCTCTTAACATTTTCTATATTTCCTTAATTATTTCTATAGGTGTCCATCCCTACAAATGCCAGCTCTACATTTTTCTTTTGCAAAAATCAGTTGTGAATACATTTTGAACTAGATGTCAAATAAAAACTTGCAGGAAAAACACAGTAACTTGCCACATCAGGATAATGGATATAGTATAACATTGCATTCATTTTAATTGGAAGGAAAATGTAGACTTTTTTTTTTTTGAAGGTATACAAATTTTTGAGCCTAGCCTGGAAATTGGAATCTAATTATTCAGTGAAGATGGTGCTTGAATAGGCCAGAACGTGAGCAATTTAAGCCTCTATATCTAGGGAAATGACTAAATTTGTGAAGTGGAAATAGTGTTAGGATTTTGAGTTATCTATTGTCATTTCAGAACAAGTGACAGGGATTAGGGAAGTGGACCCTGCTGGAAAATATACATCATTACAGGAGGTGAAAGTACCTCAAAGTACGTCAAATCAACAGGGATCATAAGAAAAAGACCCCAATCTTCTCATCGCATGATACCTAATAATATATTATTACACTTGATGCACACTTTGTAGTTGAAGAGAAATTGGTCAGGCAGCAACAGAGACTAGGACTACCAAATCTGGCTTGCTAAAATCCAGATGACCACTAGATGAGAGGAAAGAGAAAAAGAAAACTCTGACCCACCGCTTTCTGTAGCCCAATTCTTGTAGTTTTAAAAATGTTTAGAGGTTCATTTCAGTGTATACCATGTGGCCTTTCAATCGAAACTGAGAAAATAGAGTAGTCAAAATGCAATTCTCTTCCCCCCAGTTTTTTTTTGCATATAAATGTGGTTTGTAGATTGAATAAAGGAGATTTGGAAGCAAGAGATCAGAGAATGAAAGGTCTTTCAATGGGATTGACTACAGTATAGCACAGACTACTTCCCAGTGAATTAAACTCCATTGTCCCTTCAGTTCATACAGTGATAAATGAATGTCTGCATGTCAAATATTTTCTCTTACATTAATTTCTGAATGTCATCTTTGGCTTTCTTCCCTATTTCCGTCTTGTCGTTTCTATTTCCTCTTGGTTGTTGGTTTCTCATTACAAGGTGTAAGTTGTAAGTCAGTCATGTGTTGAAGTATATCAGTTGTACTTGGGATTGCTGAAGCAACCATATCCAGTTACTATCCTCAGCAGTATTTTTTAAGGAAATGAGATACATCCTTATGACGGAGCCCTGAATCATTTTATACAGTGCCTTGACATCTCTGTGAGAGTTTTATTTGTCTGTAATATAATATCCTTGTTTCTACTTTTAAAATATCTACTTCCCAACTGCCTTGCTAAATTCTTTAACTAACCTTGAGATAATGGTACAAAGTGAAGTACAATAATATTTTAAGGGTAGTCACTGTTTTTGCTCTTTTAAACTCTACAAAGTGGATTTATTTTTAAAATGCTAGAAGTGTTGTAGAAGTAACCTTTAAAACAATTCATGCAGCAAATGTATGCTGATCATTATTTAGTGATTACAACATCTACTAGTGGACATGTTTTGCAAAAGAGTGAATCAAGGTTCAAGACACCAAAAAAACTTTCCCATTTCCTGATACCTTGTCGAGATACATGGCCTTTCAATGCAGTTTGCTTCCCATGTTCACCTGCAGAAATAGTGTAGTTATTTAAGTGACATAGTTCTACTTATATGAGGCTACACAAAGAGAAGTAAATAATCTGCTTGCAAATAGTAGCTATTAACTAGTGAATTCAGAACAGTCACTACGTAACTTTTAAGAAATTGTCAAATATGAGACTTCAACTCTTCCTTCGGTAGTTTTCAGATGAGCACAACAAATACATTTCTGAGATTGGAGTCATCTAGGTTGATTTAATCCAGCATTTTATTACTCCAAGCATAATTTTATATATTTCTATTGTATTGCTTTTTATTGTTAATAGAGCCACAACCATTCTCTTTGCTCATAGCTGAGTTTTTCCACAGCTGTGTAGGACTTTTCATTTTCTCTGTGGTCGAAGTGTGATGATCAGAATTGTGCACAGTATTTGAAGTACATCATCATCATCATCATCATCTAAAAGGCATTACAGTATTGGAAATTTAATCTCAGTAGTCTTTTCCTACTGATCTCAGCTTGGGTTTAGCTTTTTCAAGACAGTTCTATATTGTACTGATATTTTTACTGAGCTGTTCACCTGTCCTCTGCGATTGCTTTCTTAGTCGGTAAATGTCAGCTCAATCTCCATCATTTTATATGAGCTAAGTTAGACTATTTTCCTTCACTTTATTTTTGCCTATTATAGGAGACACATCATCATTTTATGCTAATTCACCAAACTTTTCTGATTTTTTTTAGCAACGTTTGCTGTCTTTTATTTTGAACATTTTATATAATTGGGGGCTGACTCAAATCGCTTGTAAGCAAATTTAAAATAACTAAATTCACAACAATATAATATTTATTTCTACTTTTTTTGTTCACATAAGCAAAAGTGATAACCTTTTGAATCTGAGATCTGTATGAGCCAGAACCGTGATTGGAACAGGATATTATTGAAGTATATTATTAGAATAAATTACAAGAATTAATAAATAATTTGCAGTTACTCAATAGGATTCTTTCTGTAGCCATACAAATATGAATCGGAATCAAAGAATGTAAAATCTTATGCATATATTCCTGAGAATAAGACCCAATTGAAAGCAATAAAATGTATCTGTGATTAAACATATATAGGATTCTTGAAAAAACAAAAGAATAGAATTTTGTGTATGGTAGTAGTAGTAGCCTATACAAGCTTGATTTTTTTTAAAAAATGTTGTTCTGGTGTTCCTCCACAATAAACTCAAACTTTATCATCTGTAGCTTTCCAATAACTATCTTTTGCTTTAAACAAATAGATATTTTAATTAGTATTTTTTTTTTCAGAAACATGGTTTTCTCTCCTCTTTTTCCCCATAGATTTATCAAAATGTAAATATCTGGATTGTTTCTTCCTTGAATCTAAATCCATGTGTACTCACAATTTTATAAATATAGTCACGTCTTATGACTTACAAATTATTACATTTACTGGAAGAACTATCAATAAGCATTTATTGATTAACCTTGGGGTATACTCTGCATACTATTATTTATTTAGCAATGTTAAAATAATTTTAGTGTTTTAGAAAGTATTATGTAACAAATATGAAAGAGCAAATGGGAACACTTTGCTGTAATGTAAATAGAAGATCAAAGTGGAGTTCTACCTTATACCTGCTGAAAAGCAGAAGCAGCTCTACTTAATAAATTTCTGGGTTTTTTTATGACCTTACTTCTACTGTTTATTAAAACATAACTTTGTATAAATGAGATAGAAAATGGATTCTTTAGTTGACTGAATACCTTTTGTTGAGACTGACTATGCTTTGATTCTTTCTGCAGTGGTTAAAAAATCCTGGCCCCCAACATGAGAAACGGACTTTGTTTGGGGACATGGTGTGCTTCTTGTTTATAACTCCATTGGCTACTATCTCCGGCTGGTTGTGTCTGCGGGGAGCAGTGGATCATCTGCACTTTAGTAGTAGGCTAGAAGCTGTTGGGCTCATTGCACTCACTGTCGCACTCTTCACAATTTACCTCTTTTGGACACTAGTAAGTAGTCTTTTGATTCTATTTACATTAGAGTATGATAAATCTTATAATGTTATTCTGGGAACATCTGGTGACAATTATTGTGTGAGAAAAGATCAGACTTCGTTATTTGAATAACAGCTTCATAATATATCTTGAAATCGTGATCGGGGTGATGGCCTAGAGGTGGAGCTCTTGCCTCGCAATCAGGAGGCTGTGAGTTCGATCCTAGATAGCAGCAGTTATTTCTCTCTCTGGGGACAATGAGTAATTGTCTACTGTGAACTCCACGTAGGTGTCAGGAAGTTCATCTGGCCAGTAAGTGCTCAGCTCCAATCAGTTCCCCTGACCTCACACTGAAGCAGGGTCATTAAAAGAATATATATATATAATTTGTTTTCGTAGATTTTCACGGGTGTAGGTATGCTGGTTTTGTTGTATTCGGGTCTTTTCCCATGTAAGGTTGAGATTGTCTTTGCAACGTTTTGGCAGGATCACACCTGCCATCTTCAAGCTGTGGGCTTAAAAACAACAAAACCAGCATATATATATATATATATATATATATATATATATATATATATATAGATAGATAGATAGATAGATAGATAGATAGATAGATAGATAGATAGATAGATAGATAGATAGATGATAGATGATTGATAGATAGATAGATAGATGATAGATAGATAGATAGATAGATAGATAGATAGATAGATAGATAGATAGATAGATAGATAGATAGATAGATAGAGAAATCAATAGCGCACACACAAAATTTGGTTCTTTTAGGTTGGATCTAGAATGGTTTGCATTCCCGTAGTTTCTCTTAGAATGTTGTTGGCTGATGGAAATGGAGAGAATTATTTTGTAACAATCTCTCTCCATCTACCTTTCCACTGTTCCACAACATAATCTTGGAAATGATAAAGACTTCAGAATGAGGATATATTTAACAAAAAGTATCTCTTCCCTTTCTACCACAGAAATGGTCTGTGGGTATTAGATGTCTTGTTTAGATCAAAAGGTCTTCCATCAGTAGACAGATGGCCTTGGATCCAAGCCAGTATTTGGAATGGCATAATATGAAGAGACTTTAGCCAAACTGCAATGAGTAGATGGGGGTGGGGGTGGGGGAATCTTGGTGAAATAAATCAGTGCAGGGAAAATAGGCAGCAAAATATGTGCAGACATCATCAACCTCATATCTATGCAGCAAGTAAAAAAATAAACCGATTCCCTTTCCCTTTTGGCACTAATAATGGGCAGATTGAAGCTAATGCTCTGAAATCTTACCCAGCATGCTTTTTTTCTCTCTTAGGTTGTTGTCGTTTGGGCCACATTAGAGAGAGATTCATTTTATACAAGCCTGCTTCTCTCTCTAATGTGATTTGTGTGAGACACCTGCATTTACCTCCAGACAGAAACTTGAGACATTGTTCATTTTTCCTAAATAAGCTTTTGTGGACATTGTTCAGGACTAACCAACTATAGTGCTCTGAACAAGCTATAGTGGGAAAGATCTGAGCTGTCTTTTTCCTTTGGTATTGGTAATAAGAAGCATTTTTCAAGGCTCAGTAGATTTCAGAATAACAAGTCTGGAGCTTCTAGTTAAACCTGAGTGAGAAAGCTATGTTTGACACCACCAAACAGTTTCTACCGTGTAACCTTGTACACTAATACATTTTGAAACACAAGCTGTCTTCCTTCCTCCAGACATCCAGATGTCTCAAATATGGAGGAAGAATTGAGAATGTGATCCTTTTAGAATGGTTGAATTACTTAAAATGGGCTGATAGATTTTCACTGCTAAAGAAGTGAGAAGAGAATGCAGTCAATCTTCCCAGTTGAAAAACATCTGCAGCAAAGACGCAGTGGTTCCTTGTAGCAGAGATGCATTACGTCCACAGATGCTTTCAGAAAGAAAATAAAACCAGTTCTTTACTTATGTCCTCTATCATGAAATGCCATTACAGGGTAGACGTTTTTAGTCAACATCGCTTTCAAGTTGAGTACACATACAGGGAAGATTAAAAAAGAAAAACAACTGCATCTAGAGCCATGACTCCCACTCATGCCAAAAGACTTTCCTTCCCTCTCAAATATGCTGCACTCTCCCCAGATATCTCTGCTGTGGTCCAGCAGCTATGAAGAACAGATTCCAGTGTACAGCTTCATGGGAGAAGGTATCCTTACTGCACAGACCTCATTAGACGTACGTTAGACTTGAAAAATACTAAAGAGAAATGCTCTCCTCTCCATAAAAAAGGAAACATGTTCTGCCTAATCTCCCTCCATAACAGAACCTACTTTCATTATTGTTTTCAGCACTGTGCAGCCACCAATCTACAAAAAATGGTGCTGTTATCTTGACGTATGATGGGAAGTCTTTATTGAAACAATCACTTTCATAATCTTCAACAGCAAGGAATGGTGGTCAATTATCATCTCTCTCTTGCTTCTCGGTTATTCCCTGATATTCATGTAATTTATATTTATGATATTTATGATGTAAACTAACTTCCGCTCATCTGCTTTCTCCTTTCCTTATATCTGGCTGCCATTCTAAATATCCTTAGTTGGGACTAAGCTTCATTAAGCTTAAAGAAACTTACATCTCAGTGGAAGTGCTGGATTCCCCCCCCCCTTTTGTTCATTCTTAATTATTTTCCTTTGTTCCTGTGCATACCTCCTAATTCCTTAGTTTTCTGAAATTTCTATTTGACTGTACTGTTATTAATATATACTATCTTTGGAAGGTCATCAACTTTTTGATACTTGGTGTTTGCAGTATTCTCTAGTCTGAGAAGAAAGCTGAAAATAGGTTAGTTTGATCCCAAATAATACGCTCCATCTTTAATTTCCACTTTTGCTCTCAGCAGTTCTTGTACTGTCTAGAATTGAGAGCACTGGAATGAAAAAGATAGGGTACATATTTGGTTGGTCTGGTTCTATGTTTTTATTACATTGCTTTTCAGTCCTATTATGGTTTCTTTATCAAAACTGCATCCACTTTAGCATTTACAATACAATACAATAGTAGAGTTGGAAGGGACCTTGGAGGTCTTCTAGTCCAACGCCCTGCCTAGGCAGGAAACCCTATACTGTTTCAGACAAATAGCTAAATTTATTTTAAGAACCTTTGAATAAGATGAATATTCCTGCTGGAAAAAGGAATTAATTGTCAGCACATCTGGATCGGGGTGGGTTGCTGCCGGTATTACTACCAGTTTGCAACACACACGCTCGCTTCACTCATATGCGCGCCAGACATGTGTGTGCGCTGTTCAATGTACATTGTTCTTTGTGCATGCGCAGAACAATTTACAGTGAACTGCGTATGCGCAATTACTAAAAACCAAAAATGGCAACAGCCCAGTGGCGGCAAGGGAAACGATTCAGAGGCATGGCAGGCCTGGGTCACTGCAGGTTCTGCAACTCAGACCTGAATTCCACTACCAGTTTGGCCGAACTGAGCCGAACCGGGAGCAACCCACCTCTGTATAAATTAAAGCATTTCATATTAGATGGGCCACATTTGTTTTACTCAGCATATATCTATGCATATATTGTATCCAGGCATGCACATCATACACACTATAATTCAGCAAGAGAGATCATGCACCTTGGTGTTATTGCAACACACATGATATGGGTCTGCCTTCCAGGGCCTGCAGTTGGAAACTGCAACCGGTAGAGAATACAGCAGTCAGCCTCTTAACAAGAGAATCTTGTTATTGCAGAGTCTCTCCTATTCTGTGATCACTGCACCGGTTGCTATTAGTCTGAGCATAATGCTAATTATCACCCATAAATCCTTCTTCAGTCTAAACATCTAGGGAGGTTGTGCCCAAGGAATACAGATCAGAAGGCAGCTCTTCTCAGTAATAGTGCCACATTATTTATGTATTTGTTTATTAAATTTATATCTTGCCAACTTCAGGCAGACAAATGAAATTAAAACATCCATAAATATATTGCAAGTAAAACATGCAGGGTAAAAGGCATTGTGACAATAGTGTTAAGATGTTCACAAAGAAAAGAAATACTACTATTAAGTCAGTACTCGTATAAGAAAAGCTAAAGTTTGTTGTGAAAGATCACTAATAAGATTAAATTCAGCCAACAAAAACTCTTGGGGGGTGGGGAGCGGAAATTCAGTCTTTAAGACTTCTGGAAAGCCATCACAGTAGGAACAAGTATAACACTGTCAGGGCTGCTGTTCTGTAAGTCCCGGAATGGAAATACAGATTCTCTGAGGTTTTTCCGATCTATGATGAACATACAGGATGGCTCAGTTTAGTTGAGAAATGTGTGCCTCGTCCCTTCTCTTCTGGCATTTTGAAGGGCACTAGAAACCATTTTCTTTGGCCCCTCAGGAGAAATTATGGCAGTCATCTAGAATTTTTTTTAAAAAAAAAAATCTTTGAGGAGCATTATTAATTATCTACTACGGTATATACCCAAATACATTTAGATTCAAGGTGGTAAAGAAACAAATGTTTGTTAAATTAATAAAATGTCTATTTAAATCAATTGATTTGTACTAGTGGAAACTGCTCAAACTAATTTTTGAATAGTTTTTGACTGGAAACTTCCTTTAGTTTCAATAAAATTAATGTAGGTTATTTTCGTATATGCACGGTCAGTCTTCCAGAAAAAAATGGCACACAAAATTCTACTGTCTAAAATAATAAGCCGCCTATATGAATATCTTTCTCATTACTTATATTATCCAGTACTGCTGTTCTCCTGATATGCTGCTACAGAAAAAAATGTACATTATAAATGCCAATTTAGATAAACAATATATGATAAACTGAAAAGAACAGATTTTAAAAGTTATATATCCCAAAATTATATTTCATATTATGAAGGATGTAGGGAAATATATTTTCTGAAAAGTATGCCGTGACCATATTTTATTGCCTCTTAATTGCTACCCAAATAAATATGCATGTTAAGTTATACTTGGAGAGCTGAATCCAACATCCCATGGGTGTCCTTTTAATCCAGCTTTGAGAATTTCCTTTTGCTGTCCCTCTTCCTTTCTCAAATCTCCTTAGGAAAGTTGTGAGGTTTGGGAGACACCAATGATGGTTTTATTTAATGATAGAGATCTTGATTTGCAAACTTCAGTACTGTGATAATTAAAAGTGCCTTTCCTCCAAGAGTATTGTTTTACACATACATGGGGAGGTGATAAGCCTAAACCAAACATGGCCTCCCATCATTGAATTGAATATACAGTTTCAGGGGCATGGTAGGTGTATGTTTTATATTGCTTGCCAGATGGGAGAACCTTTCTTATCCTCTTATGACTTCAGTAGGAATGGACTAGATTAATGAGGAAATGTGCTCTCAGAGAAGAGATTCAGTTTCAATGTCTAACAACAGGGCTTCAGTGTAATAGTAGATGATAGAGAGAGAGGGAGAGATTAAATCCCAATCCATTTTCTATTCAGCCAATTGCCTCCTAACAGTTTTGCAATATGCTTGAATTATACTTCATTACATCATGCTAGGACCCCAAATCATGATTTTTTTTTGTTAACACAATAGCATATGACAGAGAATTGGATTTTAAGTTCTAGTTTGATATTGATTCAAGCTGCTGGTTTTCAAATATGATTCTAATAGTTGTAGTTTCTTAGTAGCCTTATTGCAGTTTATGCTACCACAAGTTAAGGGTTTAAAATGTATCCAATATGCAAGCTGCATCCAGTTAACAGAACCTGATACATCTCATAGTACATAATGCTTGACCAAATATACTCACCTAATTAAAACTATATTTACAATCTTTGCTTATGGCATAATTTGGCTTTGAAACTTTACCAGATAGTCAAGAATTCCAGAGGTGTTGAGTGTTGTGATGTACAGTGCTGTGGTATATTACATGTTGTTGATTGATACATTGTGTTTCATAAGATATACCTCAGGGCAGTTATTATCATTTTTTTCCACATTGGCCTTCATATTAAGCCATGTATAAACCAAACTCTGCCATCTGGGTGAGTAATGCTGCTGTATCTCAATAATGTAAGAGTTTAGTGAGCTATTATTTTGAGAACAGAGATCCATACATTTCAAAGGAGCTATTTTCTGTCATTCCTAAATAAGACCCTGTCTCTCTCAAAGACTGTGATTAGTCCTTTAAATGAATCTAAGCATTGTTTTCATCAATGAACAAATCTCATCTCTGTTCTGGACAGGAAGTGTCCTGGATCCAAGTTTCTGTTTTTTAAAAAAATGATGAAGAGCAGATCCTGCTTTCACATTGAGTTTGAGTTTTATAACTTATAAATGTACACAAATGTTTAGTCAAAATGTTTTTTTTTTGAGAAACCCCAGAGATTTAGAAATGGTTGTGAGATTTACACAATTTTGCTATCCACTAACAACATTGCAAACTGTTCACAGAAGACTTTCCTTACAAAATGCAAAGTTGAGCTTCTGAGTTTCAGTAGCCAACATAGCTTAGGCATTGGCTGAAGGCAAGAACTCATTGTAAACAGCCCGTTAGGCTTAACTAGGCTATTTATTGATGTGTTTGTCATATATAAGAATTGCCCATCTCTCCCTTACAAAAGGACTCTGACCAGTGGGCAATAAAATATCAAAAGCATAAAAAACAGTATGCAAAATTTAAGAGGCAAAGAATGTTAAAAATTGATTAAAGGGTGTGGGGAAGGCTTTCAGAGCACCAACTAGCCTGACAGTTGTGTGCTCATCTAGGCGCCCCAAGGAAGGCCATAGAACCATGTTTTCAGGCCCTTCTGGAAAGCCAGGAGACTGTGGCCCTGCCTCACCTCCAGAATGAGTGTTCCACAGGGCAGAGGCAATGACAGAGAAGGCTCTCTTCCTTGGCCCCACCAGTCGGAATTCTTTGGCTGACAAAATCCACAGTTTATCTTCCCTGCCTGACTAAGTGGAGTGGGCTTGAAGTAATGGGACCATTTTATCCTGTGAAAAATTCCTCAAATATTCATTGAGAACCAGGCTTACAATGATAAAAAAATGCTAAAAGGGACCTATCCTTTCTATAATCTCTAGGAAAGAATCTTAGTAACCTAAGGAGAAGCCCATAAATGTAGATAGCCTCTGATGATATTGTGCCACTAGTGGTCATGAGTAATGAACACAGAACACAGGAAATGGCATCATGGAATCTGCCTACTATCCCTCTGTCACCACTATTGCACATCCATTCAGGGTGAAGAATTTGAAAATCCAGTGGCCATTGTAAAAATGCTATCACAAGTGCTTGAAAGAACTCTGATCAATTAAATCTCATTATAAATGGGTTAGTAGATATATCACTTCCTAACTATATTGTCACTATTATCCTGATACATTGATCTGTCTGAAATAAAATTTGGCTATTTCCAAAGAAAGATGTTACCAAACATTACTGCATAATTCAAACACCAATCTGAAGAATGTTGCTCTATGCTTCGTTGCATAATAAAGTGATATATTTTTAAAAGGGATGGTACTCCAAACTATCAGCATTTTCTCTTTTATTAAAACTTAAGTTCAGATAAATGTTTTTAAATTCACTGAAATTATTTACAAAGTAATTCCAAATGGACTTATTACCAGGTATTTTTTAGCTCCGTTAGTTGCTATAGAAAAGGAAAATTAGATTAAATATTACAGAAGCAGATTGAAAAACTGGATTTTTAAATCCTTTCAAGACTTCCTTGAAGTGCATATTGAGTTGAGAAGAACTGGAGTTAAAAGAGAATCATTCAGGTTGAGGCACAATAATGCAAGTAATATTAAAAGGCCCTTGACTTTTCTTCTGAGTGTGTTTTTCTGGTCATCTTAACTGTAAATTCTTCTCTTTATTTTCCTGCAGGTATCCTTTAGGTATCACTGTAGATTATACAATGAATGGCATCGGACCAATCAAAGAGTTATCCTTCTCATCCCAAAGTCTGTCAGCATCCCTTCTACCCAGCAATCCTTGCTGGGCCTGCATTCAGTCAAAAGGAACTCAAAAGAGACCATTGTCTAATTGTGATAATCTTTTCCAGAGGCCATGAACTACATATGGTAGCATCATAGTTGGAAAGACACATTTTGTAGAAGAAAAGACATGACTGTTGCAATTTAAATCATGGATGTTGCAATCATATGATATTTGCTAAGCTGCCAAACATGTCTAAAATTTAGCAGATACTGTATGGAATTTTCCAACACATGTTGATAGCTGCATCACTAGGGATGCAACTCTTTTCTAATTGTGATTAAAAACTATGATGGCAAACACTGCAAAATATGTGAATTGTATTATTTCTGAAACAGGTCCAGTCATCTTCTAGGCTGTATTCTCTCTTCCTATATCTAGACTAATTAAGGAGAATTGGAGGCTGCTTTAAGATGACATGAGTATGTGAGAGAGAGAGCACATGCATACAAAACCTATTCGTCACACAGCCACACTAGGTCTAGAGACAGCTAAAAGAAAAATTCTCAGTGGAAGGCTAATGAAAAGTTTTATAGCTTAATGTCTTGAGAGAGAGAAAAAATGAAGGCTTTGTAATGACCTATTAAGCACAATCCCAAAATAAATGGAGCTCTGATATTTATGTAGTATATTTCCTCTTTCTCGGCTATACACCTCCTGTATATTGGAACTGCTACTCTCAGAGTTAACATTCTGCATTTATAACATTAGGAATGAATCAAGTTGGGAAAGTCTATTCTATACATTTCCAAACTCAATAGTGGTAACATTTCTTTTTGTTTTGTTTTGTTTTATTTTTGTGCTTTTGAGTCACTTTTTTCTCTTGGCAACTACATGGAGTAGACAAGGCTTCTTTAGTATGAGTAAATATAGGTCAGCCCTATATTTGGATATGTGGATCTCTTTTTATGTGTAAGTGTATCTTTCACTGCTATGATCAGTATATTCTCTTGCCCAGTTACATATATTCTGTTATTATTTATTTATTTATTTATTATTTATTTATTTATTATTTGTTTGTTTCTTAAAAACTTTTGCTTGTTCCCATTTTCATTACAACAGTAACCTTTGCAATGAGGAGAAGTAGGGAGGAGAATTCCAAAGCTTCTGCTAAACTGCAGAAGGGAGATGAACACGATCTGCCAAAACTCCCAAAGCCCTTTGATATGAATTTTTTTTATCTTCAGAATTTCCACCTTCGAGGGACCAGTTTCATATCAATCTGTAATGGTGAAGACTTGCAACCATGACTATAGACTAGAGCTGTTGTTTCCCTGCTGCAAAACACAGATGTCTGGAAAAAAAAACACCCCATCATTTCAGAAAGCAATTTTCTCAAGCGGAGAGGAAAAAGAAAGTGTATTGTGGAGAAATGATTGATTGAAATCGCAAGGAATTAGGTTGCGTCACAACAATGTTCTCTAAATTTAATTCCTAAATTTATTTTGTTAGGGGGACTTTTGCACAGATAATAAAGGACTGGCTCATTAGACATGTTCTAAGAAGCTTGGACTTGCCTTGCATTACAATGAGTAAAACTACAGCTTGGCTGGATTTGCAACCTGACAGATAAGTTTAGATGGAAACATCTAAGCCTTAACTTCTTTGTGCTTACCAGACTAAGACCTCTTTGTTAAAAATGTTTACAACCGCCTTATAATCGTAGCCAATTCCAATTTGGAATCTGAATGTTAAATTCTTCACTTCTTGGGTGGCATATCTTGGCATGATTGCCCTTTCCAAAGCATGACCGACAAAGGCATCATTTTGATCCATTATTTTTAGAATTAGGCTATCAAATGGACTTTTCTTACATCAGCAAATGTTCCTAGCACGTAAAATATTTGTTAATGAAAATACACTGCTGAATCATATTTCAGTAGAGGAAAACTCAACATTTGTCTCATTTCCTATGTTATGGGGTCAGGGGGAAATGAAGAGGATGTGCATTAAAGCAATTACAAAGACTTTAAATGGATTACACAACTGTTCTTTGTTAACTAGTAGAATTGAGTCCCACCATATGCAGATTCCAGTCTACATCTACTTCTAGATATGATTGTAGCCATCACACAACACACAGGTGCAATCTACCAGAGTGCATTGCAAACTACAAAAAACTCCACACACCCTCACTCTTGGAAAATAAGCACACCCACACACCCAAGGCACATACGCCTAACTTTTATGCTTTTAAGTTTACATGGGGAGATGGTTTTTTGCAGGGCTCAGTGATGGGAAAAGATCTTTCTGTTGTTGGTAATGACCAAAAAACAGCCTCTGCATTCATCTGTTCAGTTGCATCTGATTCTTATAGTTTAGTAAAATTAAATGAGCAAATAGAAGTGGCTCTGCTTAAAAGAGCTACTTCACAAAGCAGAAGAAACTGTGAAAGAGCTGTAAACTTGGTGAGCGACAATCAAATTGAGATCATAGGAGGTCAGGACAAACGGCATAAATACAAGTAGATGTTAAATTGTGTTGTCAATACTTTAGAGATTAGCCTGTGCACAGCTCCCAATTGACCTTAGAACTCTGACCAGCTGCCTTTCTGTGCCACCTAGTCTGTTTTTTTCCTTTAGCATTACTTCTTTTTAGTGCTCAGCAGTGAACACATACTGCAGGTCTTTGGGGGGGAGGGGTATCTCATTGGAACAGACATAAGAGTAAGTATTGGATGGGGTACACGAGAAAGAAAAGTAAGGAAAGTTCCACAATGCAGGAAATCTCTTCATCTCTTTGGTTTTTATCGAAGCTATTTCAATGATTTTTGAACATGATTCATGAATATTAAGCCATGTACATACATGCTATGTATTAATTTTTTTAAAAAAATAATAATTATTATTATTATTATTATATTATTTATTATTTGTTTTTTTGTAAAAGAAAAAAGAAGAGAAAGGAGAAAAGAAAGAATTGATTAATAATAATAATAATAATAATAATAATAATAATAATAATAATAATAACAACAACAACAACAACAACAACAACAACAGTCACTGGCCATTATGTAAAAAATATGGTTTACCTGTATCCAGAAAGTCATGGGAACATAAAGTGGAAAAAGCTATCGAAAATGAGAAGAACTTGTGGGACTTTCGAATACAAACAGATCGTCATTTGGAGCACAACACGCCAGATATCACAGTTGTAGAGAGCCGAAGGATAGAGTTTATTGATATCGCTGTTCCTGGAGATGCCAGAGTCGAAGAAAAAGAACTAGAAAAAATAATGAAATATCACGACCTGGCCATCGAAACTACACGGCTATGGATGAAGCATGTAACAGTGATGCCCTTTGTCATTGGGGCACTTGGCACCATGTCCAAGAATTTTATAAGATACATCAACAAATTGCAGCTTCCTGTAATAACACTAGCAGAACTGCAAAAAACTGTGCTACTCGGAACATCTTATATTTTAAGAAGGTACTTGGTTGATACCTAGGATGCTGGTAGCAAACCGTATCAACCATTAGCACCAGTCAATGGTATTTGTGATGCATTTTTGAATGTTCAGTTGGCTGAATTTCATGTTTAATGAATAAAGTATATAACAACAACAACAATAACATCATAAAAGCAGTAAATATCTTGGATATACCTGTGATTTGATATTCTGCAGGAATAATTGACGGGACCCAGATGGAGTTGGACAATTTGGACAACCATTTTGAAGAAAGTGAACTGTGGATACGAACTTGCAAAGAAAGGACTGAAAGGATTTCGTACTTGGTATACATGGATGATTGGAAGCTGTTTGGTAAAACAAAAGCTGAACTATTTTTATTAATTGAAAGCACAAAAGAATTTAGTCAAGACATTGGCATGCAGTTTGGAATTGACAAATGTGTAACAATGGCAATCAAAACAGGCAAGGTCATAGAAGATGATGGAATAGAACTTGAGAATGAAGAAATGATAAATGCAGTAAAACTAGAAGTTACAAGTACTTGGGGATTTTAGAGGTCTCTGACTTAATGCATAATAAAGTCAAGGAATCAACTTCAGCCAACTACATTCAATGAATTTGCAAAATATTAAAGTCCAAATTGAGTGGAGGAAACATCATAAAAGCAATAAATACCTGGGCTATACCTGTAATTCGATACTCTGCAGGAATAATTGACTGGACCCAGATGGAGTTGGACAATTTGGACAGAAAAACAAGGAAGCTTATGACAATGTATCATGCTTTGCACCCTAAAAGTGAAATATTGTATCTACCAAGAGCAGAGGATGGTGGAGGACTCCTACAAGTAAAGCAGACTGTGGAAGAAGAAAGACACAGCTTGAATGATTACATCCAGAAAAGTGAAGAACCAATGATTAAGGAAGTATATAAAGGAGGCCTTTTGAAGACAACTAAGTTAAAAGCTGAATATAAGAAAGAATCAATTGAGAAGCGAGCTGAAAATTGGAAAAGCAAAGCTATGCATGGCCAATACTTGAAAAGTATTGAAGGCAAAGCTGACCAAAAACTAACTTGGAACTGGTTATGATTAGAAGTACTGAAAACAGAAACAGAAGGCTTTATTTTGGCAGCTCAAGAACAAGCCTTAGCCACAAATTACATGAAAGCAAAAATTCAGCATGTTACCATCAATAGCAAATGTCGCCTCTGTAATGAGAAAGATGAGACTTGATCAGTTGGTGCAGCAAAATTTCACAAACTGACTATCTACCATGCCATGACTGAGTTGCTAAGATAATTCACTGGAAACTGTGCCAGAAGTTTGAATTTGAGTACAACAAAAACCACTGAGACCATCAGGTTGAGAAGGTTTTAGAGAATGAAGAAGTCAAGATCTTGTGGGATTTTAGAATTCAGACTGACAGGCACTTCATCCACAACACACCTGTTATAACAATAGTTGAAAAGAAAAAAAGTTCGGTTCATTGACATTGCAATACCTGGTGATGCGCGAATTGAAGATAAGCATCAAGAAAAAAAAATTACAAAGTACCGAGACTTGCAAATTGAAGTTGAGTGACGGTGGAAAAAGAAATTGTGTGTTGTCCCAATTGTAATTGGAACCCTTGGAGGAATACCTAAAGGGCTACCTCCTATTTGGAAAATCTAATTTATCGAACTTGAACATTCTGATTCTACAAAAAACCACCCTACTTGGAACAGCTTATATCCTCCGACGTTACCTTAGCAGTTCCTATGTCTTTTGTTAGGACTCGAGCTGTTGAGCTACCAACCAGCCCCAAAGGCTGTGAATCTCACTAAAGATTAACATTATCATCATCATCATCATCATCATCATCATCATCATCATCATCAGTCCTTGGTTAGGACTTGAGCTGTTGAGCTACTAACCAGCCCCAAAGGCTGTGAATCTCACCAGATTAAACACATAATACAAAGCAATTATTGTGCAGTTAGTGTTCAGTATATTGATTATGAGAATTTAGCCTTAAACAAAATACATAATTTTTACATTAAAAGAAAATATTTGAATCTCTGAACTAAGTGGAGTAATCATTGTTATTTTAAAAAACAAAGAAAAAAACTGCTAAAAAGTCTCAGATAAATATTGTAGTTCCTAATTTCTCTTTTGCTGTATAATAGTCAACCCTTTAGACTAGAGCTATTCAATCAATTGTAAAAAGAACTCATATTGACTAAACCAGTGGTAGTCAACCTGGTCCCTACCGCCCACTAGTGGGCGTTCCAGCTTCCATGGTGGGTGGTAGGGGTTTGCTGTAACTCTGCTTTATAAATTTTATAAAGTAAAGTTACTTCCCTACTTTATAAATCACCATTACTGTGGAACCGGTGGGCGGTTAGAAAATTTTACTACTAACAGAGATACAAAAGTGGGTGGTAGGTATAAAAAGGTTGACTACCCCTGGACTAAACCAACACATTTCTTTCTTGTTCAGAATAACCTTCCTTTAACTCAAAGTTCCTCTATAACTCCTCTATAACATGTTCAAAATGTTCCACCAACCCAGTTCATATCTCCCCCACAAATTTAAGTCAACGCAAATTAATTGACCAGAGCTATGGAAGGTGATGCAAAAATAACACTATATCCAAGGGTGGGTTCCTGTACTGGTTGGTACCGGTTCGCTTCACCCGCGCTTTGCCTCTGACTATCTCTCCTCATTTTTATTTTATTCATTGTTCCAATGATGATCGCAGTTTGGGAAAACTATCCAATGCAGTGTTCAATACAGGTAGTCCTCCACTTGCAACAGTTTGCTTAATGACTATTCAACGTTAGAATGGAACTGAAAAAAGTGACTTACGACCATTTTTCATATGACCATTGCAGCATTCCCATGGTCACATGATCTACATTCGGATGCATGACACATGAGTCACATCACATTTGCAGTGTCCAAGGGTCATGTGATCCCCTTTTGCAACCTTCTGACAAGCAAAGTCAATGGGGAAGTCAGATTCATTTGACCGTGCTACTAAATTAACAACTGCAGTGATTCAGTTAACAAATGTGGCAAGAAAAGTTGTAAAATGGGGCAAAACTCGCTAAACAAATTTCTCACTTAGCAACAGCAATTTTGGGCTCAATTGTGGTCTTACGTTGAAGACTACCTGTAGATCTGGAAAGCCAAGTTGGGGAAGGATGCTTTAGAACTGTTTTTTTCAATCTTGGCAACTTTAAGATGTATGGACTTCAGCTTCAGCTTCCAAAATTCCCCAGCCAGCATGCTGGGAGTTGAAGTATACAGATCTTAAGAATGCCAAGTTTGAAAAATTCTGATTTAGAAAGATGTACCTTTGCACAAGATGGTATTTGTTTCAGAGGCATTCACCCAACCAGAGAAGCAGCATCAGCTTGCTGCCCTTTTCTCTGCTAGAGAGAACGTCCATTATAACTCAGGATCCTGACATAGAAGGTTGAACTGCAGGAACTTAAGTGTTCATCAAAACGACAAAAACTATGTCGTGCCATTGTAAGAAATGCACATGCAAAAGGGATGAATGGCACTTAAATTGTGCCACTACAATAGCTTTCATCATTGGTTTCCCCACCCCTCCTGCAGACCTGTGTTCATATAAGTGTTGGGCTTCTGCAGCTCTTTTCCAGCAGGGCCAGCTAACGTCCAGATCCGCTGTGGAGATAATGTTGCAAAAGCAAATCTGGACCATTAATACTGGAGCAGGCAGTTTTCCGTCTGCAAGTCGCCTCAGCTTTACTCACCTTCTGTTCTGAAATCAAGTTGCCAAATCGCTCTTCTACAGAAAAACAGCCCTTTGGCCCAAGGCTCCACAGACTCATGAAAACAACAAGGAGGAGGGAATATATCATGTAGATCATTATCCCATTGTTTTCAAGAGGCATACAAATCAATCTTTAAATTTGCTCCATATTTTTCCCCCCGTGTTCGTTTGCTGGATTTTTCTCCTCTCCTTTTTGAAAGTAGCGGTTGCTTGCACCTTTCTGGGCAAGTGACATTTCAGTATTTCTCTCAGATTTTTCAAATATAAAGCACATTGTGCAAAGTTCAGCCACATCACTATGTTGTGCCTTTAACTCTGGGAAGTAATTCATCTGGTCTTGAAAATTTAAGCTCAGAATGCAGTGATATTTGCATGCGTGTCAATCTCAAAATTCAAGCCTATTCTTCATCCTGCTTTAAACAATTAGAACACATAAGTTTTGTTTGAGAAGGGTTAGAACAGGTTTGCCAGGATGACAGCTGTACAATGTAGTATTGATGACAGGGTAATGGTTGAGGCTAAGCACTACTTAAAACTCTTCAAATTCAAAGACACTAAAGATATAACAAAGCAATTCTGATGATCAACGGAGCTGGAGATGAGAGGAAAAAATGAAAAATAAATATATATGTGGCATTATTGTCCTTAGTTTCTCATGTGGAAAAAAAACACCGTTGATTTGACTTGTTATCTAAATAACTCTGAATCGCAAGAAGATAGTTTTTAAAAAGCAAAAAACCTTTGAAATGTCTTTGTATATTAGTAACTCTAACCAACAACATAGTAATAAGCCTTTTCCTGGAGAACCAATTCTCTGTGCAAAACCACATTCTCGTTTTCCAGAATGAAGCCTACATACTCCAAGCATTTCACAATGTGCTAATATGAGTCTGAGGCAAGAAATAGGTTACACATTACAATTATGCAGCGAGAGAGAACCTCTGGGATATTTGTTAAATGGTAGTTACTCATGCGCACCCAAATGCTATTTGGACTTCAATGTCACTTCAATGCCACTCAAATGTTTGATTCAATATTATAATAGAGGGAGGCATCACAACAGCAAATTATTTATTTATATATCAAAAGAGCATTGGAGCTAGAGATACACAAAGTTAGCTTCAAGAAGGCCCCTTAGCAATATTTACTACAGTGTGTATGAATAAACATTTGTAATGCATTAAAGCCCTTTAAGTTTAGCTTTTCAAAAGAATTTATGTCTTGTTAGCTTTGGAAAGAAAAGCTCTACTTTTCAATATGTTTCTCCCCTTCTGCAGTTTATATTAAAGAGTTTCATTCTGTAGCACCTTTTAACTAAAGTAGTTTTCTGATAGATTTGTTATCATTTGAGAAGTTATTTTTAAATAGGAGATGCACAATGTCAAGATAAATCCATTTCTTGCACTTCTAAAGAAGTGTTTTTCTGGAGCAAACAGCTTAAAAGCAATTAAAGAAAATGACTATATTTCTTTCAAACTTTTCCTATTCATTATTAAAATGCAGGCCAAGCTAATTCTGGTGAGAAAGGAAACAGATAGGCTAGCAGGCTTTATGACCTTAGAGTATTACAGCAGAATGGGGTTTACAGATTTGGGAAAAAAATATTTGCTTTTTATTAATATCCCCAGATAAAGCAATTGGAAATATACACATAATAAAATAAAAGCAACAAAATAAAAGTCCTACCAAGTGGATATGAAAAAAAAAACTGGAAAAAACTAAGAATGAGAGAAATATATTGCATAGCATCTACAAAGGGAAAGAATCAACACAAAGAATGTAGTATATAAAAAAGCACAGAATGGTTAAGATTTAAAAGGAAGGCAAATGAGTTTGACAGAAATAATTATTTTGAAAATAATGAAAGGTAAACAAGAAGTTTTCACCAGTGTAATTAAAAATAAAACTGATGAAATGATTTGGGTGGAAACTGAAGTAAGAGAATGCTAGGACCATGTAATGTAACTGTTAATATTGAACAGAAATGGATGAAAAGGAAGCCATGTGTACAATGAGAATGTTGAAAGATGTTAGTGTGGATGGTGTAATTAGAGAAATGTTAAAAGCCAGAGGTAGTTTGCTTATGTACAGGCTGCCTTTGATTAGACTGCATCTCTATTTGACAATTGGAAGAATAATATTGCTCCACAGTATTAAGAAAAAGGTAGCAGTATTAAGGGAGAATTTGTTAAAGATGGCTGGGAAGATTTGACAGCTTTGAAAGACTTATGATCATGAGCAAAAAAATGGCAAGTGGACTATTACCTTTACCCTGGGCAATCAAGGAGATTCATACTACATTTTTGATCTTCAGCAGTTAAGCACCACTGTACATTCAGATTTCTTTTCAGTTCCTTTTTGATGGACATTCAGACCAAATTCTACTCTACTCTAATTAAATCTGAACACAGCCGTATGCTTTTTAAAATTCTCCCTGTGCTAATTTTTGCATTCCTTCAGCCGGATATCTTTTTTTTTCATTTGCTTTTTAGCGGTAGGCAGATGAATGACATTTCATAAGTAAAGAACTAGGGACCACTGCAGTGCCTTCTCATGACAGACTCATAGAATTTATGTAAAATCTGCTAAATTTGTAGTTCAGTACAGTAGTTTCAGATATCATTTTTACAGAGTATACTTTGCCTGAATCTGGACAGATACATATTCTTTATAATAAAGTATGATCCTGCTTCCACTGAACTATTTGGCATTTTAAACTTTAATATAATGCACACATATCCATGACTGCCAAATGTTTAACACATTTTTCTGCCTCTTTCACACGACAAAGTTCCTATTTTTTCCCCTTCCACTTCAGCAGGCTTAGGATGTGAAGTTAGCCATACAAATATTTAATGTCTGAACAGCAAAAGGCAGACTCCTGGACACTCACCTTGGCTGGGGTTCATTTGCTGCTCTGGAATCCACATTTAAACTTTTTTCTCATAAAATCAGAGAATAACAGAAGCCTAATAAGTCCCTTTATTTCAGTGTACCTTTCAATCTGGAAAGAATTTCAAATTCCATTAAGAAGTAATTCATACTCTAAGCCGATATGAGGTTCAGATGCTTCAAATTGTCTTATCTCTTAATGTCTGAAAGATGAACTTTATGCAGAACATCATAAATCCAGCAACAGAAAGGTGAAAAAGTAAGGAGTAGCATTTGCCCTCCTTGTTGGATGGAAATTTTATGTCGCCAGTAAAAAACTAAGAGCGCTCCGGATTCTAACATGCCACCAGTTCAGCCTCCATTATATCCAATGTCAAAAACAGCTTTTCCTGGGGCATGGGAAGGACGAGGTAGACAGATCAAACACAATATTCAATTCTAACCATTGCTGAGAGATATCTGAAGAATCTCCTGTTTAATAACACATCGTCCTGTGGAATTTCCATTTTTAAAAGGGCATTTCTCACAGTATCATTTCAGAGTAGCTTATTACAAATTGCCCCAAAATGTTTTTCTGTGTTAAGATTGTCAGGGTACATGTTAACAAATTAACTTCCTCCAAAGTTTCTCCTTTCCTTCTTGTGGATGAGACTGTCCACCGGGAAAGTGTAATCTTAAATACCCTTAAAACTGGAGAATTAACTGGAGAAGGTAGAATTTATACTGTAGTTCAAACTCTTGAACTCTGAATTTCCACTGTTAAGATCCTAAGTTTCCCATAGTGTATATAAAGTCAAATATTTTAGATCTTTTAGATTATCTAATTAAGACAACCTATATTACAAGGACTCCACTATATAACACCAGAGAATCCAGGTTGCTGGCAAAGATTGATTGCCCAAATATTAGGAAACTATTTTCTCATAAAGCATCTTTCATATTTATCAGAGTCCAATCTCCTTTGGGCATTGAACAAATGTTCTTTGTTCACAGCCTACAACTATATGCATCAACTTGACATTTTAGGTAAGAATACCTATGCTGTGTTCACGAACTGAATTGATCCTTCTCCCATAATTCTGTTCAGGAAAAACAAAATGTTTAGAACAAATGATTACATTTATTAATATTTAAAAGAATGAACTAACAATTAATTATCCCAGAATAATTTTACTGTTGTATGGATTTTTTCCCCATTATGTATCTCATCATCTCTCAAATCTTAACTTTCTATTCTCAGGCTGTGCAAATGACTCTCCTGTGTTGCACCTTCTGCTTGAATGCGGTCTTTTGTGCCAAGAACTGGATTGGATGAGATCAGAGCATCCAAAAACTGGGGACTCTCTTTCCACAGCCATTTTGTTTGCTGCAATGGCCCCCATGGTAGTTTTAATCTATCCTAAGTGCTACCTGACAACCTGGCCAGAGTTAAGTCCTATTACTTAATGCCACCCAGGCTTCTTCCTGGAAAGGGTATGCTGTGTCATGGAGCTGGTTCTCCATGGCCACTGCAGGGAGTCCAAGCAATGTATTTCTTCTGCTTGCGAATTATATCCTGCCTTTCATTTAGCTCAAGGTGGCACATGCTTCCTCCTGTTTTTTCCTCACAACAGCAAACATCTCTTGAGAGGCCAGGCCATGCTGCCTGCCTGAGGAAAGTATAGATTTCTAGCACCAGGATCCAGACTAATGATCCCAGGAAATCAAGAAACCACCAATCATGGAAGAGAGGAAAAAGTGAGCCAAGGCAATTGATTCTGGCTGAGATACTTTGGGCTACACTCTAGAGTGGGTTCTGACTGATGCAGGTGTTGTAGTAAATGGAAAAGCTTTCACAGCTCAAAGTAGTGACAGCAAATCCAGTTTTGGCCTCTGCATATCCACAATTCCTGGAAAATCATGTTCCTGCTTTGGACAAGCCACATTTCACTTATCCCTGTCTGTCGGACCCCAACACATATTCATTTATTTTAGGTGGTCATAGCACCACGCTATTTGAGAACTCCTGATGTAATTCCTTGAAGGACCCTGGCTGTTCAAGTTATGTATGGAAAGGTAATCAATAAATTCCCAGCCCATTTTCAACATTGAGCCAAGGATTTAATACATATGAAATTATTCTGCTCTTTCCAAACTCTGTAGACCGCATTTTGCCTGATTAGAAGTGCAATCAAAATGTTTCACCTGAGAAGTCAGTGTGCTAAGTTCAACATAGATTTTACTTAGTAATGGATTTTGAATTCCATTAGGTTATCAGAGCTTATAGGAAAATTCCGGAATTGTACATTAGTCTTATCCAGAGCTATTCAGCTTAATAGCCAATGTTGAAAGTAAAATACTCACTAAATATTTTATTCATTAAAAATACATCAGAAACTAGTTTTCTGATCAGCTTTTTAAATGGTAAATGCACTATTTGCATTCTTTCCAAATGTTTCTTGTCTGTGACCACTTACATAATGAGCATTTCTTTTAATTTGCCCTTTATCTAGTTCCTTGGATTTGAAATAGCACTGTTATGCTCTGAGCAAGAACAAACTCTGTTTCCCCCGCTTTGAATCGTCAATGAACACTCTAATAGCAAGACTCCCATCTTGTGGCTGATTATAGTATTGTAACATGATAACCACAACAGAATCTTTGGCATTTGCAACTCTTAATTGTGCTTAAAACTGTTTTATCTCTGTCTGATGCTTTAATATCCTGTTTGGAAAAAATGAAGGCTATAAAGCTGAACATCCCTTTTCAAGTTCTGGAGGTAAATACAATCGATTCTTCAATTCTGACAGAGAAACATCTCTAGAATCCCTTCCCACATTTTTTTCCTCAGGCCCTTTTCTCATTTTTAAAAATTACAAAAGTCGCTAAAACAGCTTCTGTTTCAATAGGTTTTTGTATTTATCAATATTGTATACATTAATAATTAAAATGGATCCATCTGCTGCCTCTACTACATCTCACAACTCTCTGAAGGGCTTTTAATATTGTATTATTTTGAATTTTAAGGTGGCAATTTTGATTTTGCAGATCCCGAGGTGGTCTTGGAAATGTCCAGGAATCCTTGGGCCACACTTTTGGAAAACATTGCATTAAAAAAGCTGCATCTGCAACTTGATTTCACTTCCCTTAGCACATAATTGTTTCTTGGTTCTAAAAAAAATGTTAATCAGAATATTATTTTTTTCTCACAAACATTAAATAAACAAACAGACAGACACTGGTCAAGTAAATCAAGAAGTCACTATCATTTTCCCAGTTTCAAAACCCAACCATGGGATGTAAGTAAGATTCAGCCAAACCTCTACATAGGATTGTTTTATATTTATGTTGTCATATTTCTAAAGAACTGTCTGAGTAAAATAACCATTAGCAGAATTTAATAGAAATATTAGAATATAATAACAGTAGAAAATTTAATGATTTTGTGAATGTGAGCAATGAGTGAATCCCCCCCCCTAATAATATAATGCCTTCAAAAGATCCAGTACAGATCAACCTGCAACAAAAAGTGAGGCTCCTATGTAGCAAAGAAAGTCTAATCAATGCATAAAGTACAAAAAGGAGAATGGATTCCCAAAATCTAGGAAGAAGAGTCTGTATCTCTAAAGAATTCTGATAGTACAATAGCAATGCTGAAGCACTGATGTTCATAAGTCTAAAAGATTAATATGTTGTGGCTTTAAAAAAAATACTAAACAAGAGATGGTTTCAAATATTCTTAATGAGGAAAGAGCTGAGTAAGGGCTTGTCAGACTTTGCGTGACCATTCACAGGCTTCCAGAGTAGGAGGCCATTACCTACTCTGCAAGCCTGCCTTATGCAGGGATACAAGGTCATATGATCTTTCTATCCTCTTGGGAGAAAAACAGAGCAATGCCATTTTCACTGATCTGCATTGTAAGCATTACTCTCTCCATTGTAAGCCCATTTAACTTTCCATAAATACTACACCTGATTAAACTCTCCCCACCCCTCCAGCCTCCCCCAAAACACATTTTCTTGTGAGTTGTACAAGTAAGATGACAAATACTTTATAAAATCTAAAAACACCAATTCATCTAAGATACCCAATTATTAAACAATTGATTCCCTCACTAACAAGCATTGATGATTCTATATTTTCTTTTTACTAAAAATTCAACTTCCTCCCCCAAAGTATTAACATGCAACCCTTCTTAAGATAGCTTTTATTGTTAATATGACATGAAAAAGTATGCAAGTTACACTAGAATTTAAAAACACACATCACACATTACCATAAGCCCATTTCCTGATTAAATTGCTAAGTGAAACTAGTCAAATTGTTTTAGAGTCCTTCATCCTTCTATTTATGATGTAATAGACGACAATTTTCTTTACAAATATTTTGAGTAAAATTTGTCTATCTTGATTGCTAAAATACAAAAGTTTTCCATACAAAAAATTGTTGAAAGCACTTTCCTTCCCCCTTCCAAAAAGCATGTAAGAATGTAAAAAGATAAAGAGTAGATGGCTAGACTAACAACCAAACCCCACACAAGTATTTTTTTTAACAAGGATATTAAAAAAGGACCACCGTAAAAATGAGGGTTGGTTTTGTTTTGAAAAAAACAGTACATAGTTCAGTGTCAATATTTCACATTTCAAAAAGCTATATATATATGATTTGACATACAAAAATCTCCTTTTCTGGGAGAAAGGAAATTAAGGCCAGACACAGCTTTAAAATTCACAAAAGGAAATACAAAAATATGTTGTGCTTCCAAGACTGTTCTCCTCTGCAGGAAGGGATAAACATAAGTGAGGACTAGATGATTGGCATTTACATGATTGCACAGCTTCTGTTGGCTCCTCGTGGGTCTCCCTATTTTAAATATAAAAAAATGTTCAGATTGTAACTGATATATAAAACTGTAAAGTTTGATATACATTCAATGTAATGAATAATCTGCCTATTTTCCCAAATTATAATAGTATAAAAAATAAGCATGTCCGAATCTTATTAACAATATATTTTATGTTCTGTCTCAGGAGGAAAACATGGAACAATTCAAGAGTATTAAAATCATTTGCATGAAACAATATAAATTGTTTGACAAATATTATATAAGAGGCATCTCACCTCTCTATATCTGAACAATATTGTTGCATATACAATATCAAAAACACATGGACAACTACTTCCTTCAAAACCTTGAGCAAGTTTTCATATGCAAAAGCTGAAATAGAACTAAATTCTACATTGTTGCTAGAAATTTCTTTTAACGTGAAGTTGTAGCATGGATGGAAGTGTTTTGAGTGTCTTTGTCTAGAATAAAGCACACATTTTTGTCCAGACATGGGCCTGAAATGTGGAGTGTTCCAGGCATAACAGTGTTGGGATGACTGGGAAAAGCAAGCAAGGCCACTTGATTATAGCTAAGGAAACACAAAGAAAGGAAGGTACTGTTAGGGGGAAAAGTGGTTGGACATGCTGCCCTTCAATGTATGGGCATAATGTGCAATGGCTAAGAGGAGGATGGAAGAGACATTGGTGAGAAGATCTGGAGCTGGGGGAGGGGTTAACTGCAGCACAGTATATGCTTGCCACTTGTAGATTCCCCACTTGAATTCAAGTACAGGGAAAGGCAATGAGAGGTTTGAGAGGCAAGGCAGCCCATGCCTCATGTGAAGACGGGAGGTGCATAAGGTTTTTTCCCTACTAGCCCTTTAATATCTCTCCAACATTTTTCAGCCAAACCCTGAAACAAACAAAATATTCCAGTTTATTAAAACATGATTATTTGCAGATGTTTGCGAACCTCTGAGTCACAAATGTTTATTTTGAATTTAAAAAAAAAACATATTTTCTACATTGTGTACGCCCCTAAAAAAATAAAAGATGGTCACAAGACAAATATTATACTTAGTGCTATGTTTATAATGGCTTGGATCTAAGGGAGCTCAGTTCTGAATTTGCTTATGGCTCTCAAAATATTTTAATAGCTATAATTTAGCATCTTTATGCCAGGCCTATGTAAACAGTGTTTAAAACATTAAAATCGTGAAGCAGGTTAGGATCTAGGACAGTGATCCCCAATCTTTGTGGCTTAGTGGCCCGGCCCAGCTGGGGCAGGGAAGTGGGCTGCAGGAGTGGCATGTATGCATGCCGACCCGCCTGTGCGACGGGAGCTCCGTATGCACACTAGTCTGCCTCTTGTGCAGCCCAGTTCCGAAGACACCACAGCCAGGAGTTGGGAATCACTGATCTAGATCAATGTTGCCAACCTCAGCAACTTTAAAAAATATGTCTCTGAACTCTCAGAATTTTCTCAGGCAGCACTCTGGAAGTTGAAATCCACTCATCTTAAACATGCTAGAGTTGGGAAACACTGCTCTAAGGGAAAAACTGGTTTCAAATTAGGAACCAGCTAAACAGAAGATTAAATGTACACTGAGGAAAACCTGAATAACTGAAAAGCATTTCAAACATAAACAAGCACAAATGTACTACTCTTCCCAGTTCATTCTCTCCTACCTCATAAGCCAGCGATGGCAAACCTTTTTTGGCTTGCGTGCCACAAGTGGGGGAAGCGCAGAGGGGTCGTGTGCGGGGGTGCCGCACCCATAATGCAATGTGCGACCCCCCAGTGTGCACGCGCGCACAAAAGCTGCTCCCCCCATTTTTACATGCTTTTTTCACCCTCCCTAGGCTCCAAAGGCTTTACAGGAGCCTGGGGAGGGCGAAAAGAGCCCCCCCCCGGAGGCTTCAGGGATCGTCCGGAGGCTTCCCTAAAGCCTTCGGAACGCTCCAAACGACTTTCGGTTTGCTCGGAGGGTCGTTTGGAGCGCTCCGAAGGCTTCAGGGACCGTCCAGAGGCTTCAGGGACCGTCCGGAGGCTTCCCTGAAAACGCTTAAAACGACCCTCCAAGAAAACCGGAAGTCACTTCCGGTTTTCTCGGAGGGTCGTTTTGAGCGCTCCGAAGGCGTCAGGAAAGCCTCCGGACGGTCTCCATGGGGGGGGCGGGGAGGCTCTTTTCGCCGTCCCCAGGCTCCTATAAAGCCTCTGGAGCCTGGGGAAGGCGAAAAATAGCTTTTAAAAAGGTGAACTCAGCTGGCCAGCGCGCACATGCGCGCTGGCCAGCTGACAGGGCAGCGCCTCGCGTGCCCTGACAAATGGCTCCACGTGCCACCTGTGGCACACGTGCCATAGGTTCGCCATCACTGTCATAAGCTAAAGATGGTTAATGTAGATCTGGATAGATATAGCTATATTTGCATGGCTGTATTTCATGTGCTTATCAATTAGCCTGGTGATGTTTCTTCCCTCGTGGCTTTACTAATGAAGATGAAGTGATTGGTCTTTCTTCCCCTACTGATCTTTCAATGGATAGTTAATAGTTCCTTCTTTACCCTCTAGATCAGGGGTGTCAAACTCACAGACCATGGGCCGGATGCGTCACGTGCTGGTCACGGCCAACCGCGGTTTAGCAAAGGAGAAAAAAGTCCTGATATGTCATGTGACAATGACATGAGTTTGACACCCTTGTTCTAGATTACCAACAGTCAAAAATCAGCAACCCTAGCAAATGTTAATATCACATTATAGCTAGAACTATCAGAAAAGTTGTCTGGATCTCAGTCTGTAGCAGATTCTTTGAGTTTTATTTATTTCATTTGTGAGATCTCTATGTCGGTTTGTTAAACAACTAAATGTATTCCTATCCTGGTTTTCTGCAAAACCCCTTACATTATTCAGAAGATACAATTTTTTAAGATATCTGAAATTATAGGATACCTGCTGGTGAAATAGATGTTCCTCTTCTACAGCTTCAACTGGTTCTTCGTCTACTTCTTCCCCCTCTTCAACTTCAAGTAAAGTTGTTTTGAAGACGGTGCTTCTCTGAGCAACTTCCTATAATAGACATTGCCGGGTTATTATCAAACACTCAAACTATTTCAGGACTTTTTTTATTATTATCTACTGTAAGCATGCACTACTGCTGTGAATATATAATTCCCACTTGGAGAAGTATACTAATTTATTAAAAGGAAAATCACAGGCTTACTCCTCTATTTGGTCACATCCTTTTTTAACAGAATAAATTAAATTGTATCAAGGTAATGGAGTCATATGTATCTACGTTACCTCTCCCTGAGAGTTTTTCAGAACAACTTTCACATCTTTGCCAGTGCCCCAGGAATTCTGGTTCTTCCAGATGAGGTCAGAGGGAGGACTGGCTGTTATTCCAGCATTAGCAGCCCAAATCTGAGAAAAATAAAACAGATCATACAAAATTTATACATAACTGCCAGTAATTATCTTTGCATCTCTATTTACATATAATGTTAAAAGACAAAATACACCACAACTGCATGTTTTTGGGTACAAATTGCCAGAAATCTGAAGCGAAATAACAATTTAAAGACATTTACTATAATCAACAGCAGGCTTCATTTTCTTAGGGAATAGAGTCCGAATGACACTCATAATATTGATTAGGATTAATTTACACATATGTTAATTAGTTATTATTCCATTCCACCTGGACCTTCTGGTTGTAGTCCAGATTATATTTTATTAACAAGCTACATTTTGAGTTCCACAAAGTTGATCACTTACTGTAACAGTCTGGCCTGCCTTCAGCACATATCTTGAGGTATACTTATAATTCACAGAAACATCTCCTATTTTTCTGATCATCTCCCAGCCTCCCATTGGTTGATCCTGCATTAAATCAGAGGACAAAAAAAATCTGTATTAGGCAATTACAATACATGAACACAAATAACCCTTGAAATTTCAACGAAAATACCACAAAAATGCATCATATGCAGATAAATCTAACTTTAAATTTTTAACCATAGCGATAGGCAGGAAATTACAAATTTTTATATCGCAAGTTATAAAATTGCACAATTTTAATGCTCTGATAGGCTTTAAAAATTGGGTCTATAGCTTTGGTCTACAGATAGATCAAACCAATTTTGGATTATATTTTGGAACCTAAAATTCTTGGCTTACCCATGGGTACATATAGTATATATTTCTACCAATTAAGCCATTCAGATTAATAGAATTATATACAATATATTTTGCATGTACGCTATCCTTTTTACCAATAAATAAAGAATAAGTACAATATTTTTTCTAGACTGGCAGTTTATTCATAGAAAGTTGAATCATAAAACAGGATGGGCTGTAGCTAAACTTTAAGAGACCCCTTTAAGCTTTTGGCCTTCCAGGAACTCCTTAACTTCATCTTCCAACAGTTCCCTTATCATAGGCAATGAAATAACGCTACATTTGTAGTTTCTGAAAGGCTTTAAGTTCCTGTCTCTACCTTATGTCAGCCTTATCCATCCTTTAATTATATAAACTTCAATTCTGAATAATCCTTGGCCAGCATGGCAATTGCTGAGAATCAGGGAATTTGGCACACAAGTTGGAGAAGAATGAATTGTTTAATAAAATATGTCACCACTGGGATTATAGAACTAAAATTTTTCAGTAAACAGATTTAAAACAACCTTTCACTGGCTGGGTTTATATATACTATATAATCGAAAACAAATCAATTATACTATGTCTTAGCACATAATTAACATACCTGATCAGAAGTGTTCTTCAAGCGGATAAATTTCCCATCTACATCTATCTCCTCAATACAGATATTTCCATTGGCAGAAGCTGAGTGAGCGATACTAACACTACTACTGGCCTCTGATTCTTCTACATCAACTCTCTTCCTCTTTCCCCTCGTTGTACGAACACTACGGCTTGATGATGCCCGAGAGACAGTTACACGAGAAGATGGGCTGGGACTAAGTTTCAACCTGAGGAGAGAAATTCATGAATACAGGTTTTTTTTAACAATGTCTTCATCCATCTTGTGTTATGAGCTGGTAAAAGTTCAGGGTAAGGTTTGTGAACCCACCTCATGAATAAAATAAGTCAATTAATCTATATTTAAATTAACATGCAGGCTTATATTTTCAAATACAAACAGTTCAGTTATTGTCTCTACCCTCTCCTCGCATAACCAACATTATGAACTGAGGCTAGTTTTTAAGAGGTTTCAAAACAAAGGCTAGCCAAAGAATAATGAATTAAATCGTCCTTTATTCAGCAGCATACATTTTAGAAGAGAAGTGGTAGAAAGAAAGAAAAACGATACATAGATTTTCTGTTGGGAGATGCAAAACATGACCAAAGCAATCCAAAACTGAACTAGGAAAGAAAAAGGAGTCATGAATCTTCTTCTAATCCTCAAGACTGCTAGTTCAGAACAAGTAGGCTGGAAAGTATGGAAAGGGCTATATTTACTGCTATGCTATGGAAATTCTTCTGTGCCCAAACATGTCTCATACATGTGAATTGTATAGTACTTTCACACCAATACACGAGCATCATAAGCAACCGTGATTTGGTAGTTGGATGGGGAAAAAAATCCAAGAATATTGATTGGCAGATGTGATGTCTAAGAAGATGTAGATAAGATTGGCAGACTGGTGACCTGCAGACTATTTAGGAATTTAGGGAGGTAGAGGCTGCTGAAGCAGTGTTCAATTTTCCCAATTAGTCTCCTCTGGAGTTCATTTAGATGAAAATTCTTCTAGCTTCTAGCAAGCAAAGTCAATGAGGAAACCAGATTCACTTAACCACCATGTTATTAATTTAACAACTGCACTGATTCACTTAACAACTGTCACAGTAAAAGTTGTAAAACGGGGCAAAACTCACTTAAAAAATTTCTCACTTAGCAACATAAATACTGGGCTCCATTGTGGTTAAGTTGAGGAATACCTATAGCTTTCCATTAGCAAATCTATTCCCCACCAAGAGCAATTTTCCCCAGTGATTACAATACTTAAAATTACCAGATCAATACTATTTCAGTACTGTTGTTTATACTATACACTTCCTTACAGCAAAACGTTTTAGTTGGATTTTACCTTTTACATATCACACATGAATGAGCCAACAAATGTAAGCATGATCACATAAAAATCCTAGGAGAAAATTTGGCAAAGAGGATTTTTCCATTTTGACCTCCATTTGTTAAAAACATACACATATCTCATCAACAAGGTCTCTCCTGACCTTCAGAGAGGTGGGTAAATGTTTAATGAATAGAAACACTAAATTATCTTTACATTACCTTTCTTCTTCACCCTCCAACAGCTTCCTATAAGCATTGATTTCCATATCCAGAGCCAATTTTACATCTAGCAGTTGTTCATAATCATTCAACTGCTGTTGCATCAGATCTCGTATCTCTGCCATCTCTCTCTCTTTGTCAGAGAGTGTCCTGCGGAAGGTATCTCTTTCTTTAGCCAGGATGTCCTCCAGTTCTTGCATCCTCTCTAGCCACCCTCTAGACTAAAAATTACAAACAAAACGAAAACCTCAGCAATCTTAACTTCTGAGAATATATATATATGGAAAGATGCTATTAAAAACTGAAACCGAAAGACATGAAATGTTTTTAATCTGTTTTGTACATAAAATAATTAGCATGAAGGAATTAATTTGTCCCCCTATGCCCCAAAAAATATATTTCTACAGATTATTAAGCAATCTAACACAAAAGGAAATAAACATACATATTTCCTGTTTGGGCCAAGAATAAGCCATGCATATCACTGAATGATTACAAAACAATCTCATTTGCAGAACAATTCTTTTTAATATTCAGAATTCAGCTATTTTCCCATGCATTAACATCTTGAGTAAATACTAAATATAACAGTACAGTATAAGGATTAAGTGTTCCTTACTCTAAAGCAGCGGTTCTCAAATAGTGGGGCGCGCCCCCCTGGGGGGGCGCGAGGCTCCGTAAAGGGGGGCGCGAAGGCTCCCTTTCCATCTGGGTGCAACGGCGGCGGCGTGGGCGAAGCATAATATATCCCGCCTGGAAGTGGCAGCACTTCGGACTGTGGATTTTCATTGGAGCCGCAGGCTGGAGCTGTGCAAGAAGCCTGCTCGGGCGGGGGTGGGAGGGAGGGAAGCATGGCTGTCCCAGGCTTCCCTCCCTTCCCCCCCCCCCCAGCCCAAGCAGACTTTTTGCACAGCTCCAGCCCGCGGCTCTGATGAGTCTCTGAGCAGTCCCCAGCGCTGCCACTTCAAGCCGGGATATATTCTGCCATGCCCTCGGCGGCGTCTTTATGCAGGTAGCTTGCCTCCCCGCCAGCAGCTCCACCGCCAGGATTCCGTCTGGAAGCGGAAGCGCAACAGCCGCTGTTGGGGAAGGGACAAAGGGGCGGCGGTCGCCCGATCTTGCCACCGCCACCCCTTCGCCCCTGGTAACGGCGACTGTTGTGCTGCTGCTTCCAGCTGGGATGCTGGCGGAGCTGCTGGCAGGGAGGGTGGGAAGAAAGGGAGGAGGGAGTAAGGATAGACAAGCAAGAGGGAAAGAGGAAAGAAGGCAAGCAGGCAGGAAGGAGGCAGAAGGAAGGAGGGAAGAATGGAACTGGAAGGGAGGCAGGGAAGGAGGGAGGGAGAAAGGAAGGATAGGAGGATAGGGAAAGAGGAAAGAAGGCAGGCAGGCAGGGGGAAAGAGGAAGGAGGGAACTGGAAGGGAGGCAGGAAGGAAGGGAAGGAGGAAGGGAGGGTGGAAGGAAGGATAGACAAGTAAGAGGGAAAGAGGAAAGAAAGCATGTGACTACGGTGGGAGACGAGGAAAGTTATGCAGAGGTGTACTTATAACAATTTTATAGACAAATTATACTATTTACAGTCGCGCGGGGGGGGGGGGGCGCGAAATGTTTTCTTCTTCCTAGGGGGGGCATGACAGAAAATAATTGAGAAGCACTGCTCTAAAGCAAATTAAGAATATCTTCCTATAAAAGCCAGTTAATATATTTTATGCTGCATTATATATTAACGTATGTACATATTTTAAAATAACTTTAACAAGGTGATTTATAACAAATGGTGTAGTTTAAAATATTTATATTACTTTCCTCAAATAAAATAAGAAAAATATTTTATGTTAAAAACATTGCTCACTCTTCTGATAGTACTACTTTTACGCAACCAATAGTCAGCTGAAAGCCAAAGCAATTGTTTTGATAAGGGAACCTAACTGTGTAAGCCATTGGAACTAAAATACATTAAGTAGAATTAATTCAAAAAACACATTAAAGCACAAATTAAGAGTTAAAATTAAATTAACTCCAAAAGAATCAGCACAATTTATTCAATGGTAAACACCTCAATTCAGATGCATCTAAGATTCACCCCAAAATATTTAAGGAGGATTGACTGCTGACAGACACAGTTCTATTCTGTCACCCTCTTTCTTCTCTTAAAAGCAGAAGGAAGATCGAGAAACTCCCTCATTGGTATTTGCAATAAAAGGAAAATAATCCCTTGTCCTGAAAAGTAATACAGTTGAGATATATTGTCTTCTGTTTTTAATTGAGAGAAATACAAATCCAATCTAGTTAGGACCTGCTAATATTCACTTAGAATCTTAAATTCCTTACCTCTTTTTGTAAAGCAGACAGTTGGGAAGAGAGGCTATCAATGCGCATGCGACTTTCTGTAAGTTCTTCTCTTACGGTATTAGCTGCTGAGCTACACATTTCAGAGGACAGCCTTGCGTTTTCAAGCTACAGAAGAGCACAGAAAAAGCATTCCAGTTACTTTGCCAACAAATACAGTAACAAGTACTTTACTCTTAAAAAATCTGTAACAGAATTAAGTTACGTAATACAGGAAACCTCTCAGGCTGGCAAAATGACAACAAGGAATTTACGTAATATTTTGCTGGTGAATGATCTTCCACCCATCAAAATATTCAGATTACTCTTTTTCCCCAAACAGCAACATTTTCACTATACTTATTAATTCAATATTTAATAAGCAGATATAATAGGATTTAAGATAGTTGAAATAGGGTGTTAACAATTCACTGGAAAAGGGCAGCAAACTGGTGCTTAATAGTTTTAAAAAATATTCCAGTTCAGTGAAATTTCAGTTATTCAACAATTTCAGCTTGTTTAAAAAAATCAGTGCAATCACATGAAATAAGCTATCTATTGTTTTAAGAGCACTCTACACTGTTACACTTTAGGGTTAAGCATATAGGCTACAAAACATAATGAGCATGTAATTCCTTTATCTACTAATGATTCAGTTAGGGGAATGCAAATGTTAACCATGCTAGGACTTCCTCAACAAGAATAAGACTGAATGAAATGCATTATCATGTAAAGAGCCCTTTTAGTGTCTCACAGAATTTGAGAAACATGTAAAAGGGGGAGATGTGACCTACAACTTCCACTACTTAAAAATAATAAACTTCACAATATTAAAAATTTATAATATTGGCTTTATTCAACCAAGCTTTTAAAAATTGTTTCTAGCAGCTTTTAATGGCCTTTTCTTGATCAGCACTAAATGATGAGCTATAGCCGTGATGGCGAACCTGTGGCACGCAAAGCCCTCTCTGCTGGCACGCGCGCCATTGCCCCAGGTCAGATCTCCATGGTGTTTCTTTCGTGAGCTTCTGTTTTCCTGCAAATGACGAAGCAGAAGCTCACAAAAGAAAAATATCTTACTGCTTGCCATGCTGCTGGTGTTAGGATGCCCCGCCTCCCACCAGCCAGCTGGTCTTTGGGTCTCTGCTGGGCATGTCTGTGCATGTGCATTTGTGAGTGCATGTCCGTGCATGCATGTCCACACATGTACACCTTTCAGTTTGTGCATGCGTATGCATGCAGTTTGGGCACTCAGTGTGTAAAAGGTTCGCCATCACTGACCTAATTATAGATGAGATATGGAAAGAAGAGATTTTTTTGTTGCATTTTTAGAGAAAACGGTAAGCTATGATACTGAAAGTGAAGGGAAATGAAATAATAAGAACGGATTATACCATTAATAGGTAAAGAACTAAGAATGAAGACGCTAAGGTTCCCTGGGACTTCAGAATTCAAATAGGTAAGTACCTGACACATAACACCCAGACTTAACAATTGCTGATAAGAAAGAGAGAAAAAAGTCTGGATAATGTACATTGCAGTACCCGGGAAAAGCAAAATAGAAAGAAGTGGAGAAAAATGACAAAATACAAAACCTGCAGAGAATTAAATGACTATGCTAAAAGAAAGCAAAGATAGTATCAAGAGTAATATGTTATTTAGCACTGTAGCAGGAGCTAAGAGAACACAAAATTTGTAACTATTTTTAACAAGTCAGATTTCTAATTCATCATTTCTACGATTAATATACATCATCAGCATTGGAAAGTTTTCAGCAAGTCAAAAAAATCTGAAAATATTCAAGTGTGGGTACTTTGGCATGGTATGTTTCTTCAAGTTCCTCTTTGTAAAGTTTCACTTGTACATCATGTTGCTCTCTCATTTCTTTCAGTGCTTGAGTCAGTTTGTATTCATACTCTATCAGACGCCCAGAGTCCACCTCAACAAGGCGAGTCTCATGTTTCCTTCTTGTTTCATTTATTTCCTAAAAATAAATAAATAAAGTTATTTTAAAAGCATTCACTTTTTTAAAAAAGTAGGAATCTTATCAGGCTGTCATATTATGTTAGGGTTGTAATACTGAGTTACAAGGTTAGGATCTTCAGCTTTTCCCATGCTAGCAATCCTCCTCAAAACTACTTCTACTGGTAACAGAGGATAGCAATATGTGCTTTGCCATGTTAATCACAAAGATGTGCTCAAAGAGTATCTGTGAGCCACAAACATTATAAATAAAATAATGGTTTACCTAACCTAGCTGAAAAAATGTTTTGGTTTTAGAATCTCAACTCATTACCTCTTCATACATATTTTTTCGAAATTCCAAGTCTTCAATCAAACTTTGGCAGCGGTTTTCGAGATCCACTTTCAATAATGTTTCATCCACCAATTGTTTCTTGGCAGCTGCAAAAGCAGCTTCAAGCTTGAAAAGAATATTAAAATAAAATTATAGCACAAATTTCACCAGAATAGCACTACAGGAGAGAATAAAGTATCATCTGATCCAATATTTATATAATTGACCAATTACAGTATTCAAAACCTGCTTAATAACATAAATATTTGAGATTTCTTAAATGTCTAAATTCTAAGTATAAAGGTAGTCCTCAACTTACAACTGGTCACTTAGTGACCATACTAAGTAATGACAGACCTCCCTATGGGTACCTGTGATGCCGTTTTGAAGTTCCGACAGCTACATATTTCAGAGTCTCAGCAACTGGTCCGCATTTATGGCCATTTGCAACATCCAACAATCAGGCAACTGTATTTTACGACATTTCAGTTGTAATCCTGCATTACTTCCAGTTATTTGTCCATAGCAAATAAATGGTTCGCTTAACAACTGCAGTGGGCTCTTAATAACTGCAGCAACAAATGTTATAAAACTGGATTAGTCACATGCATGACTTGTTTTATGACCACAACTTAAATATAATGGGTAGGCTCCATTACGGTTGAAAGTCGAGGCCTAACCAATTCAATCAAGTATTTATTAATTTAATAAAACAGCCATAAGTCACTTTTTTCAATGCTGTTGTAACTTTGAACAGTCACTAAACGAACTATTCTAAGTCGAGGACTACCTGTACAAGTGACCCCTTCAGAGAGGACAATTCAGTGAATGAGTCAGGTCTCATGTTTGGCAAAGATTTCTTTCCTCTAGCATAAACAGGGACCACATCTCTAGAGCAGGGGTGTCAAATTCAAGGCCCGTGGGCCAGATCCGGTCTGCGGGATGCTTAAATCCAGCCCGTGGGGCCAGCCTGGAAATTTCAAAGGACTGGCCTGTGGTGCCTCTGCCGTGCAAAATTGTTTTTGGCAGGCAGAGTGCTGCTGGAGGCTGGAGAGGCCTAAAAAGGGCCATGTGGGGGCCTCCGCCAGCAAAAAACATTTTTGGCAAGCAGAGTGCTGCTGGAGGCCGGGCAGGTCGAAAAAGAGGTGCAGAGAGCGTGCGTGGCCACCCACACACACCTTTGGCCAGTAAGGTGCTGCAGGAGGCGTCCATCCCCTCTCCTCTGTCCTAACCACACCTCACCAAAGAACTGCAATATTGATCTGGCCCTCAAAGGAATCCAGTTTGACATCCCTGCTCTAGAGACTTCCGTTTTAAATTAAACTCAGTAAACTATGGCTATTCTAGTTTTAGCTATAGTTAATTTAAAGAACCCTACTTTATTAAAATTGAGATGCAACATTTTAGCTATGATTAAACCATCATATCATCTTGATATAATCCTAAGGAAAAGGTAACATATAGGCCCAAGCCTTACACACATAACAGACTATCACTAAAAATGAACATTGGCTTACCTGAAGGGTCGTTCTTGGTGAACTGCAGGAGTGTCCAAGCAAGGGTTAAATTCTGTCCCACTGCCCAAGGACTGGATTGAAAATCTTTGGCTACGCCCTCTGGCTCCTTCCATCCTCAGATTTTCAATTCGTCCATCTGGGACGGATGTCCACCTGGCAATAGATCCTCACACAGAAAACCAGGACATTCTGGAAATAATACTACAGGGTGGGGTTGGACACTCCTGCAGCGCACCGAGAACGACCCTTCAGGTAAGCCAGTGGTCATTCTCTGATGCACTGCTTGGAGTGTCCAAGCAAGGGACATGCCCAAACAAAATGTCACTAGGGCAGGTGTCTCCAATGAGATCCACAATCCACATCAAGATTCGGGAGAAACCACGCTCTGCAAGACATTTCTTCCGAAGGCAGCATCCGCAGAGGCATATTTGTCCAGCTTGTAGTGCCTAACAAATAAGGATGGCGTTGCCCAGGTCGTGGTTTTGCAGATCTCCTCAATCGAGGCCTGGGTAGCTCAGGCCGCGGTATTCGCTGCGCTTTGGGTTGAGTGTGCTGTCAGTCTGGGAGGTGCAGACCTACCCTGGTGCTCATAGGCCAGGGAAATACATTATCCAACGGCTAATGGTGGAAGATGATACATTTTGACCCATCGCCGCCGGTTGAAAACATACAAATAAGGCCTCTGAGCGTTGGAAGGAGGATGTACACTTGATGTACCTCTTCAATGCTCTTCGCATGTCGAGGGTATGCCAACGGCGTTCTCCGGGATGCGTGAGTCTCGGGCAAAAGTTTGGGAGAACGAGCTCCTGGGCCCTGTGAAAGAAGGAATTGATCTTTGGGATAAACGACAGGTCCAGTCGTAGAATGACCCTGTCACTATGGATGAGGCACAAATCCTCCCTGACTGGCAGGGCTGCCAGTTCTGATACCCTCCTTGCCGATGTAATGGTGATGAGGAAGGCCATCTTGAAGGAAAGGTGCCTGATGGAAGATCGGAGAGGTTCAAAGGGTGGTTCTGAGAGAGCCCTGAGAACAACAGCAGGTCCCAGGACGGGTATTGATGGATCACCTGCGGCCACAGGTTCAATGCACCTTTAAGGAAGGCCCATATGCTGAGGTGACGGCTGAGTGATTGGGAAGAGTCTACAGATATTACAGTGGCCAATGCAGCGACTTGGCGTTGTAAAGCGTTTGGAGCTAGTCCTTTATCAAATCCCTCTTGGAGGAAGTCCAGTATTTGAGGGAGAGACGTGGAAGTGGCTCTAGGTGATGTGAGCCGCACCACGTGGAGAAGGCAGACGACGTGGACCCGTAGATCCTAATGGTGGTAGGACACTGGGCTGCCTGGATGGTATGAATGACCTGGCTCAAGAATTTGGCTTCAGCTAGGAGATCCCCCTCAAGTGCCAGTGGTCAGATTGAGCCACCGGGGCTCTGGGTGTTGTATGACCCCCTGGCTGAGGGAGACCAATTCCTGGGGAATTTTACAAGGCTGGCTGACCGAGACAGTGGCGAGGTCGGCTAACCAAGTTCTTCGTGGCCAGTAAGAGGCCACCAGCAGCACTTCTGCTTGTTCCAGCATAATCTTCCTGACAACTCGAGGAAGTAGAGGCAATGGCGGGAAAGCGTAAAGCAGGCCCGTAGGCCAAGGGCAGTTGAGCGCATCTACCCCTTCTACCTGAGGCAACTATATCTGGTGAAAAAGCGGGGAAGTTGGGCATTCTCCAGGGTGGCGAAAAGGTCGACTAGTGAAGTGCTGAACCTGAGACACAGCTGATGGAACAGGTTCGGATAGAGGCGCCACTCCGACTGATCCAGAGTGGCCCTGCTTAACCAATCCGCCCGAACGTTGTTTATCCCTGATATATGTTCCGTTCTTATGAAACTCATATTACGCTCTGCCCACCGTCCAAGCGCATCTGCATCCGCCATCAATACGCTAAACCTGGTGCCGCCTTGGCGATTGATGTGCGCCTTCGTCGCCATTGTCTGTATGGACAAGCACATGGTGCCCCTGCAGGTCTGACTGGAACTTGCGCAGAGCAAGGCAGACCAACCTCAACTACAGCCGGTGTATGATGTGGGCGAGCTCGTTGGCGGACCACCTGCCTTGCACTACCTTGCTGCGGAGGTGAGCTCCCCAACCGAAGAGGCTGGCATCCAACGTGAGGATCACACGCTCGGGTTCTCAGAACAAGCCCTTCCTGAATGCTGGTGTCCACCACCACCTGTGGGAGCTTAGTACTTTTGGCGATGGGCGAATGCGGGTCCTGGAATTGCTGGCATTGGCTCTCTGCAATGGAAGGAGGAACCATTGCAACTCTTTTGCGTGCAGCCTTGCGCAGAGAACAATTGCCAGAGAAGAAATCATCTTGCCCAGCAATTGTGACAGCAGGACTACAGGGATGGTAGGAGACCGCTGAACCTGCTGTACCAGCTCTTGGAGGCTGTGAATCCGATCTGGACACAGGGACACAAGACATGATGAAGTGTCGATCACCGCTCCCAAGTGTAACACTCTCGTGGAGGGAGGGAGATGACTCTTCTTGTGGTTGATGGAAAACCTGTGATACTGCAGGGAGTCGATGGTGACTTTCAGGTCCCGCTGTGCTTGCATGTGGAACTGGATCAAAATGTCATCCAGATAACATTGTAGATGAATGGGGCGCTTTCGGAGGTCTGCCATCACTGCGGCCAGTATCTTTGTGAAGACCCTCGGGGCTGATGAGAGGCCGAAGGGGAGGGCACGATACTGGTAATGCCGGCCGGCATAATAAACCCGCAGGAATCGCCTGTGGGCCAGTCTTATCGGAACGCCTCCTGTAAGTTGATGGAAGTCATCATGACTGGAGGGAGTGTATCTTGAACTTCTTGTAGGCAAGATGATAGTTAGCTTCATCAAATCCAACATGGCCCTCCACCCTCCTCAGCATTTTGGAACCAGAAAGAGGCTGGAGTAGAACCCCCTCCTTTCCTGTCCCAGGGGAACCGGTTCTATGGCTCTCATTTCTGTCAGATGGCGAATCTCTGTCTGCATGAGCCCCCTCTTGATGGCACAACTAGGTATGGGACGAATGAAATGTTGGGGGGGAAGGGAAATGAACTCTAGGGTGAGGTCGAGCCTCACTGTTTGCAGTACTCACGCATCTGACATGGTCATCTCCCAACGGTCTGCAAACAGTTGAAGCAGACCCCCTATAGGGGTGTGTGACTGGTGGTCATTTGTTGCAGTGGAATGGCTTGTTGGCGAATCCCCCGCGAAATGGATGTCTAGAGAAGGACTGGTGATGGCCTCTGTCCTAAATGGCTGCCTATCCATTTTGTTCAGAGCCCTGGGGATAGGGGCGTTGGAAGGAGGTGGAGGAGGAATTAGGTTGCGAGTCGGTGGCTCGAAAGGACTGCTTCCGAAAGGAAGAAGTCCTGCGGTCCGGCTTATGGGAGATGGAAGGCATAACCTTCCACTTGTCCTTATTCTCAATAAGGACAGAGTCTAAGGCATCTCCAAAGAACTTGCCACCCTTGAAGGGAACAGAAACGAGTTTCCTTTTAGATCTCATGTCCGCGTTCCAATGGAAGAGCCATAAGAGCCAGCGGGAGGTGATTTTAGAGGCCATGGCTCTGGAAGCAAACTTTGCTGCGTTAAGAGATGCATCTGCAGTGTATTCATATGCCATTACTTTGTTAACATCCTGACAGAGCCTGGTATCACCCTGGGGAATACGGGTGAGCAGTTGACGAACCAGGCAATGGAAGCCCTGCTAAAGAAAGAGGCTGAAGTGGAGGCCCTAATGGTCCATGCCGCAGCCTGGTTGGGTCTTATGACAAGCCCTTTCCGTTCTCTTATCTTCCGCCTTGAGCCTTTCCAAGAGATCTGGGGGAAGGATGGAATTAGAGGTCAGGGCCACCACCGGAGCATCGACCTCCGGTAATTTGAGTAGATCTTCCATGCCGGACTCTACGGCATAAAGCTGCTTGTCATTACCTCCCAGGTCCCTGGCTGCACCCACTGGCGTTGCACAATGTCCTTGAATAACGTGGGCGCAGGCCCCAGGTCCTGAGCTTGAATAGTCTCATCAAACAACCCCCCACTGGGGTCAGCAGGGTCGGTAGACACCTGAGTAATGGTGGGGGTCGCCTCCTGGTGAGTAATGACTTTTGCCTTGTATAATATAGACATAAATAACGAAGGCTTGAACAGCCCGGTAAAGGCGGGCTTATCAGTTACCAAACCCTCGTCCTCAGACTGATCTGGTTCAGCCAGATCCTCCCCCTCTAAGACTGATTCAGCACTAACCACAGAGGGGGGAGACAAGGAAGGCCTGGGAATCTTAGACTTGCTCTTGTGCCTCTGGCCCGATTTTTCAGCACGTTCTTTGAGGCCCTGGGCAATGCCCTGTGATATTGCGGAAGCGACCACCTCCCTCATTTCGGCTGAGAGAGATGATCCTCCACTGGGCGGGTCGCCGCCCTGGAAGTAGAACGTGAGGCCAGCCTATAGGGCACAGAAGGAGGGGGAGGATCCTCTTCCTCCACTACCCCACAGTCAAACAGATCTGCACCCCCACCAATAGAAGGGGAAGGCTACCTGGACCCTCCATATGATTGGTCTGAGAACTCCTGTGGTTTTCCCCCTGCAGGAGGATGGGAAAGGGGCTGGTTGGGAAAGGGCCTGGCTCCCCGGGGACTCAGGTGGGTCCGCACGATGGACCTGAGCCACCGTGATGGTTTGCCTCTGCGCCCTTTTAAATTGCCTTTCTAGGGCTTTTTGGTGCCTGGCATCCACCTTATCCTGTCCTGCAGACTCCTTCCTGGAGTAAGGGTGTCTGCCTATCCCTCTTATAGCTTCCCTGGCCACCCTGTCTGCCCTTCTGCTATAGGGCCTATCCATCCCGGAGGAGGGCCCTTGCTCAGGAGCTTCGGCAATGGAATCTGTCGATGCTGCCCAAGATACCGACAGCTGAGTCTGAGGAAATTGTAGGCCTGGAGGAAGATGGATGAATTCCGCCCACGCACTTGCTCAGGCTGAGGCGCTGTGTTCAGGAGGAGGAGCAGGACTGTTGGGACTGCAAGTGGAACTTGCTACTGGTAGGGGAAAGGCCCGTGGAGAATGCCAGTGCCAAGCACTTGCCCGAAGCTTGCTGCAGGAAAGTCAAGTGGCTCCACTGGGTGATGAAGCTCCGGCAGCAATGAGCAGCAATTTGGCGGGGGAAAAAATCTTCAAAATGGCCAGCGCCACTTCCCAAAATGGCCACGTCCAGCCACGTGGCGCGGCTCCGGCAGATGGACGGCCGCTCCTGCTCGATCTCTGCTGCACGGCTGAAGTTGTTAGATGTGCCTCCTGAATGTCGGACGGGCCGGCGAGCATCGGACAGTCCCGCCGGTGAAGAGCAGCTGGGCGGCAATATTACAGAGGTGACGGGCAGCCTGGGAGGCTGAGAAGCCAGCGCTCCGTTCGGAGCGAAATCCGGCTTCTCAGAGCAAGGCAATCAAGACAGTGAAACAATGAAAGCTAACTAACTAAAAAAGGAAGGTAAAACAATAAAGAACTATGCTAAGGGCATTAGTACTTGTAATTCTTTCAGCTAAGGCTGTAAATATGTCCAATGGGCTTTGGACTGAATTGAAAAACTGAGGATGGAAGGAGCCAAAGGGCGTGGGCAAAGATTTTCAATCCAGTCCTTGGGCAGTGGGACAGAATTTAACCCTTGCTTGGACACTCCAAGCAGTGCACCGGAGAATATAAATAATTAGGAATACACTATATATAGTTGCTGCTACTACTTTAGTAAAACAGTTTAATAGCACTGGCAGATTATTTTTCAAATTATATATTGTACAGCCAAGTAGTACATATTTACACCAATTATGTAATCCACTACAATAAGAATCCAAAAACCAACTGCTTGAAAACATAGCTGCTTATGATTTACCTGATTAAACTGATCCTTTAAGTCCTCAAGCTCCCCTTCGAGACTTTTTTTATCACCAAGGGCTGTAGCAAGGGCTGCTTCTTTTGCATTTAGAGAAGCTTCAAATTCCCGAAGCTTTGCCAGAGCACAATTCAGATCAGATTCTTTTTTTGCATAGCTAAAACAAAGCAGAAGTTCAGTTCAAAGATTAAGAATGTGGAAAATGAATTAACCTAAAGTTAATTTGCAACAAATTAACTTTAGGTACAGCAGAAAGTTTGGAATGAAACAGGCTTATTCTAATTAGATATATTTGATATTAAGAAACATCTCAAGGAGCCAGCTGTTCCAAAAGTTGTGATGTAAGCTCCCCCCCCCCCCCCCGCTTCCAGGCCAGCATAGTAATGCAGTAATATCCTTGCTGCCACCAAGGCAGATAAATTGGTTTATTTATGAGCACAATGAGAGTAAAAAAGAAAATAAGGCCAAATAAAAGATACAGATGCCTGCTGGAAAAGTTGCTCTTTTTGCTTTAAAACTTTACAATGGAAAAAAATCTAATTCATATGGGTGTGTTGCATATTGTTGTGCTTTATTTGGTAGGCAACTGTGTGTTGATGAAACAGATTGTACAAATCAAGACTACTGGAACAATTGTTTACTTGTTTTAATCATCAGTACGATATGTATATCCAATCTGTGTTTGCTCTTGGGCTGTTGGAATTGAGTTTTCAGGTACAAAATATTTCAATTGCAGCTAATTTTCATTTAAACATGACAAAAAGTATGTTTGTACTTCATGTTCATCTTTTCAATAAATAAAACTCTTCAATTACAGTGAAATCATACAAAATCTAATAACAGCAACAGATGAGCCATGGTGGCACAGTGGTTAGAGTGCAGTACTGCAAGCTGTCTGCTGACCAGCTGAGTGCAATTTGGCACTCAGCCTTCCATCCTTTCGAGGTGGGTAAAAGAAAAACCCAGATTGTTGGGGGCAATATGCTGACTGTTTAGAGAAGGCTGTAAAGTGGTATATAAGTCTATTGCTAGTGGTATTCATTTGCAGGTATGTAGATTTCATTGATACAGAAAAGTTTATCAAAACTGGGTTCTGAAGATAGTGCGTGCTTAGTCTTGTTAGGATTTTAGCAATGAAAGAATGGAGAAGTCTTATGTTATAGCGTGTTTAAGAAGAATTATATTATAGCATCAAATGCCCCTAATTTATATTAGGTTGGTGGTTAAAATCTTCTGCCTAGTATCATTAGCTTGCAAACATATTAACTACAGTCTCTTAACTTCTTATGCAGTGCAAGCACTTTTGGTTCAAATTCTTTTAATTAAGTTAACAGAAATGTTACACTTAAATATAACCTGCATTTTAGAGGGGAAAACTAAACTAAAATCTCGGGCACATATAAAACTCTACATGCCAAGTATTTCATCTATATACCACCCTAGAGTTGGGTATTTATTTACTATAAATAACACAATGTATGAAGTAAAATTCCAAGAGTTTAGATCAGAGGTTCTCAAACTTTTTGAATAGGGGTCCGATTCACGGCCCTTCACACTGTTGGGGGGCTGGACCGGGTGAGTGGGCATGGCTAGGTGGTCATGTGACTGGGTGGGACTGGGTGGGACAACTTAGCAGTCCATTTTGCCTTTGTCCCTGCTGTACTTGCTCAACCCAAGGAATCTATTTACTTAAGAGCCACCCCCCCCAAAAGGAAAAAAGAGTGCAAATTTTCTTGCCACTTGCCTAACTTCATAAAAAAAAGCAGCTTCAGGCTCCTTAAAAAAGACCATTAAAAAAAGAATAAAACAAATAGGATTTCCTTCAAAATAAGACCTGATCATATGTTTCAGATGACCACACAATAAACCAGACTTAGAACTGCACCAATTAAGACTGCAACTAACCCCCCCCCCCCCCAAGATGGGCATTGAGAGACATTGGAAGCAGGCGGAAGAAGGCGAGAATCAACACATACACACACATGCAGCCTCCAATGGTGAATTAAGGAGGGATAATAGTCCCTCAGGCTGTTTAGGCCAGATTTGTTTGAAAAAAACACGAACAAATTTATATGAACACTGCACATTTCTTTATTTGTAGTGCAAAAAACCATGAAATATTACAATATTTAAAATGAAGGATAAGTTTAACCAACATAAATATACTACTAATTCAATGGGAAGTGTGGGCCTGCTTATTTGGGATTAAACCTGGAGAATTCACAAACTGATTTGCTTTTTGCCATACTTGTGCATGTGTATATAAACACATGAATATCTACCAAAATTGTTCAGCAATCAATTTGGTGAATTTAGTTTATATATAGAAAGAATCAAAGAAGTAGGTGAATTATCTTTCAGGCATTATGCTGCTGTTGCATTTGAATTAATGTTAGCCAACTTCAGCTGATTTTGGAAAAGCTAGAAGACATCTCCCCCCCCACTCACTCACTTTTAAAGTGCTACTTTAAAAGCAGCCCCTTCCCTACTCACCAGTGATGGGTTTCAAAAAATTTTAGAACCTCTTCTGTAGATGTGGCCTGCTTTGTGGGAGTGGCTTTCTGGCCATGTGACCGGGTGAGAATGGCTTGGCAGTCATGTGACTGGGTGGGCGTGGCCAACTTGCAAAATGTGGTGAAAGTCACTTAACAACGCTCTTGCTTAGCAACCAAAATGTTGGCTCAGAAACTCTGGCATTTGAAGCACGCATTTCTTAAAGCTGTCAAGTTACAAGATCCTTGCACCCCTAACCCTTTAGGGAAAAAAAACCAGGGGTGTTCAAACTTGACAGCTTTAAGACTTGTGGACTTCAACTCCTAGAATTCCTCCTCTCGCTCTTCATCTTGATGATGTGCGGACGGGCCGGGGGAGGGAGCTGGAACCGGTTCTAAATGGCACTGTAGATTTGTGGAACCTCTTCTATAGAAGAGGTTAGAACTGGCAGGAACCCACCCCTGGGCCAGATGTGGAGATTTGGACAGTTTTTTCTTGTAAAAGAGGAACATATTTCTTTAGAAGTCTGCCTGCTATGACACTTTGAACCCAGAAGTTGCAAGAGAGAAGACTTCCTCTAGTTCGGGGGGGGGGGGGGGGGGAGATTTGCTGACAAAGGTCCATCCTGAAATCCAAGCAGGATTTTGGCATTGGATGTTTGTAGCATGGGACATTTGCAGCCTACAACTGAAGCAATGTATTTAGCCATTCTCTCCTAATGAGATCTTCCACTATGTGGGACATGAAACATCTGTTTCAATTTTACTTGTTAGAGAACAGCTGTCCTATGCACCAAATGAATCAGTTTATACTTGTTGAATCAATTAAATCATTGTCTAAAGGCAATTATAAACATATATTGTAATATTACTTCCTAAATATCTTTTTTTAAACAATGGAATGATCTATTTTAAGGGAAATGACACCCCTAAGAAGCTAGCAATCTTATTATGAATGTTAAAATTGGACAAATTCAGTTTATATTTGAAGCGGATTTGAAGCTAAAGATTTTGGTATTTTTTACTACTCATGTATTAATTAAGAGATGGGCTGGACAACTATTTTTATTAAAATATTACATATGCCTCAGTTTATTGAAGGACAGCTTAGTTTCCCCATTGTGAAGAAAAACTGCTATGCTTGCCATTTTCTATACGATCCTGGACAATCTCAATAGTATTTGCAAACACCCTGGATTTGACACTTCTTGATAATACTACATAATATATCTTTTTCCAAAACTCTAATCTTTTTCAGTCAACAAGTTTGCTTTTCCTATTGCAATTTAAATGCATTCTATTGGTGGCTACACAAAGTATATAAGGAGCAACATATTGGAACATACAACATACTGTTACATCATTACATTACATTATTCCCAATGTAATACTGAAACCAAGGCATTACGTTTTTAATTTATCACTACTGGGAAGAGACATATTTTCCCATTCTCATAGAACTGTGCAATATTGCCCACAATACTGACTTTCGTGGTTTACTGTATTTTAGAATATATAAATAGAAACAGTAACAATCTTTAACTTTAGAGGTTGAACATTAAAGAACAAATATTAGTTCTGTAATGAGGTATTTGAAAATTTCTTTCAGAATTCTGCCACATAGGATTAAAGAAAAAAAGATCTGACCATCCTACTTATCACATTCATAAAGGATACATACAAGCATACATTATGGAGTGGCAAACCCTAATAAACAAAGATGACCCTTTCTTAGAATGTTTATTTAAGAATGATAATTTTGCATGAAATTGTTATTGCTATTATAAAGACATATCAGGAACCACCATGAGAAAATCTAATACATTATATAAGCATATGAAAGTATAAACATTTACCTTACACTATCCAAACTAAATAATATTTTGCTCATTAACATCTATTCTAAATAATATACATATAACAATACCCCTCTTTGTTAACTTCAATGGTCTAACTTTCTAAATATTAAGAGTTAATACTTTTTAATTCTGTTCAAATATTACTGTATTGGAATAATACAAATGTATCACTTTTTGTAACTGTAGATACATCCACATAATTTACTCTAATTCAAATATATAAGCATTGTATTAATTATTTATTTATCCAGTTTTCTTTACATAGTTTTACATTACTATTCAAAATACAGATGCAATTCTCAAGGTATCAATTGCAAACCCATCAAATCACAAAAATTACATACCCCGCTCTATAACATTTGTTATACTGCCTGCCTTTTCTCTGCAGTACAAATCCACTGATCTGCAGCAGGCAGCTTGGTTACTTTTCTTCATAAACACAGATTTTAATATCTGAGCATACCTCACTTTATAAAATACTTCATATGAAGCTATTATTAATGTTTGACAGAAACTTTCCCAAGGCAACTACCAATCCACCTACACTCATACAAAATCAAACTTGCTGAAAAGGCAAAAATGATGAAACAGGTGTTTTGAGTATCATAACAGCAAAGCTTTGAACTCTTAATTTATAGCAGATTAAAGAGTGATTGGAAGATGTGAAATGAAAATATGCATTTACACCACATTTTCTTAGCATAATTGTAAACTAGGGATCCAAGACGCACATCTAAAATCATTTTTCTGCCCATTTGATGGATGTAACAGGTTTTATCATTGCAATGTAAAGATAAAAAGAAAGAAAAAGTCTTCTGTAACTGTAATCCTGTTAGATTTGGCCAGATACTCTAGTTATAGTTCTAATCTACAGGTAGTACAACCATCATTTAATGACCATTTAAAGTTACAATGGACATCCCCCAGCCATTTATGACCCATAACCTATATAACCTCCTTGCAATCACATTATTGTATTTGCATGTTTGCAAACCTTTGCAGCTGTTTGCAGTGTCACATGATCAGCAGACCACTATTCGTGACTTTTGCCAAATGACTACTGAAAAACTGCCTATTGATTCATTTAAAGTACTGACAGTTGCTTAATGAGCATTGTAAAAAAAAAAAATCCAGCAATAACTTCAAATCCAGTAGGATGATTTCTCAACTTGTGACCATGACTTACAACTAGACTAAATTATAGTTGTAACTCAAGGACTATCTGCAGACTGTTCCAAGTAGCTTAATTTCTCATGCATAGCCACTTTTGAACAAGAAAGGTTAATATTAATTAAAATTAATATTGTGTTAAAGATTAAAATTAAAGGCCCTACTTAACTATATGAAAAGACACATCTATTTTCCCAGGCAACTTGTCTGAAGAGCACAGTGGTTTCCTGAGAAGACTGATGTTTATCTACTCAAATATAAACGATACATTCTGAATCAGTGCAATATTTAAAAGACTGAAACTATAAAAGAGACAGTAATAATTTTGTAGTGCACATTATGAAATACACAAGGCTACCTGCTCCCTTTTCTAATTTTCATGGTATAAACATTACATTATGAAGAAATAACCTACTTAATAGAAAGAAGTAGAAAGTGAACAACCGGAAAAATCCTATACAAATAATAAAGAATCAGTTAACACCTGATTCAATGCAGTGCAAAGTGTTCCCTTCAAAACCCTAGTTCCGTGATGGTGAACCTATGGCACGCAGAGCCATTTCTTAGGGCACGCGAGGCGTTGCCCTGTCAGCTCCAGTGCACATGCGCGTGCTGGCCAGCTGATTTTGTCCTTCATTTTTGGCCATTTTTCGCCCTCTGGTGGCTTTCCTGAAGACGGATTGAGGGGAGCAAAAAGACGAGGGCATCCCATTTTGAGAAGCCTCCCTTCGCAAAAGATCGTTGTTTTGGAAGCCTCTCTTTGCAAAAGATCGCTGAGAGGAGGAGAAGGAAGGATTCCCCACCCCACTCAGCTCTCTTTTCAATGGGAGGCTTTTCCCCCCTCTCAGAGCTATTTCGGGATGTGAGGTCAAAAGGGGGGGGGGATGTTGCATGCATCCATAGGGCGAGCGCTTGGGGGGGGGTGTCGTGTGCGCATGTGCAGGGGAGGCACGTGGGAGGAACATTGCATTATGGGTGTGGGCACATGAGTGCATGCGACAGCATGCCCGCGCACGATTTCAGCATCCGAGGAAAAAAAGGTTAGCCATCATTGCCTTAGCTGAACCATGTGAGTTGCTTTGCAAAATGTGAAAATGTCCATTACTAAACACCACCTCATCAAGGCCCTTGAAGCAGCTGCTTTGATGTGCAGACAGAAAAGATGTTTCCACCAATGCCTCGGGTAAAGTGGAAAAGCTAGTCTCAAAAGCTTTAATAGGAGGTACCTTGCTTTTTATGAGTAAAGCTGCTTATCTCAAATTGAATCCAATTCTCGGCCATGCAAAGCCATTTTGCAATACCTATTAAATATACTTGGCTCTCTCAAATCTGACTGATATAGTATTATAGATAAACCAATCCTAAAATCAATTGTACTGAAGAATCTACATTGTGACATGCATTGCTAAAGTTGAAGTGAGTTCCATCTCATTCAAATTAGGATGGCAACTAAAGCACACTGTTTTACTCCAAGTTTTGCAAATATATGGGTATGCTATTATTTTTATATTTTTGTAACCAACCATTAGGGTCAGATACCATACATATTTGCAATGAATGCATAACTTACCAACATTTTCAGATGCCAACACATAGTTTGGACTCTAAAACTAGGGTTTATTGTTTGTTGATCGCAAATTATATATATTCAAGTCAACAAATGTAGAAGGCACCAATTTATGAGAAGTTTCCCTAGAAGCACATGTCAAAACTATAAATGAAATATACTTTAATTTCAATAGAGTAACAAGTTATCAAAAGAAACATAGCTAACATTTAAGAACAAAAAATGCAATATCATAACAATTAAGAATGTAACTGCTTTCCTTAAAATTAATTTGCTTGCATTTTTACTTTCAATGATACAAGGATTCTTATTTGCAAATAGGTGAATACTTGTCTACTATTTTTGTTTAGCAAAGTTCAAATTACTAGCACTGCACAAGTATTTTCAGACGCATTCCTGAACTATTTAAAATGGAAATATGAATCTTTTTTGTAAATGTGTATGATTTTAATACATGTTAGATAGCTATGCACTTCACAGAGCTCTTTCACAGAAAACAGATTTTTAAATAGCAAGAGACTATTGTAAAGTGACAGAAAACTGACTAACTAAATCAACCACAATGTGGAACACTTGATATTGTATATAGCATTGAGGTCCAGATTCCTTCATTAGTATCTCCAAATAGAGTTGGAGAAACTCCTGTCTGCAAAAACTGAAGAGCAGCTCCCAATCAGCATCAACAATATTTGCCTGGGTGGGCCAATTAAGTGACTTTTAAATATCCAATATTACAGAGTCCAATATTATTACACAATAATCATATTTAGATCAAGTAAATGTTGAATTTTATAGTTAATCAACTATTCACATTCAAAATTGAATGATCAACCCAAAGGTTAAAACTGATCATTCAGAAAATAAACAGTTGGTAGAACAGGAAACTTATTTTCATTCAGTCAAGAATACATGAGCTGAAGCACATGGCCCAGATGGTTAAAAACTGAATTAATATACCACCAGAAAAATGAATGGGGGGAAAAGGGGAGGAGACAGTAACATTCTCTAACCATTTGTTTCTCATTTGTGAACGTAGCAAACAGTGAGATTGGAATCTTATCTGAATTTCAAATGATCCATATTTCTCAATTATATAACCTTTCAAAACAAGGATTAACAATAGAGAATGAATACTTAAAACTAAACGTTAAGGTTGGAATCAATATAGCCTTCCATTAATATCCCGCGTATCCTGTAACCCCAAATATAAAATACCCACGGACCCTCAACCAAGCTGTAGGACTTCGCCTGCTATTTATTCATTTTCTGCCTCCATAGTCGGTGGCATCCGATGCATTACGGGAGGGGGGGTAAGGAAAGTTGACGATTTTGCAGAATAGAGATGGATGAGAGACAATTATTGGGGATAACAGAGGATCGTTTGGTCGGTTACATCAAAACCCAATAAACCCCCCGCCCCCAATTTCCCCCTCAGGAACATAGACCCTGATGGGCGATCACGTGGCTACATTAGGGAGAAAGCTAACACAAGGGAATCTCTAAGGGACGACAGGAAACCACATGGCTCCGGCTGAACGATCACCCTGCATCCATTACTGGGCGATCTCCAGTTAAAGTTACTATGGGGGTTTTGGGGGAGGGGAGAGAAATAGGCCCCAAAGTCAGCCACTTACTTGCCAAGGAGCTGATCGTGTTCAGCGCGGATCTTGCCCACCTCGATCTGCAGCTTGGCTCTCTCCCGAGCCGTGTCGTCCAAAGAGCGCCTGGCATCGGCCAACTCGGTCTCATAGAGGGATTTAAGGCCGGTGACTTCACGGCCACGCACCTCTTCCCGCTCGGTGACTTGGAGATGAAGCGCGCTGTTCTCGATCTCCAGGCTGCGGACCTTATCAATATAAATGGCCAGGCGGTCATTGAGGTCCCGCAATTCCTCTTTCTCTTGCAGGCGGGTGATGCGGGTCGGACTAAGCGGTGTGCTGGCCGCACTGCTCCGGGTGCGCTGCCCTATCGGTGTGGAAGCCGCCACAGCAGCCGCCATGGCGCGAACAAAGCGCGGGTAAACGGGATGAAGATAAAAGAAGGCAAAGCGGGAAACCGGCGGTGTCGAGCCGAAGGAGGGGGCCCGAAAGTTTCGGGAGGGGGGGGAAGAGGGTCGGAGGACTCAGACGTCTCCCGAGCCCAGCGGAACAAATCGGATTGAAAAGCAGAAAAAAGACTTTACAAGCAAAGCCGAACAAAAAAAAAATTAAGAATGCCTCTTGCTTCAGCTGTGGAAAAAGAGGGTGAGGGAAAAGTAAAGCGAAAGAAAAAACAACTCCAAGGTTTCAAATGAATGAACTGCAGAGGCGAAAGGAAGCAGCCAGGCGGGAAAAAAGGAGGAAAAGGAAAGAGGAGGGGCGAAAACAAATGAGGCTTCTGCAGGTGCTGAGAGGGAAAGACAGGGAGGGTTTTTTTTTTAAAAAAAAGGAAAGCGGCAGAAGGAAAAGTGCAGATGCCTCGAAGAAGACCCGCGCAGACTCCCGCTGGCGCTTGCCGTTGGAAAGAGCAAACCTAGCTATCCAACCGAGATGGTGCACAGCCTCCGGCCGCTCCTCCCGCGTAGAAAGGAACACAAAACAGGCGGGCTCAGCGCAAAACCAATATGGCCGCCACGCACCTCGGCTCCCCCACCTCCCTACGTCCCTCCCTATTTCCCCCCCTCCGTCCTCTCCGCGCGGATCCCTGTGTCACGTGTCGGAAGCTTAGCCAATCGGGCGGCGAAGCGCGCTCAGCTTCGCTGTTTATGGCGATCGGGACGCAAAATTCAAAACGCGCAGACTTGCAACTGTCAGCGAGATAGCGGCGCGCGCGCTTTCCCCGCTCCACCGCCCACCTTAGTGCGCCCGCGCGCGTTGCTGGGCTCGCGCGACCGCCGTCCTTTGCTGCTGCATCCCCTCCCCCACCCCCCCACCCCGCCCAGGCTAGGATTTGCTCGGAGGAGGAGAAGGAAGCGGGGGTCGCCCTTATGTTCTTCGCTCTTGTTTTCCTTCCCAGCTGCTGCCGCGGTGTTGAGTTTCTCCTTCGCCTCATTAATGCGGATGTCCTACATAGCAGCCTTATTCGTCGCAGATAGCCAGGGAAATATGTCCGGTCAAAAAGGGGGTGCTCGACTGCCCCAGCGTGTGAACCGAAGTTGTTGATTTATCTTGCTTGAGTTTCCTTTCCATGTTAAGGCTGGGCAGGATTGGGTGGTTGAATCGTGACTCTTTGAAAGCCTGGATTGACCCAGCTCATTAAGCAACAGCTGGGTTAGGTTTTTTTTGTGGCTTTACTGTGGTGTGATCCCAACCGCTGTGGATTGCTAGTCAGGTTTTTGTGGCCGAACGTGAAGCCAGTCTGTCGTGATTTATACACTAAAGCGAATAATGGCTTAGTATGTAGTTTTGAAGCCAAGCTTAGCCTGAGGTTATGCATGGCAGTAAGGATTACTTGCTGAGTTTCACAATTGGCTAACTTCACATAGCAAACTTAAGCCAGAAATTTGCTTGGCTAGCCATGGGTTTCATACCTGGTCAGTTAAATGCAAATCCAGTGGCTGGGAAAAAAATGAACATTTTGTGAGCTAATGTCTACAATTGACCTTTGAAGGCATGTGGGCTGCATTTCAAAATAAATAGTTCCTGGGCAAAAAAAGGATTTTACCGTAATTAATATTTAAATTGAATTAAAATTATGGTTTCTTCCATTTTTGGAATTTTCTCTAGTCAGATTAAAAATTACAATTTAGTAGAAACGTCTGAAACAGATTTTAAGATTTTAAATGGGTTCTATGAGGCTTAGGTTGTCTTTTTGGCTTAAGTGTTGTGTGTAAACTACATCTGAGAATGTGTTCATTGGTAATTCAGCCAAATTAATACATTTGTGGCTCCGTTCACACAATAGGTTCAGTCAAAATATAGTCATTTTTTTACTCATTTCTGGAATACACAGCTAATATGTTTCTCATATCTTGGCAGTTTAAAAATGTTAATATAAATATCTCTAGTATAAAATTACCATATTGCTGAGTAAATATCAAAATATCAGGCTGCTGTACATGATTGTGCTGATATGCAATTAATTAATTGCTAAGACACGTAATTCTACAATTGTCTGTTCAGAAGCAACCTCATTTTTTCAATTAGACTTCTCCCTGAAAAATATTATAGATTGGAACTAAATATTACAAATATGTTAGATACTTGTGATTATGAGTCTATGCTTGTTTGCTCTGAAGTGACAATAGAAAGCCTCTCTTCCAGAATTAAGAATTGGGTGGGGAAAACACTTTTCTACATGACTAGCATTAAGAGAAAAATTAACAATCCTTTCTGACATGCCAGGACACCAATGTGTTTAAAGGCAAAACAAAACATAAAATGTATCAAAGCTTTTTTTCCTATTTTGCTGTTCTTTAATTCTTGATAAACTTATAATTTATTGCATTGAGATGATTGTATGATGCTGAATCTAAAGCTTGCAACAAGGTGATTCTTCCTTTGCAGAAATGATGACTTCATTATTATAATTTTGGCCTAAAAGAACTAAGTTTTTCATGTTTAATCTCTTTGATTTTGAGGTGAATATAGGATTAATGTTTTAAAAAAATAGCTCGCCCTTGTTTCTTATGAACAACTTGATATAGTGAATATCCTAATATTCTTTTCTCCTCCTATTTTCCCCACAACTGTAATTCTGTGAGGCAGGTTGGGATGAGAGAGAATGGCTGGCTCAAAATCAACCAGCATCTTTGCATGCCTAACATGGGACAAGAATCTAGAGCAGTGGTCCCCAAAGTGGGCGGTAAACGCTAAATAGAGCTAGTGGGCGTGGCTGGGGGGTGTCATCTGACTGGGCGGTTTGCACGAAGGAAGATAGTAACAGTAAAATTCAAAACTGTAACAATTAATTGCACATTTATTCAAAATCCAATTTAAAAAACTTTTTAGTTAATGTTAATTCAACAAAATTGTTGAACATGATCCAGTGATACCAGGTTTTCAAAGTCTGATAGTCATTTATCAAGAACCTTAGTAAGTAGTAACTTAGTAAACTCAGTAAAATTTATTAACTACTTCACTGTTCAGTAAATTCTGTGTAATACAGTACACGCCTGATCATTCACACACACACACACACACACACTGCTGCTTTTTGTTTTTGTTTTCAAAATAACAGGATGGGGAGAGGGTAGATAAGGAAGAAGACTTTGTTCTGTGGTATCTGCCTTTTCAGAAATGCTCATTAGACTGCCCCACATGATCAGTCTTTCTGTATTCCTCAATATATTGGTGCCCAGCTGCTGGTCAAAACCCTAGCCTAGTAATACTTATGGAGCTGTAGATGATACTATGGCAAAATACAAGTCTTGCAGCTCATATATACTCACACAATGTAAGAGTGATGCTATTATCCAGGTTTATCTGTGACAAAGGTCTCACAGTGCATAAATATCAAGATAGGAAGGGCACTTTATTAAAAAAAACTGCAGTTCTGACTCCATTTGGTTATAAAACATCTTGTTTGGCATACTGGGAACATTTAGACAGCATTTTCTTCTAATATGGGACGTTGTTCTATCATAATTGTGTTTTGCTTTGCTTTTTCCTGTATGACAATATCCAACTTTAGACAGTAATTAGACCACTTTTTATTTACTTTTTTAAAAACAGTATATGTTGGAAATGGTTATCCCTTTTCCACAATCTCCCCTATATTTCAGCCTTCAATGAGATTACTTTGTAGCTCATGGCAGAGAGATGGCAGCTATGTAGGAAGTTTGAGAAACCACCCCAAGTGCCCTCCCTCCCGCTCCTTGCTTTTTAAGGCCACCTCTACGAATGGAGTGAGGAGGCAGAGGGGGGGTAGCCTCTCTCTCTCCCCCCCCGCCGCATGTTTACCTGTGTTGCATTTCTAAGGTGGAAGCGGTAGAGGCAGGCGAGAGTGGCACATCCGTGTGGAGCGGGTACAAGAGGGATGGGGGGGTTTGGCTCCTTTGCACAGGTGCAATCCTCGCAGAAAGACTGATCACCTGGGGCAGTCTAATGAGCATTTCTGAAATGGCAGATACCACAGAACAAAGTCTTCTTCCTTATCTACCCCCACCCCACCCCATTATTTTGAAAAAAAACAAAAGGCAGCAGTGTGTGTGTGTGAATGATCAGGTGTGTACTGTATTACACAGAATTTACTGAACAGTGAAGTAGTTACTAAATTTTACTAAGTTTACTAAGTTACTACTTACTAAGGTTCTTGATAAATGACTATCAGACTTTGAAAACCTGGTATCACTGGATCATGTTCAACAATTTTGTTGAATTAACATTAACTAAAAAGTTTTTTAAATTGGATTTTGAATAAATATGCAATTAATTGTTACAGTTTTGAATTTTACTGTTACTATCTTCCTTCGTGCAAACCGCCGTCACATGACCCCCCCCCAACCACGCCCGCTCAGCCACGCCAACAGAACCAGTAGTAAAAAAAAATTGAATTCCACACGGTGTGGGGCACTGAGGATCAGCTTGTAGCACCCAGGGGGTGGTGGACTGAAAAAGTTGGGAACCACTGATCTAGAGTCCCAGTTTTTAGCTTGTTAACTTAACCACTAGACCGCACTAACTCTATTTAGCCTTTACTTTTTCTCATTTTTTATTTTTATTCTCATTCATTCTTTCAATTCTGACATTTTTCTTATTATGTTCCTAATTTTCTAAAAGTTGCATCTTATGTTTATGGTTTTTTTCCCTAAGATGTTTTGCCTCCGATCTTTCAAACTGGTCCTAAATTCTCAAGTTCTTGCAATTTTAGAGTCACTGGCAATGCTATATTTGAAACTTTTTCTTATATAATGCTCCTAAATTTAAAAGAGCTTATTCTCATGTAATCATGTATCAGAATTTACCTGTATTTTTCGGACTATAAGACACACTTCCACCCCCACAAAAAAAGTGGGTGGAAATGTCTGTGTATCTTATAGAGTGAATGTTGCCGAAGCCCCGCCATACCCCACCTTTCGGGGGGGGGGGGGCTTTCAGCAATTTGCCTCCTTGCAGCAAACAGCAAAAAGCCTGCTCAGCTTCAGCACAGCCTGATTTGGCACGAGCAGCTGGTTGGTGGTTGGATCTGCCTCCCGGAATACTGCCAATCAACTGTTCCAGGCTGCGGGGATCACTGCCACCCATCAGTACTGTCGCCACCCATCAGCACTGCTGCCTATTGTCGCCTCCGCATGCCCCATTTTTGGCCCTTGCGCATCCCTTTTTTGGCCTCCGCGCATCCATGGACTGAAAACAGGATGCGCGGAGGCAGCGATAGGTGGCAGCGCTGAGGGGCAGCGACAGTGCTAATGGGTGGCAGTGATCCCCACAGCCTGGAACAGCTGATTGGTGGTATTTGGGAGGCAGATCCAACCACCAAACAGCTGCTCGTGCTAAATCAGGCTGTGCTGAAGCTGTTTGCTGTTTGCTGCAAGGGGGCAAATTGCTGGGAGGCAGAGAAAGAGGCAGATTTCTTTTTTCTTGTTTTCTTCCCCAAAAGTTGCATGTGTGTTATAGTCCGGAGCATCTTATGGTCTGAAAAATACAGTATTTCTTTTTTAAACAAAAGATTTCTTAAAAAGTAGGATTTATTAGATTATCTCATGTGTACTGGAAAAGAATAGAAATGAAATCCAGTTCATAATTCTCTGAGGGAGATGGGTGGTTCAAAAATGTGAAGTAATTGATATATCCAGGCCAGCTGAGCCTGAGTTGCAATAAAATGAGCATTGTTTCTTTTTGTCTTTAAAAACAAGTTTTCCTTTTTTTCCAGGTCTCTCACATATTTCTTTAAGATGAAAAGTCTTTTTAATTTGTACAGATATTTTTGTTGGGGGTGGGGGGGCTCACAACAATATCTCTGCTTTATGTCTCATAATGTATGTATTATTGAGAAAGATATGGTATGCCAAAATATATAATAAATAGAATGGCCTAATTTGTTTCTTCCATTTCTGTAACTGAATTAATCCAGAATAGTGTACTTATCTCTTTCTGAGAAGCAATAATATCATCCAGATATACATGTATTCTTCATCCAACTTTAGCGTTTTGTTTTAACTAAACCTGTATAACAGCATTTTTAAAATTATGTGAGAATTCACTCAAAATCACATGGATTAGCTGCACCTTGGCACCTTTTCAGCTCATACAAAAGTGATTACTGTATAATCACTGCCCTTTTAATCCACTTTTGCTAGTAAACAGTTCTGATAAACATTGGTGAAAGAAAAACAAGCATCAAATCATGCATTGACTTGCTTTTCAATGTGTCTGTATTTTTCCCCAAAAGTAAGTTAAATGTGTTTCTGAAATGCATCTGGGTTCTATGAGTATGCTCTGTGAATGTTTAGTCACACTGAGATATAAGACGATTCATATGAAGATCATATCTATAAAATCTTTAAATCTTTTTATGGGATTATTAATATTTAGTACCAAGTCTAACAGTATTGTGATTATAATCATCTCTCACTAGGTTTATAGAATATATTAAAATTTTAATTAAAGCACATTAAAATATTAGGATTAAACGGCAGAAAATAAACAGCAATATCAGATAAATATTATTTGGCTTAATGCTATCCTTAGGCCAAAAAGACTTTTTTTACTTGGCACAAAATAATATAATGATAGTAACGATCATACTACTTTGTTGTAATCTTCAAATAAATGTGTTCTAAAAACTTATTTAGAAGTTTTAAAGATGAATGACAACACCTTAAATTTTTAATGGATGCAATGTTTTGTAAATTGCATTCCTTTGATTTTAGAATTAGAGTATTTGAATGTTTACATAGTGTAAAAATATTCAAGTATAAACTTGTACATTGAACCTAGTGCCACATGTTTTAATTCTTTTCCTTCATATAGTTTAATATCTATGAAGCTGCTGGAAAAGTTCATGCATCAGTTTGGAATTTGGTATCATGAGTATGCTTTCGATGTCATCTATACCTTGGTACCCCAGCCTGGACCTGTGATGGCTGCAGTTGTCTTAATGCCAAGAGGCTGTGACAGAATGATTAAGACAAAACAGGCTGAAGCTGAATTTTAAGCACATGATTATTGCTGGTCCAGATTGGGTCTTTAGTGCAGAGGTCCCCAAACTCTTCAGATCATTCCTTCGTGTCCTGTTGCCAGCTGCAGTTGGCCTTCAGCAGCCCTGTTTTCTCCTGGTACCCTTCCCAGCCGGGAGACTCTCCAGGACAGCCCCATCGCTCTGGACATGTCTGGGCGGGCTCTGGGTTGGTCAGCAACCCGTGTGCTGCCGTTATGTGACCGCTCCGGGCGCGGTGGGGGACAGATTCCCTTTCAGCCTGTGAAGCCGTGCTTGGACCGCTCAGCTTCCGGTGATGCTTTCCTGGCCGGCGGCTTATTTATAAACAGAAATTAACCATCTTCTTTTAAACTTTCCATTTCAATGAGAATTTAAGAAGTTTTAGAAAAATTCTCATTGAAATGGAAAGTTTAAAACAGTGGTTCCCAAAGTGGGCGGTACCACCCTCTGGGGGGCGGTAAGAGGCAAGGGGGGCGGCAAAGGAGTGCTGGAGGTGGCCTCCTCTAGCGAGCTATTCAGAACCAGTTCTCTCACCCCCGCCCATCCAGAAGCTGCTCGATCGCTCGCTCCCCCCGCCCATCTCCACTATGCTAGCCCTGCCCACTCACTGATTGGCTGGCTCACCAATCGCCCCGCCCGCCTCTAAGAGCCCTATCTAAACCCACTTATCTTTTTTTCTGCTTGGCTTTCTATAGATAGGGCTCTCAGAGGTGGGCGGGGCGATTGGTGAGCCAGCCAATCAGTGAGCGCAGGGCTAGCATAGTGCGGACAGGCGGGAGCGAGTGATCAAAGGGAGGCCACTTCGCCTCCTTTCTCTCCCACTTTGTCTTGATGAGGTTGCTGCAGCTGCATGCGCGGACAGACGGAGGTAGCCAGAGAGGCGGGGAAGCCCGGGGGGCAGGCGAGTGAGCGAGAGAGCTGCCTGATCCTCCATCGCTTGCCCGCCCAGGCTGCTCTGGCTACCTCCGTCTGTCCGTGCCCGGCAGCTGCAGCGACCTCATCAAGACAAAGTGGAAGGCGAAGGGGCCTCGGTGCCCTGCCTGATCCTCCTTCGCTCGCTCGCTATTTTGCCTGCATGGGGTGCCTCGGCAGAAGTCCTTTGCTGGCAGCCAGATTCCCCCCCCCCCCGGGGCGACGGCCTATCCATGCTCACCATCCCAGTAGTGCTGCAACCGCCCGGCCTGCGAAGAGAGGGAGGGAGTAAGAGTGAAGGGTGGGGGAGAGCAGCAGAAGGGGTGGGGGCTCCGCATTCCCCACCACCACCAGAGCCTTCCCAGAGGAGGTGGGACTGGGGAATGTGGGGTGGGGGGCACTGTCTGGGGTGGGACTAGATGACCTTTGGGGGTCCCAACCGGCCCTTCTGACTCTGGAGACCAGAAGCAAGCAAACACACACACACACACACACACAGCAAAAGTGTCTGGTTTTGAATATAATCCTCCCTAGTGCTTGGGGAAAAAATAAGAGGAACATTTGGATATACATTTTGAATTAACGGGAAGAAAATTGCTAAAATCACTTTTAGCTGGGTTCTGCATTAAGGATTCATGCAGTAGCATTTCTTGTTGAATTAGCAGAGTAATATTTACAACAGCCAGATAGTTTTATAATGTGGGTGGGTAGAGGACTTAGGCATAAGTGCAATGTTTGCCTGTGATTATGTAATAAATTCACAGCTTATACATTTGAATTAGATGTTTTTCAATTCATGTTTAACCTATACTTGGTATACTTGTATTCAACACATAAGGTATTAATGTCAATGGAAGAGATAGGAAACTGCATTAGTGATATATATGTCAATGCGTTGATTTGTACTAAAAATGTTTAGTTTAAAGAAGTTATAAGGAATCACAAATATGAGTGTGGAAAATGTAATGTAGTTGTAGATGACCCTTTGCATGAGTTGTATTAGGAAAAATAAAAAATCATAATAATAATTTAAAAAATAATGATTCCCCAAAGAGGTAAAAGGCTACATTTTGCTAGAGTTATTCTTTGCTTCCAAAGTGTTGAGGGAGGGGATTGGACTCCATTGTCTATATTTCCCTTTCCATCCCCATGGTTCTTTAGTGAAAATTATAACCCAAGAACATATAGATCTGTTAAAATGTTCCCATTCTCACTTTCCATATTGGGAATCCCTAGGTACCATGCAATAATCTCATCAAATAATTCAAGCAAATGTTGGTGACATTGAGCTGAAGCCAAAGTTCAAGAAATTGTACCAAGAGTTTTGGTTACAGAAAGAAATTTCTGATCGCTATCCTGCACTATGGACAATGGTTAAGAAGCTCCTTGTTGCATTTTCAACATCATATTTGGTGGAACGTGGCTTCAGTGTGGTCATCCAACTTCTCTCCAAGCAAAGAAAATGACTCCAGATTACTGAATGTGGTGATTTAAGACTCCTGCTAAGTGACTTAAAACCAGACATTGGGAAACTGGTATCACTTCATCAAGCCCATCCATCACATTAAGAATTTACTGAACAGTGAAGTAGTTACTAAACTAAGTTTACTAAGTTACTAGTTACTAAGGTTCTTTAAATGACTATCAGACTTTGAAAACCTGGTATCACTGGATTATGTTCAACAGTTTTGTTGAATTAACTAACCACAAAGGTTTTTAAATTGGATTTTGAATAAATGTGCAATTAATTGTTACAGTTTTGAATTTTACTGTTACTATCTTTATTCCTTCATGCAAACCGCCCAGTCACATGACTCCCCTAGCCACGCCCATCAAGCCACGCCCAGAGAACCGGTCGTAAAAAAATTTGAATTCCACCACTAGGTGGGGGGCACTGAGGATCAGTTTGTAGCACCAAGGGGGCGGTGGACTGAAAAAGTTTGGGAACCACTGGTTTAAAAGAAGATGGTTAATTTCTGTTTATAGGGGTCACATGGCGGCGCATGGGATGCTGACCGACCCAGCGCTTGGACGGACGCAGCCAGGGCGGCGGGGCTGTCCCAGAGGGTCTCCCGGCAGGGAAGGGGTGCCAAGAGAAAGCTGGGCTGCGAAAGGGCCAACTGCAGCCGGGAACGGGGTGTGACGGAGAGGTCGCCCAGCAGAGCCAGGAGCGTCTCAGGTCAGTGGGGTGGTGGGGAGGTTGTGCAGGGCTGGAGGCAGGGAGGTAGGAACCAAGGCCACCCTGGGTGCCTGCAATGGGACTCGGAAGCTCCCCAGAGTGGGAGGTGGGTAGAGGCCCCCCCGCCCTCCCTGGTGCCAATTTGGGCTGTGCTTGAAGGGACCCCTGCTTGAAGGAACAGGCATCAGGAGTCTTCCTGCCGCCGAGCCCGCACAAAGCGCCCCAGCCTGGCCTTCTGCAGCATCAAGGGGGCAAAGTGCGGCTTCCTAACTTGAAAAGGGAACTGGGTGAGGCTGAGCTGTGATGCTCCCGAAAAGGCTGCCTGGTGGGCGAGGCTGACCCTCTCATGGGAGTGGCTCGTTGGGTTTCCCAGTGGAGAAGCCTCCATGCAGTTCTGGGATGGCTCAGCAAAGCCTCCCAAGGCCCTTCACGGGAAAGCAACGAGCGAGTGAGTGACGAGCAGTAAGGGAAGCAATGTTGCCTCCTTCCTCCGAGAGCCAGGTGCAGCCTCTCCAGCTCCCAAGCCATTGGGGGCCCTCAATGGCTTTGGGGCCCTCTCCCAACTGGTATTGGGGTTAAACCTGGAGACCACCACCACTGAAGTAGCGCTTCGCTTGCTGCAGCTCGGACACCAGGGAGACGGGAGTAGCACTGTCCATGTTTGGGGGAAGGTGGCCAGGACTGGGCTGCCACAGCCGAGGCTCTGCTGACCCCTAAAGAAGAGGAGTGGTGGATGATTGGTTGTACGAACAAATCACCTGCCTCCTCCTGTTCTTTAGGGGTCAAAGGAGCCCCCAGTCACCTTCCCCAAATCTATACAGTGCTACTCCCGCCTTTCCGGTGTCCAAGCTGCAGCAAGCGAAGTGCCACTTCAGCGGCAGTGGTCTCCAGGTTGCACTGCACGGAGAGCAGAGAGCACCCATGCCTACAGAAGCAGAGAGTCGCCGCCACCACTACCTCACTTGCTGCTGGTGGTAATAGTAATAGTAGACATGGACGCATCCTTGCTGTAGTTCCCGCTGCACCCAGTCTCATGGGAGGTGCCCTGCCGGCAGAGGGAAGGGTACTGCGGTGGGAGAGGCTGGCTGTCCCACAAGCCAGTTCTTGGAGGAAGGAGGCAGAGATGCCGCCCAGGGCTTGCTTACCTTCCTTAGAGCCGTGGGCGGCAAGGAAAGGGAGGCTTCTTTGCCAGCCTCCCAGCTGGTAAAACAGAAATTTTTGCGCTTCTGTGGGCATGGCTAGGTGGGGGCCATGTGATGGCGTGGGCATGAGTGATGTCAAATTGGCCATGCCCACTCAGTAACATGTCCTCCATACCTAACCACGCCCAAAGAACCGATAGTAAAAAAATTGAAACCCACCCCTGACCTTGCTCTAGGGCATTATCCCTCATAAAGCAGGCTCATAACTTAAGGTTCCTCATGGACTCACTTTTAACCTTTTGTTGAGCAGGTAGAAAACATGGCCAATTCTATGGACTTATAGCTAGAATGTGAGGATCCTTCTACAGCACAGGTAGTCCTCGGGTTATGATAATTGAGCCCAAAATATATGTTGCTAAGTGAAAACTTCGTTAAATGAGTTTGTCCCATTTTAGAACTTTCCTTGCCACAGTTGTTAAGTGAATCACTGCAGTTGTTAAGTTAGTAACCTGGTTATTAAGTGAATCTGGCTTCCCCATTGTTTTTGCTTCTCAAGGTCACAAAAGGTGATCCCATGATCCCGAGACACTGAAATCCCATGATCCCGAGACACTTAAATATGAACCACTTGCCCAGCATCTGAATTTTGATCATGTGACCATGGGGATGCTGCAACGGCGTAAGTGTGAAAATGGTCATAAGTCCCTTTTTCAATGCTGTTGTAACTTTGAACAGTCATTAAATGAACTTGTAAATCAAGGACTATCTAATTCATGCCATTATCATTTTTTAACCATACAGACCCCCACAGTAAGGAGGAGTGACTGTGCACATGTGTGTGTGGGGGGGTGTTCTTCTGTATCTGGGGTTTATCATCTTAGGTCTTGGATGTGAAACCCAGTGAAAGAAAATCCACAGCATCGTTTAATAGTGCAGAATTGAGATATACAATTGGCTACCATCTGCATGCTAATTATCCGGTGGTGACAGATGTTCTCACACAGTGGCATTCATGTTAATTGGGTGTCAAACTCAATTTCATTAAGGGGTTCAACAGGGTTGTATTTGACCTTGGTGGGCTGGGGTGGGTGTGGGCATGATCAGCTTGAGGTCACTTGTGTTGGAGGCGCCTGTGGTGGCCCGTGGGCATGCGGCCTCCCTGAGCTCCATTTTTGCTGGCAGAGGGCTGCAGGATGCTGTTGCAGTCAAAAAACAGAGCCTGTGTGTGGCCCTCCCAAGCTCCATTTTTGCTGGCAGAAGCACCACAGGCCGTTCCTTCACTGTTTCCAGGGCAGACCTGCAGGCCAGATCTAAGCACTCCCTAGGTCTTGAGTTTAACACCCCTGATGTAGATATTAAAACGGAGCAGATAGATCTCTCAGTCCTTATTATCACCAACCTGGACCAGCCTCAAAGAAAGAAGAACCCACAGAAAACTCTGCTATTCCAATCCCAACTCCTGGAGCTGACCCAAAAGGATACCATGGTCAAGGTATTGTAGGCCATTGAGAGATCTAAAAGAACCAAGATGGATGCACTGCCCCATCCTATTCCTACCAGAAATAATTGAAAAGGGATCAAGACTAAGGGATTAGGCCTGAAGCCCAACTGGAAGTGATCTAAATAATCTCATTCTTCCAGGAACTTATTAGTTCCTCTGGAACTAAGCATTGATTACCTCATAAACTCTGGATAATACAGTTGCTAGTGACTGACATCACAATAACAAAGTATTTTCGTTCCTTCACTATCCATAATACTAGAGGAGAAATATATACCCTATTTCCCTGAAAATAAGATCTCCCCAGATAATAAGCCCTCCCCTAAAATATTGCAACACAGCAGCAGCCATGAGGTGACCATGCTCGCCACCTCCTGCACCTCAACTATAGTAAGACCTCCCTGAAAAAAAGGCCAAGCGCTTTTTTCAGGGGTCAAAAGAAAATAAGACCCTGGCTTATTTTGGGGGAAACATGGTAATGCAACCCTTAAAGCTTTCATTCACTCATCATGTTTATGTGGCCACATATATCTCATAGACAAGTGCCTCGGAGCCACACAACAAAGCTACAAATTATATATATATATATACACAAATAAATTGGCATGTATTTGTGTTACAACCCCTGGTATGCCCAAAGGGTATGGCTAATATATATATATATATATTAGCCATACCCTTTGGGCATACCAGGGGTTGTAACACAAATACATGCATGCATGCATGCATGCATACATACATACATACATACATACATACATAATTAATTAAAACTTTAAAATTATAAAAAGCACAAAATAAAATGTGAATAGTGATCTAAGTGACTAGTCAACTTATGTAATCATTACCAATTATAATACTTCAGTCAACCTGTTTGCAGAAATACATTAGCTATCATTTCAATATTCCTGCTATTTGCATCCCTGTCTACTCTATTTAGTGAGCAGAAAGGAACAACTAATTTCAACGAAGACAATAATGGAAAATTTTGAATGGGGAAAAAACTAAATTGTAATGCAAACAATATTTTCCATTTTCATGAACTAGAAGTGGCAGTTCTTCAAATGAAGAAAACTATACTACATATTAGTATTGTTTTCTGAATTTGAAACAGATAATTTCAAGTGTTTTTTTGAATCAATGTAAAGTATATAACATCAGTTATATTAATTTAGAACAATATTCTCTAATCCGATATTTTATTGTTGCATTACATTATAATTCCATTCATCCCATCAGTACAGAAAAAGTCATTACCTTGACAGGATAGTTGTTTTATTGTTTCCATCCTGCTGGGCTTGTGCCTGGAGATTTAGGAGTACAGTACTTTGTGTTGGAATTAGGCTGCTTATTATCTGATTTTAACATTTAACTTCCATGAGATACGTTTCATGCTAGGCACAAATCTTGATGTAGAACTTTCTCAGTTTTTTCCTTCCTTTGATTGTAGCCTTTTATTTTTTTCCAATCTAATAATGTTGGGAAGAAATTATATAGAGGAATTTTGGAATCTGGTTATCCAGCAGAATAATTATCTAAAAACTGAAAAAGAGGAGACAACTCTCCCCCGACCAACTGAGATAGCTGAGTAATGACTTGCAGAAATGTACATACAACAGGCTGCTTTTTCACACAAAAGATAATCCAGATACCTTCTACGCCGCCACTGCTGGTAAAAGGATTAGATATAATTGAAAAAGTGTGGTTTCCAATCTTCTTACGGCAGCTACAAGTACATATATATATATATATATATAAGGTTACATAGCCAGGATTATTTTTCAACTGAGCATAAATCTGTATCATTTGTCACCATCGTTGTTCTAATTGGCCACAAGCAGCTCTGGAATCTAGTAAGCCAGTTAAGGAAGCCCACAGAGCTTGGCTTCTAGAATTCTTCCCAATTATTTAAAAATAGTTCTACTCTGGAAAGGCAGAGAGGTGAATTTAAGAAAGCAGTTGGTAGCAGAGGGGTACACTGAGGTTTTTTTCCCCCTTGTCAACACCTGGCTAGATCTGGTCTTATCTCCGGTCTGATTTTTCTTTTGCAGTTTTTCCCACAACAATTTGGACCCATTTTTTTTAATAGTCATCCTATATTCCATTACACAATTTCTTCCCATTGTTCTATTGGTCTGAAAAGAAGAAGCAAGTCAGGAAAAGCCTGCGGGGCATAACTTTTTCTTTCATTGCTTTTTCTTTTAGCTTATTTCTTTTTTTATTTTTTTCTTCAATTCAAAATTTGCATTGTTTTATTTTGCTGAAAATATATTTAATAAAAATTATTTTAAACAAGAAAGAAAAAATCCGGGCTACAAGTGAAAGACATCTCCCTTAAACATTTTTTATAGTTGTTAATAACTTAAAATTCGCTGCAGAAGTTACCACCTTATGCAGATTTGTTATGGTATTTCCATGCTGCTCTGTTTCAAAACTTCTCCAAGGCATTCTGCTAAAATGCCTGGACATCTTTAACTAGGTGAGAGACTACTGCTGCTATATGGAGTAATTTCATTAGGATGATTCTTGAGGTAATTGCCCTGGAATTGTTAATGTCATTAATATCTAAGTTGTTAAACTGGTATAGCTGAATAGTCTGTTTTAATCTTTACTAGCTCTTTTAAACTGAGAAGAAATATTATTTTTGAAATCCCACTTTTGATAAATTGGCAACTTCCTATCCCCATTTTGTCATCTAAGAAATTGGGGGAATGAATTGTTACTTAATTGCTTTAAAAACACTCTACATAGAGAGTCTCAATGTGAATTGATGTGTAATGACATTTAGATTTTGGATTTAGGTTTAGATTCTTCTCCCCTTCCCCATTTTGAAATAATCCCCATTTCCTTCTAATTTCTCTGATGTCATTGAACCAAAGAAAAATCTTGCATATGGATTTAGGCAACATAACCTTTTGGTTATATTACCTAAATCCATAAAAGTATTCTGCTGTATTATAATTATGCAAGTTCATGAGAAACTCTTAGTTGAGAAAAGATGCCTTAGGACGGGGTGTCAAACTCGCGACAACATGTCATCATATGATGTTGCAACTTTTTTCCCTGTGCTAAATGGGGTGGGCTTGGCCAGCGTGTGATGCATCTGGCCCATGGGCCGTGAGTTTGACACCCCTGCCTTAGGATATCTGAAAAGGAAGATGATTAACAATATTGTTTTTGTTGTAGTTAACACTTGTAAAACAAAATTGCGTGAATGAAGAGAAGATCTTTAAAAATTGGCAGAGCATTCTTCTATTAGAATTCTAGCTTAAAGAACTAGAGTATACATTTCCTAAATACATGGTAGATGAAGATAAAAAAATAGAGAGATTTTTTTTGCGACCCCACCTTCATATTTGACTCCTCATACAGGTAATAGTTAATTTACAACCATTCATTTAGTGACCATTCAAAGTTACAACAGCATCAAAAAAAGGGACTGATAGCTGGCCTTCATACTTACAACTGATGCAACAATTCCACAGTCATGTGATCATAATTTGGGCGCCTGGCAACCAGCATGTATTTACAATAGTTGCAGCATCTCAGGGTCATGAGATTGCCATTTGCGACCTTCCCAGCCACATTCATGTGATCCTTATGTGAACATAGCAATTCTGTGCTAGCCATTAAAAGAGTGCCTCTTTTTAAAAAGTATCTATGAGCCAAAAAATGGTATCATTACTTTAAGGCATATTTATGACTTGTAGACTTTAACTCCCAGAATTCCTTGAGCCAGGATGGCTCAGTTTCATGGACAAAAGAAAAAGGAGTTGCTTTCATGAATAACAGTTGTGATGTGCTCCTGTGAAGTCCAAAGCATGCATTGTTAGGCTGTTAATGTATTAACAAAATACAGTTGGATACTGTAGTTGTAAACACAGTTTTAAGATTAGAATTTAGATATACTTTGTGCTAGAGGTTTGTAACAGGTTTGAATCTACATACTTGTGAGTGTATAACAGTAGTAGTAGATTGGTTCAGGCTTTGCTGAAGCTGAAACGCAAGTAGGCCGTGAGAAAATGACCTTAAAAAGTGCTTGCATAGGATGTTGGCTAACTGCAACATTTAACTATAGCTATTTGCTTGTTACAATACTTGAACTGTTTTCTTGTTATTTGTGGGAAATTACTGAGTGTACTTTTCTTGTACGTGCTTATCTCCCAGCCTTTGTAAAACTATGCAATAAATGGGTTTGTGCAGAACACGTCAGGAGAAATGTAGCTTTCACATTCTCCGAGCATCTGTGCTTGCCTCCCTCGAGAAAACTCTTTGTGTGATGTCTTGAATTGCGGCTATCGTCCACGCGTGGACCCTCCAAATTCCCGGTGAGGACCGGGGCTCGTTCTCCCTCCCATGGGAGAACCCTGAAGACCCAAACAGGCGAATCCGGACTTGAGTGTGTCGCAAACCTTGCAGCGACATCTGGGGGCTCGTCCGGTCCTGTCTTGGCGTCTTCATGGGCACGATCGTTGTCTAGCGGTGTGCTCTCTTTCACTCCTGTGACCTTACCCGGCCGGACGCGCCACTGTGCACACGTAAGTCATGGGCACCCCGTGCTCTAAAGCTTCTGCTCATCATCGAGAGGAGCTTTTAGCTCTTGTGAAAAGTGCAAATTGTATCCAAAAGATTAATGGCATTACTGTCTACCCGCTTTCTCGCAAATCTATTGCTTCCTTTCTGTCCTATGTCTGTGAAAAATGTCCCGCCTATCCAGAAGCAGGTAACCTTAAAAAAATTACTTGGATACGTCTCGGAAAATTCCTTCATGAGGCTCCCCGAGCGCCACCCGACATCTTGGTCACCTGGAGGGCTGTTATGTTTGCTTTAGAAACTCTCTATCCTAATCCTCCTTCTGAAAATTCCTTTTCTTCTTCCGTTCCTAACTCTTCCCCTTCGAACGTAACTCCGAAGGTGTCTCCACCTCCCTATGAGGCTCCTAAACTTTCAGTCGCTTCCTCCGCTCCCCCTGCGGAGCCCTTTGCTTCTCCTCCCTCTGAATTTCCTGTTGAATTGCCCGATGTGGATCCGCGGGCTGGCTCCTTTTCTGCTTTTGTTGCTTCTGCCAAATCCACACTTTCTCTTGAATCAGAAGCCTCAACCCCCCTCCTCCTCCTTCTCCTTCTTCTGCCTCTTGCCTCCCCTCTCCCTCCCAAGGTGGTCACGTTCCTCCCTTCTCCGTTCTCATTCCTTTTCCCTTGACTCCTCCGATCTCCCTGTCGCCTATCCTTTTATCTTTGTGCCGGGCATCCCCGGCCCCCCTGTCCATACCTACATTGAACTGCGTGTTTTAAAACAATCTATGAACATGTGCATTTTGTCCTGCCTTCTGTCTTAATCATGGCAAACTCACCAATAAACTGAAACAATTGGCTGATTTTAAAAATAATGGAAAAGTCCTGCCCGTGATATCAAAAAAGAATTTGATTTACCTTTTAACATACATTTGGTAGATATGATTAAAGTGTGTCAGGACATAAGAACATCTTCTCATAAAACTAATTTGTTAGCAGCTGCTCTTTGCAGGCAGCAAACCTCAAGGAAAGTGTTATTTTACAAGGGAGTGTCTGTAACATCTCGCCCTCTCTTTCATCAGGGATCAAAACCCTAGTATAAAATGATTTATGTGTCTATGGATTGTACATTGCCTTGGAAAAAAGATACAACTCTCGCTCCCCTTTTCCTGACTTTTGCAATCCTCCCCCGCTGTGCATTTAATTTCCTTTGACTTACCGTTCTTTGCATCTATAATGATAGTGTGTAAAATTAATGTGGCAAAAGAAATGTAACTATAGATGTGAATGGGTGTGTATGTAGTCAGTATTGGATGCTTGAAATGTAAGGTTTCTTGGCTGAAACAACAGAGCGTGTGTGGTGCTAAAAAAGGTGTTTTTGAATGAATGATAAATATTTTTTCCCTGTATTCCTAGGAAAAAAGAGCCTGTCGTTTTAACAAAACATTTTTTCCCTTTCCTCTCACCCCCCCCCTCTTTGCCTCTGGTGAGAAGGCAGGAGGAAGGGGGGGGCTGTGTTCTTTTCACCATTTTTTTTTCTCCTCTCCCTGCGAGTCTCAGAAAGGCAGGGCTGAGGGTGATATCTGATGCCTGCATATTTCAGAGTATACTCAAACTATCTTAATTGTTTGTTTGATTTTTGAAGCTGTGTTTTTTCTCTTTTATGTTTTTATGTTTGCGCGCACTTTGTATGCTTAACAGATGTCACTCTGTTTGTTTAATTGTTTGTTAGTAGCACTGGTTGCTGTCCCTTTTAGAATTTTAACAGAGATGACCTAAAATATACAAAATGCAGTCAGAAAGAATGAGTAACATTTTTGCTAGAATCCAGATCAGTTTCACACGGACATTTAGATCAGATATTGGAGCCAGAAAAAGGTTACTTTGTATATAGATGGGAAGAGAATGTTGTAAAAGGCATCTGAAAAAGATGTGCTTTGTTGAATGGACTGGAGATGTTGCAGAAACAAAAGAGAGGAAATAGGCAAGTTGATAAGGACAGTTGAAGCTTGGCAGTTGATGAGGTCATTTTGGAACCGAATCAATGTGCATTTTAAAGGATTTCAGTAAGTGAAAGAAAGTTAGAGAAATGTTTTTTCAGACAGTCAGAGATATGTTTTTGTAAGGATTTTAGTAAGTAGATATATGTTTTTTCAGAGATATGTTTTTGAAGAAGATGAATATGTGAGGACTTGTGTATGTGAGGACTTGTGAACTCTGGCATATGGATGATTCAATACCTTTTCTTTGCCCCATGGAAATATTTCCATGGATATTTATTCAGGATTTATTATGGCACCCCGCAAAGGGGTGTGATCAACCACTGTATTTGTACCTTTGCAATGTTGGGACGCCCAATTGAACTGAAAACAGACAATGGCCCTGTTTACATCTGTACTGCCCTTGCAGACCTTTGTGACAAGTGGTCCAACATGCCCTGAATAAATCAAAAGAGGAAAAATGCCTCGGCCTCCCAGCCTTGCAAAACCAAACCCAATCCTTGTTTATTTACTTTCAATCAATTGAATTTTTTCACTTTCTAATTTGACCACTTATCAGAGGCATTTTCAACAAAAAACAAGTTTGCCTCTCCCTCTGGTATATTTTTACCAGACAAAACACCGATTCCTTTAATTACTTGGGGACATATATGGAAAATTTGCTTTTTACATGTTTAATCTCAAAACCTAAACTTTACATTTTAGAGTGGTTACATTTGGCTCACACCCCCAGGGCTTCTATTACTACTAAAGCCCTGCAAGTGGCTCTCCTCATCGAGAAAGGGAGACGCCGTTGTAAAGCACTGATGGGAGTTAGAGTTTTGTTCCCTTTATGTACCTTTTAAATTAAGCCAGTGGGAATTTTTGTTTCAATCTTCACATGCTTTGCAAAGTGCTCTGGAGGACTGGAATGGCAATGTCTCCTGCCATCTCCCTCCAGATCCAAGAATTCAAGTCCTTAAGACTGTTCCTATTCTCTTTACTACCCCTGTCGCTTCTTCTCCTATCAAGGAGGCTCTTACTGTGTTCACTGATGGCTCAAAATCAGTGGGCGCTTGTGCATGGCAAGATTCTGCTAACCAATGGCAGACTCGCCAAACTTCCTCACAGCCCTCTGCCCAGCAGGCGGAGCTGTCCGCTTTTAATCTGGCTCTGTCAGTATTCCCGAACCAACCTCTTAACATCATTACTGACAGTTTATATGTTTTTCATTTGGTGTCTTGCATCTATGATGCATATATTTCTCCTTCCACCTCTGTCCCATTAATGAAGCTTTTTTTACAGCTCCAGGATTTGTTACACCTCCGCGCCCATCATCTGTTTGTGGCACATATCAGAAATCATCAAAATTTACCTGGTTTCCTCTCTGAAGGGAACCATATGGCAGATGAAGCCTGTAAGCATGCTTCACCAGTCTGTCTGTTAACTCTGACGGCTGGGGAAAGCCATGACTATTTTCATCAGAACAAAAAAGCACTTGTCAAGCAGTTTGGCGTTACACATCTAGAAGCCACTGCAATTATTCAACAATGCCCGACCTGTAGTCTCCAGGCTGCTGCTATCCCACAGGGCGTAAACCCTAGGGGTACCTCGGCCTGTGAGACATGGCAAATGGATGTGACTCAATATTCATCCTTTGCCCCTTGGAAATATATCCATGTTTCGGTGGATACCTATTCGGGTTTTATTATGGCTACCTTGCAAAGGGGGGAAGCCTCAAAAAATGTTATCAACCATAGTATTCGGACCTTTGTGACGTTGGGAGCTCCAAAAACACTGAAAACTGACAACGGCCCGGCCTACACCAGTTCTGCCTTTGCACAATTTTGCCACCGTTGGTCAATCGTTCATAAATTTGGCATACCATTTAATAGCAGAGCTCAAGGAATTGTTGAAAGAACTCACGGTACCTTGAAGCAAGCTCTGGACAGACATTTGGGGAAAAAGGGCCTTAGCCCCCCATCTCTCCCGGCGTTACAGAATGTGTTGAATGTTTGTTTATATTCTTTGAATTTTCTAAACTTGACTGGATCTCCTGCTTCTACTGCGGCCTCTCGACACTTTTCTTCCCCTCCCCTCCCCTCTTCTCGTCCACTTGTCTATTATAGGCATCTACCTGATCCTGCCTGGAAGGGTCCTGTTCCACTCATCACCTGGGGAAAAGGATACGCTGCAGTACAATTGCAGGATCGAGTCCTCTGGGTTCCGGCTCGGTGTGTCCGTCCGTGTCACCTGACCCCCCAAAAATCAAAAAAGGAGGAATCTCCAGTCAACGAGGATGAAGACGATTCGGCTTTTTCTCTCACTCAGCTGTTTCTTTCTTCCTCTTCTTTCTGATCCTTTTGATCTTTCTTCTGACCCATCATTTTCAAAATTTTCTGACTCTTCCTTTCCTCCTCCCACCTTCCTTGAACGGCTCAGCGCATACATTCGTGTGCCTCACTGCAGAGTTGCTGCACCACTAGAAGGCAAAGCTGAACTGACCTGCAAACAGCGATATCCAGTGATACATCCGGCTAACTGGTACTGGTTTAAAGAAGGAAGAACTATCCACTCTTCTGATATTACCCATATTGTGTCTTCTCCTTGTTCTACTTCTCTTTTTCTCCTTAATATTTCTTTTCAGGACTATGGTACCTATAGGTGTGCTTTAGATTTTCCGAAATTAAGACGAGATTTTGGAATGGATGTTTCTCTTCTACACCCTTCTGAGATCTCCTATCCTGTGTTCTCCCATGCCCGCCACCGGCGTGCCTTGCAGAAACGTCCCGTTAACCAGCATCGTCCTGTAAACTACACCTGGACTATTTTGGACTTTCAAGGAAACATCCTTCATTCCATTTCTAATCGAACTCTGTGGCCTTGGTTCCCTGTGCTTTCCTTTGACTTTGCTGAAATGCTGGTTGGCGCTTATGGCTTTAAACATAAGACTAAATGTGATCCTTCCCCCCGAGGTGTTTGGAAGACTGGTCCAGGCCTGTATATTTGCCCTGGACATCCCACGGACCTTTCCCACCAGGATAAATGTGGAACCTACTCAGACTATTATTGTAAGTCATGGCAATGTGTGTCGACTGGAAAGATTTGGTGGACTGCTCCCTATACCTCGGACTATATCAAAGCAGTATTAGGCCCTGATAGTAATTTGCCTTGGAACTCATGTGAGAATTGGGCCTGTTGTGGTGTTCGCCTTAACCCCATGACTGTCACCTTTACCTCATATGGCAGAAATCTTCCAATCGCTGAATGGCTTGCAGGGAAGCAATGGGGGGGAAGGTCAAACGATAACTCTGACTATTGGTATCGGGGCCATCCAGGTAATGTTTTCACAATTCGCCTTACCAGGACTGAAGAAACGTCCCCACCTGTAGGCCCAAACATGCAACTTAGTTCACCTTTTTTACAGCCCTTGACTAAAAATGATAATCCATTGGTGACTTTGGTCTCCTCTGCACACGATGCCCTCGCGGCAGCTGGTGCCTTCCCTCACAATGACACAAGGTGTTGGTTGTGTATGTCCTCCCAACCTCCCTTTTATGAGGCCATAGGTTCTGCCGTACCTTTTACCAATAGTATCACAGATACCACTTGTCGGTGGTCTAACTCTTCTATAACAGTGTCCTCAATTGAAGGTCAAGGTTGTTGTCTTGGGTATGTACCCTCTAACTTTTCTCACTTTTGTATTAATGCTTCTTCTGATGCTTATCACCTTTGCCAAATGTGGTTGCCTGGTGCAAGACTAGGACTTCCCACAGGTGGATGGACTACTATGCACACCCTCCTTCCCACAGCCGATCTCTCCCGACGGTATAAAGGTCAATTTTTTATTCCCTCCAATGGCTCTATTTGGGCCTGCTCTACCGGTGCCACTGCATGTGTCAGTGGGGACATCTTACACAAACAAAGAGCTTTTTGTATTCAAATATATCTTCTCCCTAAAATGTCTGTCTTTTCTGATAATGACTTTCTTTCTCGAATGGAAACACCTCAATACCTCCCACGGTCAAAACGTGAAATAGTCACTACTATGACTTTGGCCCTTCTCCTGGGCCTAGGAGCCTCTGGAGCGGCAACAGGCATCGCAGGAATGGTTGTAGCGGACCAAAACATTCGCAGGCTCAGTGTTGAAGTTGATGCCGATCTCAAACGCATTGAACAATCTATGGTTGCTCTCCAGAATTCCCTTACCTCCTTATCTGAAGTTGTTTTACAGAACAGGAGGGGATTGGATTTGTTATTTTTAAAACAGGGGGGCTTGTGTGTAGCTTTGAAAGAAGAATGCTGTTTTTACACCGACAGTTCAGGCATTGTACTCGATTCTATGGCAGAATTAAATACCCGACTGAAAGATAGAGAGACAGAACGCACCCAGTTTCACACATGGTATCAGGGAATGTTTAATTTTTCCCCATGGCTTACAACTTTGCTTTCAGCACTCATGGGTCCCTTGATTTTAATCTTCTTGCTTGTGCCATTGGCCCTTGTATAATGGGAAAATTGCTTCACTTTTTACGCATTCGTCTTGGTGATATAGATCGAGAAGTTAGTGCTACTCGAAAAGATTTAAACTTACTGCAAAACTTGCTACCCTCCTCACATGATACTTGCAAACAACCATTGTTGACATTTTCAGATTTAAACTCTGACACAGAAGGTGATCTTCAGTTCCCGGATAAGGTGAGTGGTCCTTCTCGCTGCCTACCGGAGGGTGGGTCGTTAGAGGAATGCCTAGCCTTAGAGGGATACTGACCTTTCTTAAAAAACAAAAACAGAGGAGATGTGAGTGTATAACAGTAGTAGTAGATTGGTTCAGGCTTTGCTGAAGCTGAAACGCAAGTAGGCCGTGAGAAAATGACCTTAAAAAGTGCTTGCATAGGATGTTGGCTAACTGCAACATTTAACTATAGCTATTTGCTTGTTACAATACTTGAACTGTTTTCTTGTTATTTGTGGGAAATTACTGAGTGTACTTTTCTTGTACGTGCTTATCTCCCAGCCTTTGTAAAACTATGCAATAAATGGGTTTGTGCAGAACACGTCAGGAGAAATGTAGCTTTCACATTCTCCGAGCATCTGTGCTTGCCTCCCTCGAGAAAACTCTTTGTGTGATGTCTTGAATTGCGGCTATCGTCCACGCGTGGACCCTCCAAATTCCCGGTGAGGACCGGGGCTCGTTCTCCCTCCCATGGGAGAACCCTGAAGACCCAAACAGGCGAATCCGGACTTGAGTGTGTCGCAAACCTTGCAGCGACACATACTACTCAAGCACATATGATCTTTAGCTGGGCAAAATGATGTATCACAGGACAACATATTTAAAATTAAAGTATCTCAAATGGGCTAAGTAATAGAACGTATCCATAGTCCTGGAAGCTGAAATCATGACTCTCAAAGGAATGAAATTCGGGAAAGTCATCACTGCTTCAGTGTTACTGGCTGCTGCTGTGGTCAGGAGCTCTTCGTTTTCAACATTCTGTGACAGTTACCCATCCAGTATCACAATAATTCATTCCCTTCCTCACCAGACATCAGCCACTTCTCTGAGAGGAAGATTTTCAATGCCAATGTCAGAGTCCCTCAAGGAAACTGAGCATGAAGCTGGCAAGAAGTTGGATATTGTTCCTGTTCCCACTGCTTTTTTGCCCACCGTTGATCATTCTGTTTTTTAGTTACTTCTGAGGAAGTAACTAAAATGATGACCCAATTGGGCATGGATTGTCTAGTTTTAATTAAAAATACATATGTTAATCTCTAGCATATTCTTAATTTAGTATTACAGTTAATTCCCAGTTTATGCCAGTGTTAGTGATTAGGTACTTTTATTTTTTTCTAAAAGCTATTTACTTTTTAATTAAGAACTATATAAATTTAATGTAGTTTTTTAACAAAGGAGACGTAATCAGCCACTTCTTACCCAGCAGCAGCACCTGTTCTTAACAGCCTTCTGTGTGTTTGCTGCCACCACAGCTGGTGATACTGATTGCTATGGGTACTTTCCAGTTGGATCTCTTCCTAGAGTAATGTAATATCCATTCATCAAAATTCAATCCTGTTGTTTTTTAGAGCATTTAAAAATCTAATTGATAAGTTAATAATTTATATGCTGCCCGACTACCAGCGTCTCCTGTATCTAAGTAAGTCTGTGAACGATCAAAATAGAACTGGAAGTTTATTTTCCTTCTTTGTACTACATAGCTAATTCTTGACAGAAGTTTGTTGAACTTCAGTATAACCATAAAGATAACAATCACATTCAAAATTATCCTCACCAAGAACATAGAATTGAGAGCACAAAAGTAAAAATGTGTCAACATGGATCTCCAATCAATGGTTCCATGTGCTGCCAAGTGCAAAAATCTATCCCTGTGTTTGCATGCCAACAAATGGTTGGAACTCTGATAGTTCCAACCACTTGTTGCCAAGGGTGTGGGGGAGTAAACTCCTGCTCACAATAGATGATTGTCTTTTAATGAGCCATGTGAACAGTGTTAATGCGCAGACTTGATCCAGTAGGAGCTGTCCTTATTCTAGAAGTGTACAAGGGAGCATAGATAGTTGCATGAAATTACATTTCGTTTATAAAACTTCTGTGAAATATGGATCAGCAGCTATCTGATTTTGCTACATCCTAGAAGTTCCTTTTAAAAATTGTTGAAGAAGCTAAATAAACAATATGTTAATGTGTAATAGTACAGGTAATCTTCAACTTACAATCACAATTGAGTCCAAAATTTCTGCTTTTAAGTGAGACATTTCTTAAGTGAGTTTTGCCCCATTTTACAAGTTTTCTTGCCACAGTATTAAGTGAATCACTACAGTTGGTAAGTTAGTAACCTGGTTGTTAAGTGAACCTGGCTTCCTCATTGACTTTGCTTGCCAGAAGATCATAAAAGGTGGTCACATGATCCTGGACACAGTACAGGTCATAAATACGAACCTGTTACCAACCATTCTAATTTTGATCCCTTCATGGGGATACTGCAAAGGTCGTAACTGAAAAACAGTCATAAGTCACATTTTTTCAGTGCCACTGTAACTTTGAATGGTCACTAAATGAACATGTAAACCGAGGACTACCTGTAATGCTGTAAGCTGAAGATTTTTAAAAAATTAAAATGTCCATTGATGTGGTATATCTATTTTTTCTTCTTCTGTTCAATCTGCTGGGACTTGTCCAGGCAGTCTAATTCTCAGAGACTGCCTGGACAAGTCCCAGCAGTTTTCTTGGTAAGGTTTTTCAGACCAGGTTGCATTGCCTCCTTCCTACAGCAGAGAAAAAGTGACTGGCTTTGTGTTTAAGTCAGAACTAGAGCTCACAGTCTCCAGGTTTCTAGACTGATGCCTTCTGTAACTACTATATCAAACTGACACTCAGTGTATCTAATAAGAGTACTTTTATATTTTGTAGTTATGGTTTTAAAAAGGCTTTTAGAAGATTAATTCCTCTCTAGTTAATTAACCAGTCACTGAATATTAGTTCTATTTGTATTTAATATTGTTTTAAAAAACGTTCCAGTGTGCAATGTCACTCCAAAGCAATAAAATACTTTCCCCCACATTTAAGAGGAAATATATTTTACATTATTATATTGTATTTATATATTTGCTTAGGATATAGTGTCAGTGAATAGAGTGGCTTATTTGAACATCAGTTAAGTAAGGTTATATTGCAACTTTGCACAAATATCTGTTATCTATTTGGTGAAGGTAATTTTTTTAACATTTAAAATAATTGTTGAGATTTTAAAACAAGAATAAAACTAATTTCATTTAAACCATGATTGAAAAGCCATATATTTTCAAAATATTAATCTAAAAAAAGCTAAAAAAACAAATATAACAATGGGAAAAGTAGAATAATGCAATAATACTATACAATTAAATTTTTCATCTTTAAAACATTCCATGTCTTAATTATATCAAAGTCTAGTCCTGGGAGTTCCTTTTTAAACAATAAGTCAAAGCTGGCAAAGTTTTTCTCTCTTGCTCTTCTGACTTAGTTGAAGGAGGATCACTCTTCCTTACCCTCAACCTCAGAACACCAAACACAAGTGACAAGTCTCTCTGTTCAAAAATCAACCTTTTCAACTTGCACACTGTACCTTCATTAAAAAAAATGTTGTCAGTGTTTGTATAATGGAGCTATTTTGTGATCTGGATTGTTTTCCAGGGTAGATTCCATTTAGATTAGGGCTGTCAAACTCCCGGCCCCGTGGGCCAGATGTGTCATGTGCTGCCCACACCCGGTTTAGCGAAGTGGAGGGAAGTCTTGATGCCGCCATGACAACGTGAGTTTTGACACCCTTGATTTAGAGGGAAGCATGCCTTCAAAATAACTCACCAGAGTATTGCTTTGATATGCAATTTGTGTTTAAGAACATATAATCCTCTTACTGGATTTAACATAGCTTTTTTTTCTGGGAAGACACGCCAATCCTTGTGGAACCACAACAGTTTTATGGCTATGTATATACATATATTTTTATTATCTTCATGGACTTTTACTCCCAGATAAGCACTAATATCTGGCAAATAACGTGGGAGGATGACAAGAAGTGAAAGTGAAGGTAGTCAATTCCTGAAGAAAGCTGGTTGATCCTAAAAAAAAATTGCCTAATGTACTTTTCTTTTAAAAAAATGTTTTGAACTTTCTCTGTAGAGTGAGAAATCTTCAGAAGAGCTAATTTTACAGAAGAAGAATGAGTGGTGTCATGTTTGGAGCTTGTGCTTGAGCATATTGTGTATGCTCAACAACACAACACTTTTGAAGACTATCTGATCATCAGGGCAAATCTTAATAGTTGCAGACTGAAAATCTTGCCTCTTCTTTGCTAAATGTTGAAAAGCTTGTGAAAGGACTAGAGACAGGCATAGCCCAAAGTTTCTTTGAGACCATGTTCACCCACTAAATCATTAAATCTTTATTACCGGCATAGACCAGCCAAAAATCAACCCAGTCGTTTGAATTTGTTAAGAAAAACAGCCTAGGCCCTCGGGATTCCCACCTTATGAGGTGAGAAGGGCTGAGACAGAAAAGCACTATTTTTTTTTTTTGCTTTTTGTTATTGTTTTTGTGTCTTTAGATTTTGTAAGTATTAGGGTTTTTTCATGGTTTTAACTGGACTATGTATTCCTGTAGGGGCCTGTCAATTGTAGCAGGGAATAAATGGAAGGAAGGAAATTCCTTGGTGGTTGCCGCCTATTGTGAAGATAAACAAAGGTGGTGCAGCTTTTAATTTTTTCCTTCAAAAGAGGAGCATGGGTTTGGGCAGCTTCAGAAAGGATTGCTTTTCTTCTCCTAAGACTTGTTCAATTGCTTGTCAGATATTCCGAATTTCCTGCAGTCACCTCTGCTGACAGTGAGGCTGGCATTTAAAAACAGCTCTCTAGCTTCATAATTTAATGGGGAATATTGTATACTATTGTTAAGCCTTACTGGAGACTGGAGGAGGGAGTACAGCCAATAAGGGCCCCCTTGATGTTATCCATTACTGTCTGGTTGCCTAACGTCATACCAATGGGAAGTGAAGATTTTTTTTTAACAGACTTTGCAATTGCTGCTTGATCTCATCTGATTTAGCAACAGAGTACTATTTTATTATAGTCCATCTAGCCTACCCCCAACTTCATTTATTTGTCTAGAGAATAATTTACTAATTCTTCAGCAAGTAGTTCATCCAGTACATGCTTCTCCTTCTTTGAGGAACAAAAGGCATTGCTAAAACATGGATACAGAGGTGGTATTTAGCCAGTTCTGACAGGTTCTAGAGAACCGGTAGCAGAAATTTTGAGTACGGAGAACTGGCAAATAGGCTGGCCCCATTCCTGCAGCTTCCCAGCTGATCTTCTTTTGTTGCCATGAACAGGAGAACAGAGCTGAAAAGCAGGTTAGTAGGGTGGGCAGGGAATGTGTATTTTGCAGTAATTTTCCCCCAGGAGTGAAGAGAGAATGGAGATTTTGCAGTATCCTTCCCTTGCCATGCCCACAAAGCCACACCATGCCACGCCATGCCCACAAAGCCATGCCACAGAACCGGTAGTGAAATTGTTTTAATCCCACCACTGTATGGATACATAACCCAGACTAACAAACGCAGGATTTCTCAAACTTATTTGAAACATTTGGGGGGATTCAAATATATTATTGGAGTACTTGATTAGAACTTTTTTCAAAGCATAATATTGAAAGTTTTCAAACACAGGTAAAAAATAGAAACTAAAAGCAAGAAGGAAAAAATGAAAAGGAAGAAATAAAAGTATGCTTAAGTGAAAAAAAGTAGAAGAAAAATGTAGAATTATAACTTACAGTAATGAGTTACAATTTCAAAAGTACAACTTGAAATTTTGAATAAAAATTAAAGGGAATGAGCTTTAAATAGTATTCCAATCATTTTAATTCAAAACAATCACTTCAGTTCTTTGTGTAAAAAAGTGCTATGCACTGACTGCTATTTCTTTGCAAACAAACAAACAAAAACTTTACAGAGAGAAATGTTTTGCTTCTGTTGATCAGAAATCTGCCTAGAAGCTAAACTGCAGAGTTGGATCTTTTTGTCTGGTGCAACATCAAAATGATTTTTCCTTTTCCTTTTCATTGTAATGTAATATGAAAATCCTGCTCTACATAAATACATCAAACAATAAATAAGCAGAAGTCAAAATTTGCTTGTTTTTGCATTTGAAAATTCATGAATTATGGTGTTAAATTCACTTTGTAGGGAATTGTTAAATGTTCTGTTGAGAGTCAAAAATAAGGAACTCAGATTCTCATATTCATGGACTGCAATGCTGAGCTGACAGGCTTGACTACAATTCAGCATTTGTGGGAGTGCAATATTTATTAATTTATTAATAAAATTTATACACTGTCCATCTCACTGTCTAAGTGAATTTGAACTATTCTCAAAAAATAAAGCACAAATTGTATAGGTGCTGTCCAATGGCTCTGTAGATATTATCAACTACAGAATTGTTTTAACTGTACAATGATATAAGATGATATATTAATAGATTTTTCTGACAATTGCTCACATTGAATTGCACAGTAGCAGCACTGGCAAAAGGGTTTTGTAGGACTGGTTCCACTTATTATGTATTAAAAATTAAGAAAATATTGCCAGCTGTAATTTTTCTATTCTCTTTTTCCTTACATTTATTGAAAATTTGAAACATAAGACTGTCCCTCAGATACCCGGGTGTGAGTCCCTTGGTGTGAACTGGGGCCCAGGGAGGCAGTGGGGCTTGCTGATTGTATACTTGGCTCCTCGCTATGCATCAGCAGCCCTGCCCGAGCTCCTCGAGCTAATCTCAGCGACGGCAGTTGAGACTCCCAGACTTTTGGTCATGGGGGACTTCAACTTGCCGTCAACGGGAGCGGCTTCCGAGGTGGCTCGGGAGTTCATGGCTTCCATGACGGCCATGGACCTGACCCAATTAGTTCAGGGCCCCACTCACGAAGGGGGCCACACACTGGACCTCATTTTTGTATCTGAACAGTGGACGAGTGATCTGGGAATAGGGGACTTAGTCATCACGCCCCTGTCATGGTCAGTCCCTCCGGCTGGACTTCCCTGGCGCTATCCCCCACCGTGAGGAGGCGGAACCAGACTCTACAAGCTGGTACCGCCCCAGGCACCTGATGGAATCGGACAGATTCCAGACGGAGCTTGGGCCAATACCTGTAGCCCTGTCCCGCTCCCGCTCCGAGGACCTAGTGACTGCCTGGAATAGGGTGACGACTGGGGCCTTGGACCGGGTTGCGCCTTTGCGACCTCTCCTGCGGCATCGACCCACCCGGGCTCCTTGGTTCACTGAGGAGCTAAGGGTGATGAAGCGCCACAGGAGACGTCTAGAGAGCAGGTGGAGGTCCTCACGCTCCGAATCTGACCGAACACATGTAAGAGCCTATTTGTGGACTTACCTTGTGGCAATAAGAGCGGCCAAGCGTAGATATTGTGCCGCCCTTATTGCGTCCGCGGATAACCGCCCTGCCGCCCTGTTTCGGGTGACCCGCTCCCTTTTATCGCAGGGGACGCGGGAGACACCCTTACAGGGAAGAGCAGAGGAGTTTGGGGAATATCTCCAGGACAAAATTGATCAGATCCGGAGCGGATGGACCTCCGTCAGTGGACCAGACGAGCCGTCAACAGCGAGTCTTGAGAGACCATTCTGGGAGGAGTTTGACTCTGTTGCCCCCGAGGATTTGGACAGGTTGCGTGGACGGCTGCAGCCCACCACATGTTCAATGGACCCGTGCCCCTCCTGGCTGGTACTGGCAGCCTGGGAGGTGACACGAGGCTGGCTTCTGGGCCTGGTGAACGCCTCATTGGGTGAGGGATACTTACCAACCGCCTTGAAAGAGGCGGTGGTGAGACCCTTGCTCAAGAGACCTTCGCTCGACCCAATGGAGCTAGCTAATTACCGTCCAGTCTCCAACCTCCCCTTCTTGGTGAAGGTTGTTGAGAATGTGGTGGCGCAGCAGTTCCCACGACACCTGGACGAATCCGACTATCTAGACCCACGCCAGTCCGGCTTCCGACCCGGGCACAGCACAGAGACAGCCTTGGTCGCGTTGGTTGATGATCTCTGGAGGGCCAGAGATAGGGGTTGTTCCTCTATCCTGGTCCTATTAGACCTCTCGGCGGCTTTTGATACCATCGACCATGGTATCCTATTGCGCCGGTTGGAGGGGATGGGAGTCGGAGGCACCGTTTTGCGGTGGTTCGGCTCCTACCTCTCCGACCGGAAGCAATGTGTGTTGACAGGGGGGCAGAGGTCGTCCCTGAGGCCACTCACTTGTGGAGTGCCACAGGGGTCGGTCCTCTCGCCTCTCCTGTTCAACGCATATGTGAAGCCGCTGGGTGAGATCATCCGTGGTTTTGGGGTTGAGTACCACCTGTACGCTGATGATACTCAGCTGTACATTTCAACCCCAAACCACCCCAACGAGGCTGTCGAAGTGATGTCCCGGTGTTTGGAAGCCGTCGGGGTCTGGATGGGGGACAACAGACTCAAACTCAACCCCTCCAAGACCGAGTGGCTGTGGGTACCGGCACCTCGGTTCAGCCAGCTGACACCATCACTGGCCATAGGGGGCGAACAACTGTCCCCTGTGGAGCGGGCGCGCAATTTGGGCGTCCTCCTTGATGCCCGGCTGTCAATGGAGGACCATGTGGCAGCCGTGGCAAGGGGGGCGTTCCACCAGGTTTGCCTGGTGCGCCAATTGCGCCCCCTACTGGACCGGAGTGCCCTGCGCACGGTCACTCAAGCGCTGGTGACGTCTCGCCTGGACTACTGCAATGCCCTCTACATGGGGCTTCCCTTGGGGACTGCAGTTAGTTCAGAACGCAGCCGCGCGGGTTATCATGGGGAGTACACGTTACTCCCACGTAACACCTCTCCTGCGCGAGCTGCACCGGCTACCTGTGGCCTTTCGGGTGCGTTTCAAGGTATTGATTACCATCTTTAAAGCGCTCCATGGCATAGGACCTAGTTATCTGCAGGATCGCATCCTACCACACACGTCCCTGCGACCTATCCGCTCACACAGGGAGGGACTCCTTCTGGTGCCGTCCGCTAGGCAATGCCAGCGGGCGACACCTAGGAGTAGGTCCTTATCTGTGATGGGCCCAACCCTCTGGAATGACCTCCCCCATGATATTCGAACTACCACCGACCTCCGTTCCTTCCGTCAAAAATTAAAGACTCACATATTTCAATCAGCTGGCCTGGCACTCTCTTAGTTTTACCTCCCGGGGATATATCTTAATTGGGTTTGGGTATTTTAATTGGGGATGTTTTTAGGGTTTTTATAGTATATTTATTTCTTGTACAGCCTTATCTCCTCCATCCAAATGTATTTAACTGTTTTATATTATTGTATTTTTATCTGCATTTGACTGTACACCGCCCCGAGTCCCTTTTTGGGAGAGGGGGCGGTTTAGAAATCCAAGAAATAAATAAAAAAAATAAAAAAATAAAAATAAAAATAAATAAGACTAATACAAAATGAAATAGAGCCCCCCCCCAAAAAAAGGAAAAGGAAGGGAAAGAAAAAATTAAAAGAAAAAGTAACAAAAAAATAGAAAAAGAAAAAAGATATAAAAAATAGCTTTCAATCTTCTTTACATCAGTTATAAATATTATTATAAATTGACCAAGAGTTCCATTAGTATTCCATTGGGAATCATAGAAGTTGTGGTTTCTGTATCTCTGGAGTTCACTAGGATACACTAGGCTGATCCATTGGCTGCACCTGATGTAGACATCTGATGGCAGATAAAAAGGAAAAATATTTAATTTGAATTCTGAGCAGCCAAATTCTTGTGTCTTAGAATGACTTGTCTCAACAAGAGTTTAATTCCGGTTTATTAATATCAGAGTTCATGAGAAGAGATTATAAAATAGATTATGCAAATAACTGATGAATTCCAGGAATGTATTTTTAAGATGTACTTTATCAGTATTCCTTGGTAATGAATCATTACTAGGGAAGCACTCATAGCAATAGCTAATTTACAGTAATGCACCCATTTCAACACTAATCCTTCCAAAAACATCTTTTGATTCCTTATATCTGTGGAAGCAATTTCTTTTTCCAGCAGAGGATTTCCATTTAATGCCACCTTGAACTGCCAATCTGGTATGCATTACTGAGCCTAGTTAGGCCCTCTCTGAAATATGCCTGGCCAAATTTAGGGTATGGCACAAGCCGAATTTCAGGGGAAAGGAGGGGGAGTAGCAGTTGTCATCTAGGAGGCTCTGTTGGGCTTTAGGACATGGTTGCACAAGTTGCAGGGTATGAGACCCTGTTTTTGAAAATAGGCTTGTCGGATTGAGGGGATTGTTGCTACTGTACCAACCTCTCTAATGTATAACAACCTCCCTACCCAAGACATTGAAGGCTATCTCAGAATTGCCAATGAAATTCCCTAAACCGATGGTCTTAGGGGACTTCAATTTGCTGTCCCTGGACCAGGCCTAAAAAGCAGCTCAGGAGTTCAGGTCATTCAGGGCCCCACTCAAAACAGGAGGCACATATTAGTCATAGTTTTCTTGTCAGAACAGTGGCAATGTGATCTGAAATGAAGGGGCTATCATTGTCCCATCTGTCATGGTAAGGTTATGCCTTGGTGACCTTGAGATTTTCTTATACCACTTTCTCCCAGAGGTATGACCCATCTACCATTTGCAACTGATGACCTGATGGAATTCCAAAAAAAGTGGGGTTTAGCCAAGATTGTACTGCATAGTCCTACTGAGGCCTTGACCACTGCTGAAAGATAAAAGTGGTGAAGTTCTTGGATTGGATTGTGCCCATCTGACCTCTCTTGACCCATCATTCACAGAATTCACCATAGTTTATAGAGGAGTTGAGGGAACTGAAAAAACATAGAGAGTTGTCTGAAGTGCACTGGAGGAAGACGAGTAATGAATCTGATTCATTTGAGTGAAAAGCTGATATTAAGGCTTATCTCATGGCAGTAAGAGCAATGAAACTAATATTTTCCCACTCCTATTGTGTTCTCAGAGAACTTCCTGGAAGTCCTGCTTGGGTTATCCAAACACTGGGATGGACGAGGGCTTGGAGGCTTACTTTGGAGGTCATTTGAGCAATTTTCAATGCATCTAACAGATAAAATAGCTCATATCCACTCTCAATTGGTAACCAAGTGTGGCACAAGTCCTGTGGAGATCCTCAGGAAGTGTATCTCCAGTTATCTGTGAACAGTTTGATCCTGTTGGACCTCAAGAAGTGGACATGGTCTTTGAGACTGCAAGTACAGCCACCTGAGAATCAAATCCATGTCTTCCCGATTAGTCAAAGCAATCTAGGAGGTGAAATATGGTGAGTGCTAGTGATGGTTAATACATCTTCATGGGAAAGTTTGAATTAACCATCACTAGCACCCACCACATCTCATCTAGATGGTTTTGCCTTAGCATAATGGGCATGGATTTAATTCACAGATGGCTGTACTTGCAGTCCCCAAAACATCATTTAAGTAGGTGTTGGTAGCCGCAGCCTCAAGAAGCCATTGCTGGATCTTACCAGTCTAGATAATTTTTAAGGTGGCTGAGAAAGTGTTAACATTTTAGCTCTAGAGGATCCTGAATGAAATGGATTATCTGGAACCTTTCCAATCTGATTTCAGGCATAGATATGGGACAAAAATGTCATTGGTCATATTTTTGGATGACTCCTGGTGGGAGTGAGATGGAGATAGGGCATCCATCCTGGCTCTTCTTGGTCTCTCAGCAGCCTTTGATATAATCAACCATGGTATCCTTTTGTGTTGGCTTCAAGAGCTGTGGGTGGGGGTGGAGGGCGCAGCATAGTTTGTGCTGGTTCAGCTGTGGGTAGGGAACTCTTCTGTATCTAATATTATTATCTTTGGTCTTGGATGAGTATGCACTGTCCCAGACAGAACCTGTGGATTATCTGGGGTTCCTACTGGACTCAACTTCTGCTTGATGAACAGGTAGCAATGATGGTAGAAGGCCTTTGCTCAACTTTGTGTTGTGTGCTAGTTGAACTCATTCCTAGATTTAAAGGCCCTGTTTTGCCTCTCATGCTCTGTTCAATTTGGATATGGACTACTACAATGCAATCTACATGGGGCTACCTTTAAAGAGTTTCTGGAACCTGCAGCTGATGCAGAATGCAGCAGCACAAGCAATTTGGGGCACATCTACGGTTGTACATGTAACACCCGTTATGGGAGGTGCATTGCATGCCAGTTTGCTTTCATGTCCAATTCAGAGTGTTTTTTATTTTATTTTTAAAGCTCTTCATGGCATTGGCCCAGGCTATCTTAGGAATTATGTTGTTCCAATTATGTTAACCCATACCACCCCGTCGGGTAGGAAGGGCATGTTACGGACCTCATTGCTTAAAGAATTTTATCTGGCAGAGTCTGTGCCATGTTCCTATGGAACATTTTGACTCCTGAGCTGAGCTTCTCTTCACACTCTATTAGCCTTCCAGAAGAGCATCAAGACCTGGCTTTGCCAGCTGGCACGGGGGTCTAAGAGTGGCATGCAGCCTAGGGGTGGTTGGTTGTTCTTAATTTTATAATTCTTTTTAACTTTGTTTCTAATATTTCTTTAAACTGTGTTCCTTTTAATGGTCTTTATCTGTAAATTGCTCAAAGTCACTTTGGTGATGATAGAAGATAATATTTATAGCCCAGAGTTGAACTATAGAGTCCTTGGTGCTCTCTGAGCTTGATGGGGGTTTTTTGCAGACATTTCATCAATGACATGTACATTGGTTTGATTCCCAGTTTTTCTGGAAGTGGGATTCTCTCTTTGCTAATTTCTTTGTGTTTTTTAACAATTATGTATTAACAATATTGCAGTTACATTGATATACTGATATTGTACATTAAAATGTACACTTTAATCACTGTTTTTCATTTTAATTCAGATATCAGTGTCCCCTTGCTCCATCCTGGTGCTCTCAAAGTGTATGAATTATAATCCCATTAACTCACCGATCATAGTATATAGCTAGGTAAGCTTAACATTATATTATTATGCAACACATGTAAAGCATGATGATTTTGAAAGACTACGACATATAAATGTTATAAATTTTGGTTTCAGTATCATTTACAAGATTACCAATTGTAATCAATTTATATAAAACAATAATCAAGTTCTCATCCTTTAAGGAAGATGGTATCACCAGGGAAAAGGATTATCTAAATCTAAATTCTTTACAACAATACTTTTCCAAGTATTAGAGTGACACTCAGTGGAAGAAGAAGGAACATGCCAACTCATGTCTATCTTTTTTCCTGCAATAAATTAAAATCATAAGATAGTGTGCAATCACAGTGAACTAACGCCAATTGCTCATATATGCAATTTTGCTTTTGTTCTTTTTTCCTTCTATGTTTTTTAATGTAACAATCTTTTAAATTGGTAGTCAATGAGTAGATTATTACTTTTTGAATAGGCAACATCTTCATGAGTATCTTCATCTGCAAGTGTTAGGAACTGTATATTTTTAATCTCAAATTCCTACCATTTTATTAGGTGGCTCAACAAACATTTAAATATCTAATTGGCATCTTAAGTCTCATGAGCTGGTTATTTCTTAATTGTATTCTTTTTCATTTTAATTATTGTAATTATACAAAAGTATAAAGTATAAAACTATGTTTTGAAAAAGCAACAAAATAAAAACAAAATTAAGAATTAAGCCTTGCCCATACAAAATCATAACAACCAATTTTTCCAAGTTGTGAGTATTGTACAGGTAGTCCTTGATTTACGACCACAATTGAGCCCAAAATATGTTGTTAAGTGAGACATTTGTTAAGTGAGCTTTTCCCCATCTTATGACCTTTCTTGCCACAGTTATTAAGTGAAACACTTCAGTTGTTAAATTAGTCACACGATTGTTAAGTGAATCCGGCTTCCCCAATGACTTTGCTTGTCAGAAGGTTGAAAAAGCTGATCACACAACCCTGGGACACTGCAACCATCATAAATATGAACCAGTTGCCAAGCAGCCAGTTCTTGATCATTGACTATGGGGATGCTGCAACAGTCATAAGTGTGAACAATAGTCATGCCAGTGTAACTTTGAACAGTCACTAAACAAACTGTAGTAGATTCTTTCCAACAAAGCAAGATCAGATTTTTGGCTTGCTCTAAACATCTGTAGGATGTATTGAAGTGTTTAAAATCTCCAGGAGGAAAATATGTAGCAGATGGATTGGTAGTGCCTAGAAAAGTCAACCATTTAAGTTCCCACAAGCCATACAATGTAGAATTTCATAGGTAAAAAATAACACTTGAACATATATATTTGGGCTCAATTGTGGTCGTGAAGTATAAAAAAACTGAACTATATCCTGAATCTTGTTGAAAGCTAATGCAATACAATAGATCTGACTTGCCAGCATGCAAATAGTCGCATGCTGCATCAATTGCAATTTCCGAGTCTTCTTCAAAGGTCATACATCGCACATTGTAGTAGACTATTCTTGTGATCTGGAGAATATGAATATAAGAGTTACCTGATCTATCATTATTCCACCCATTTATTACTTAATTAGTATTAACAATATTCCTGGAACCTAATCCTAAATTCTAAGGGGATGCAGTATGAAAAAGCCTTGGCTATTATAATAATTTATTTTTGGCTTTATCAGAAAATGAATTAGGCTGTTGGAAAAATAAATATTTGATTGCTAGTACACATGGAGGAAATAAGTATTTTATTTTTTAATGTCAATATTAAATCCTTTGTACTATCTCTATGTATATGTGTTTGCAGCTGAGCAAAGAACTAGAGTTTTGACCAAGTATTTTAAAGGAGCATTTTTCAAAACAAGCATAAGTGAAACAGCCCTCTTTGAAGCACAAAAGCAGCCATTTCTCTCCCAATCTTCACAATTGCTTTGAAAGCTGTCTCTGGTTGTTAGCATGTGCTTGTGAAGACAACATTCAAACAACATTCCACAGGGACCACCAGTGAAATGAAGTGAACTGAAGTAAGCGTGTATGCATTGATTTAGACAGCGAGGGACAGTCTTCTAAACCACTGAAGGTTACTATCTCAGTTAAGCTCAAGGTCTTACATGTTGTTATTTTATAGCAGTGGTAAATTTTAGGACCAAAAAAACAAAACAAAAACCCCTTGATGAGTTTTTGATCCAAACCAAGTAGTACTTTTCAAGACACCTGTGTGGCCAGGCCTGGCAAGCTCCAAAAGCTAAATTGCTGAAAAGATTTATATTTCCCAAACAGGCAGGGAACATTGCTAAACTTTTCCCCATTGTGTTGCTCATGCATTTTTCATTTGGAATCCATTGAGAAATGATATTTTGCAATTTATTAAGTTGGCCTTTAAAGTCATTTAGATTGCATGCCTTATAAATATGCATAGGATTCAAATGAAGCAAGTGATATATGCAATGATATGACAATCACATTTCATAAAATTAATATTGTATTTTAATTAAGAAAGGATGCATTTTAATGAGACACAGAATAAGGGCCAATGTTTTAAATCCTCAGAAATGTATAGCCTTTAACGTGTGCTGATTAATAGTGAATTTAATTACAGCTTGTTTACATAGATAAGAAGTCAGTTTTAAATGTGATTGCTTGTCTACCTTTATTTTTTATAGAAACAATGTTGACATGGGGGTTGAAAAACAAAAATATTCATGTTGTTCATCGTACTTTCATATTTTCTCTTTGAATAGATATTAACAGAATGTAAAGATGAATAGTCAGTACCTTCATGGCATAGAAGTGGACACCTAGCCATGTAAAGCACAGTCTGCAACTGTGGCTATGGATCAAAATCTGAAAGATAGCAGGTATGGCATTGTGATCCAGGCCCTGCCTCTTTCGTATGTGCTTGTGATGCCAACACATATACAAAAGAGGAGGAGCTTGGGCCACACTAGTTGTGTCCACTATTTTGTAGATTTTGATGTGACTGTACATACTGGCTGTATGAAGTAAAATATAAATGCTTGAATTAAGTCAGTGCATATACAAGCCCAGCATGGGTGTGTGTGCTCAAGATGGCAATAGGAATAGGGCAATTGTAGAACAAAGTTCTGTCAATGTAGCTTTACAATAAAGTGAACTTAGCATATCTGATGTTGATTCTTATCCAGTTTACCCAGCAAAGCCAATATCAGTTTTGCAAGTCTGAAAGTACAATTCTCCCCTCCCCCATCTCCTTTGTAACTTTGCTGAAAACAAGACTTTGATTGTATCATCAATTTAAATGTGGAATGGGCTGCAGCTAGTTTGTAAGACCATAGCAAAAAAGAAAAAAAAAGACTGACGTTTACTCCAGACCTAAATTTACTGCAAAACAGCATATCTGTCAAAATAATGCATAAAACATACTCCAGTCTACTAAATTTGCACTGGAAAGTTTGTGCTGAGAGGTGTTTCTTTTTACAGTATAAAATAGACTAGAGCATTTCATTGGACGTCTTTATATAGGACAAAACATTTAACCTGAAAATGCCTCCTGTAGAAGGATCATTCACTTATTACGTGACTCAGTGTAAAGGAAGCTCCTTCTATTCTTGAAGCAAATGTGAGATTAGTAGAGATACTTGAGATATGTAAGGGACTGTCATGCAAAGATCCAGCTGCAAGTTTCTCTACTTATCAATGAAAAGTCTTGCCTTCTCACCAGATCAGAGGAAGAACGTTAGAAATAAAGTTTGTTTTTAAAAAATCCATCACCTTAATGCACATGGGGAGTGTCTTAGTTCTAAATGGCAATTAGCCCAGTCAGAATTTTTACAAATCCACCCTTTTCGTCTACAAGAGACTCTGAGAATATTGCTTGAAAGGAATCATGTTCAGTTTTAGTTAGAGAATGTGTTCTGTCCCGTGATTCTAATGAATATGTAGATACCGGTTTGTCTGTCTACCACGACTAATTACAGAGATAAAACCACCGCTTGGCTAGGAGCCTAGAACGCTATCTTCAAGAAACCAAGATTAGACTTATGGAATGCTTTCTCAATGGCTAGTAAAATGGACTGTTGTTTCCTGCAAAGATTCCCCCCCATCGCTCCACCTATAAACTCTTTGGGAGGGGCCCCAACCTTAGCTAGATGTCCCTATTTCCTTCTATGACGTCTTCTCCACAGCTCCTCCCTTCTTCTCTCAGTCTATGCACACGCACATCAGGAACAACCTCCCTCTGTTCCTCCTCACTGCTCCCTCACTCAGATGCCACTTGGTGGCCAACAGGCCTCTCTAGTTCCTGCTCTGACTCCAAACACCCTCCAGAATCTTCCTCATCCTCCAGAGCAGTCCCATAATGGTCATTGCTGTCAGAGTCCACCAACAGCTCAGTCACCCGCTGCTGGGCCACAACACTATCACTCACCGCAGGGCCCTTCCCCTGGGTCTGATGTTCAAGGTGTGGCTTAGCTGCGAATTGTTTGTGGAAGGCCTGCACCAAAGCAGGCGCATGCACGGAGGTCGCAGCCTCCCAGGTAACATCCTCCGGCTATCGCCCTTTCCATTCCACCAGGTATTGGAACCGTCCTTTCAGCCATTGGGAATCCCGGATCCTGGCAACTTTGTACTCGGCCGGCGCCTCATCGGCACAGGGTTCTGGCTGGGGATGATCGGGTTGGCGAAGAGGACAAGCCGGCCATTCAGGAACAAGAAGAGATTGATAGAAGACCGGATGGATTGGCATTGAACGTGGTAAAGTCAGGTGATAGGTGACCGGATTGATGACTGCTTCAACAGGAAACGGGCCAAGGTAACGGTGGTCTAACTTCTTGACCAGCCGGTTTGATGGAAGGCATCTAGTGGACAGCCACACTCGATCGCCCACAGTCAACACTTGCATCGCGCGCCGAGACCAGTCTGCGACTCTCTTATAGTTCTCCTTGGCTTTATCCAGATATCGCCGCACCACTTGATGGACCGCCTGTAGTTCCAAGAGGAAGTCCTTAGCTGCGGGGACCGGTGAGTTGATGGGTGTGAGGGGAAAGAACCGAGGATGATACCCCACATTGGCCAAGAAGGGCGTCGTCTGCGTGGATGTGTGCTGTGAGTTATTGAACGCAAACTCCGCTATTGCCAGGTAGTCCGCCCAATCATTTTGCTGCTGGTTCAAAAAACAGCGCAGGTACTACTCCAATATCCCTATCACTTTCTCCGTCCCTCCATCGGTTTCGGGATGGTGCGCTGAGGACAAGCAGATCTTGACATCCAAGGCCGTCATCAGCCCTTTCCAAAACTGGGCTGTGAATTGCGTTCCTCTGTCTGACACGACCCTGTCAGGTAGACTGTGGAGCCGAAAACATGTTGGATAAATATCTCCAACACAGGATAAAATGCGCCATCTTCGTCAGCATGTCTACCACCACGAACACCGTGGTAAATCCAGAAGACGGAGGCAAGTCTGTCAGGAAGTCCATAGAAATGGCCCCTCAGGGTCTCTCCGATGTAGGCAATGGCTGAAGCAGCCCTGGAGGGGCTCTTGTCGCTGACATGACCTGCTGACACCGTACACAAGACGTGACGTAAGATTGTACGTCATGTCGCAATCGGGGCCACCAGAAGGTACGGGAGACCAGGTTCAAGGTCTTGAAGAGGCCAAAGTGCCCCGCCGCAGGATTATCATGGCACTGGGATAGAATAAGTCCCCGAAGGGGTTCCGCTGGCACATAGAGTCTGTCTCGGAACCGCAAGAGTTCATCGGTGAATGTCCATGGGAAGGCAGGCCCCACCTCTGCCTTCCGTTGTTCCACCCAATCGTCATGCCGCTGCTCTTCCTGTATCTGGGGCCATAAGTCCACAGGCTCGTGAACCGTGGAGAAGGACTCTATGGGCAAAACTGTCCGGGGTGGAATCGGGTCTTTGGTACACGAATACTTGGGTTTACTTGATAGGGCATCCGCCCTTTGGTTGTGCGCACTGTGATGTACATCGCACGGTAATTGAACCATGCAAAGAAAAGAGACCACCGGATCTGGCGCTGGTTTAATTTTCACACGGTCTTCAGAAATTCCAAATTCCTATGGTCCATCCGGACTTCAATCTGATGCCTGCCCCCCTCTAGATGATGCCTCCAAGCCTCAAACGCCACCTTAATGGCTAGTAACTCCTTCTCCCGAATGGTATAATTGCGCTCAGAAGAATTGAGTTTCCGCAAGTAATAAACGCAAGGGAAAAGTGTACCACCGGAGGCGTGAGCCTGAAGTAGCATCGCTCCCACAGCGATATTGGATGCATCCGCCTCCACTACAAATGGACGGTGGGGGTCAGAATGCTTCAAAATGGGCTCTTTCGTGAAGGCCTGCTTCAAGGCCTGGAACGCGTGGTGCTCAGGGCCCCCCCAGTGAAACATAACTTTTTTCTGCAGGAGCCGAGTGAGGGGCACAATCAGGGAAGCAAAGCCAGGGATAAAGGTCCGATAGTAGTTGGCAAACCCGAGGAGTTGCTGGACATCGTTCACTCTCCGAGGAGGTTTCCAACTACACAAAGACTCCACCTTGCCCGGTTCCATCGCAATGCCTTCGGGAGAGATACGATGTCCCAGGAACTCAATGGTGGACTGCCAAAACTGGCACTTCTCCAGTTTTGCATACAAGCGATTCTCACAGGGCCGTTGTAGGACCAGGCGTAGGTGCTGCCGATAGCTCTCCTGGGAGGACGAGTAAATCAAGATGTCATCGAGATAAATGACGACAAACCTGTCCAAAAGGTCCCGGAAGATGTCGTTCATAAAATGTTGGAAGACGGCAGGGGCATTGGTCAGCCCAAAAGGCATGACCATGTATTCAAAATGCCTGTACCTGGTGCCGAATGCCGTCTTCCATTCATCCCCGGGTCAGATCTGGAGAAGATTGTAGGCTCCATGGAGATCCAATTTAGTGAACACCTTAGCTTCTCTGAGCCACTCCAACAGTTCAGGAATAAGGGGCAGAGGATATTGATTGCACACCGTGATAGCATTGAGCCTACGATAGTCACAACAGAGTCTGAAATCTCCAGTCTTCTTTTTGACAAACTAGACTGTGGCAGACAATGGCGAAGACGAGAGTCTGATAAAACCCCGAGCTAGGTTTTTGTCAAAAAAGTCCCGCAATGCGTCCAACTCCAGTCTGACATCGAATACAAATGACCCACAGGGAGAGGCATGTCCGGAATCAAATCGATGGGACAATCATATGGCCGGTGCGGTGGCAATTGGTCTGCTTCTTGTTCACTGAACACCTCTGCAAAATCTGCTATGTCAGAAGGCAAGGTCACCTCGGGTGGACTCAGCAGCTGGCCTGCACAGACATGACAGGTGTGGTCCACACATTGCAAGGCTGGAAAGGTGACAAGGTTCTGGGACCAGTAGATCTGTGGGTTGTGCGCCCGAAGCCAAGCCAAGCCCAAGACCACGGGAAAATGCAGGCCAGAGGTAACGTACAACTGGATGGCTTCCTCATGAGCCACAATGATCAGGCGCAAGGGTGGCATAGCGGCCTTGATAGGCCCAGACAGAAGCACCCAGCCGTCAATGGTCTCCACAAACATAGGAGGATCTTCTGGACACGGGGACCATATACTTGGTCGCAAATGCCTTGTCCATGAAGTTCGTGGTAGCCCTAGAGTCGACAAGAGCATGCGCCGGAATCCCCTGCTGGGTACTGGACAGGACTATTCAGGATGCCAGGATCAGGTATTGGGGAGGCCCACAAGTCACTGTCTCTGAACATGGGTCTGAATTGATGCGCGCCCGACCCAAGGTCTCCCTTAGATCTGGCTTGGGGGCCTTTCCCGACAAATTGTTCTGGGTTTGGAGTGTAGGTCCCGTAACTGACGCCCTTCGTCTCTTCTTGGGGCAAAAAGCTGCCGTGTGCCCAGGTTCCCCACAATAAAAACACCCCCCAAGCGCCATCTGTTTTTCTCTGTTATCAGTGAGTGGGGTTTGGCTGCACCTAATTCCATGGGCTCCTCCCGTGGAGTTGGAGTCTGTTCTCCTGGGACGTGCGGTGAATTCCCTGCCTCTGCAACTGAGCATCAATCTGAAGACACAGGTGGACCAACGCATTGAAATTTGGTGGCCTATCCACACGCACCAGCTCATCCTGCAATTCTTCCGACAACCCATCCTCAAATGTGTCTATGAGGGCTGCCTCATTCCAAGCCAAATCTGGCTTAGTAGCCTAATTCACTGATGTAGTGCTGCAAGGAACCCTGGCCCTGCTTCAGAGTCTTCAGACGTCAGGTAGCCGTCACCATCTTAATGGGGTCCTCATACATTAACCGGATGTAGTCACAGAACCCCCTGAAGTCATCCAGCAAAAGGCTAGCCTGGACCAGAAGTGGCTTCGCCCAACGAGCTGCGGAGCTGGAGAGTAAGCTAATCATAAACCGCATTTTATCTCAGTCAGTGGGAAAATCCTCTGCTCTCAAGCTGATAAATAGCTGGCATTGTCCCAAGAAAGCTGGAAACATGGGTTAGTTGCCATCGAATTTATCAGGCACTGCAACCAGGCATTTCCTCCGAGGTGGGGTTGGAACAGGGTGAGCTTGGAGCTGTGCCACCTAGGCCGCCAACATAGTCACCTGTTGCAAAAGTTGCATGTTCTCGGCATGTAGGTGCTCCATGGTAATGATATTTACAGCTTTTGTTTTAAGGCAGGAAACAAACTGTTCTGTCCCGTGATTCTAATGAATATGCAGACACCGGCTTGGCTGTCTGCCACAACTAATTACAGAGATAAAACCACCCCTTGGCTAGGAGCCTAGAACACTATCTTCAAGAACCCAAGATTAGACTTACGGAATGCTTTCTCAACGGCTAGTAAAATGGACTGTTGTTTCCTGCAAAGATTCCCCTCCCGTCGCTCCACCTATAAACTCTTAGGGACAGGCCATAACTTTAGCCAGATGTCCCTATTTCCTTCTATGACGTTTTCTCCACAGCTCCTCCTTTCTCCTCTCAGCTATACGCACACGCACATCAGGGACAACCTCCCTCTGTTCCTCCTCATTGCTCCCTTACTCAGATGCCAGCTGGTGGCCAACAGGCCTCTCTAGTTCCTGCTCTGACTCCAAACACCCTCCAGAGTTTTCCTCATCCTCCAGAGCAGTCCTATAATGGTCATCGCTGTCAGAGTCCACCAACAGCTCAGTAGACCACTGCTGGGCCACAACAGAATGAGAGCCATTTGCAATGGAAAAACCCCCCTGAATGTTTCATTGACAAAAATAGAAGGGTCAGTGGGGCTTAGTAATGAAACCACAATCCTACTGCTGGTGTAAAATGAACTCTTTGATCATTAAATCATATTGTGACTGGGGATTTGCAAATTAGACGCATCATGATAGTCTTCATAACAACAATTAAATGTCATGCCTACTCTAATTTGCTCCCCTTATATAAATCCTTCCTCTGAAATCAAAATTCACTTTCGAATGAAGCTCTTCTTTAGCACACACACACACACAAAAGGATTTCCCAGTCAATTGTTAACTTTAAACAGGCATTAAAGGTTACATTTCCTATGTACTTTTCAATAATATACCTCTGATGTAATTCAGGAACATTTTCCTATAACAAGAAAAGTCTTACATTAGAATCAACACTTCTACATTCCCCATAATTGAAGTTCTCTGATTAAATTAAAGAATTTAAAACATTAAAAACTGAAAGACAAAAATACCATATTTTTCAGACTATAAGATGCACAGGAGTATAAGACACCAGGTGTTCGAAAAGGTAAACAAGAAAAAAGGTTTTTGCCCTCCCCAGCCCTCAGGGCACTCTGGAAGCGTCCCAAATCCTCTGTGTGTCCCGTTTTTCGCAAAAACTGGGCACACAGAGGGTTTGGGAGAGCTGCAGAATGCTTCTGGGAGCTGGGGAGGGCAAAAATGCAGTGGGGGGGGGGTTTGGGAGGGGAAAAACTGACCCGTTTTTCACAAAAATCGCATGTGCAAAAGGTTTGGGAGGCCTGCAGAGTGCCCCTCGGGGCAGGAAAGAGCAAAAACAGCAAGTTGGGGGGGTGGGGTTGGGAGGCCAAAAATGGGCCCATTTTTTCACAAAAACAGGGCACACAGGAGGTTTGGGAGGCCTGCAGAGTGCTTCTGAGGGCTGGGGAGGGCAAAAACGCTCTCGTTTTGCAAAAACAGGCCCATTTTTCACCTCCCACACACCACATTTTTGCCCTCTCTAGCCCATAGATGCACTCTGCAGGCCTCCCAAACCCCCCCTTTTTTTTTGGCAAATATGGGACGCGCAGGGCGGGCTTTCCAGAGGCCAAAAATGGCTGTATTCGGTTTATAAGATGCACCAACATTTCCACCCTCTTTAAGGAGGTGGGGGAGGAGTGCATCTTATATTCCAAAAAGTACGGTAGTTCAAATAAGAAAATATACTGATAAATAATATAAGAATTATATAATAAAGTCCAATCTAATGCAGATCCTTAACTTTAAAAGAAAAACAAAAGTATGCAAATATTTGAAAGGATATGTAAATTATTCCTAGCTGATTAAATCTTACTTTCCTAATTTAAAAATATATTTCACGGAGTTATCTTAATTAGGAAAAAGACCAAGCAAACACATGTCTTTTTTTCTTATAACATTGTTTATGTACAGCTGATGAAATCCCAATGGAAGATAAGAATCTCAGAGTTTGATCCTGAAGCCATAAGCCACCATGGATTTGTGGTATCTGGAGAGGTGAGAATAAATGGGAATATCCACAATTATGTCTTCTTGTGGAACTTTCTGCATAACTTTATTTCGGTCCTCCCCATGGCAATGTCTCTCACTTTTCTCCAGAAATAGGGTGTCTTCACGGGCCCCACTATATAGTTCAACTTGGTCAGCGTGCTAATGAAAGGAAATCAATTGTTTTATGTCCATGCAGAAAGAGCCTTCCAATAATGACATGATTAACATTGGTATTAATTTATTTGAAATACAGGTAGTCATTAAATCACAACCACAGCTGAGCCCAATTGTTGTTAAGTGAGACATTTGTTAAGTGAGTGTTGCCCCATTTTAGATCTTTCTTGTCACAGCTGTTTAATGAATCATTGCAGATATTAAGTTAGTAACACAGTTGTTAAGTGGCTTCCCCATTGACTTTGCGTATCAGAAGGTCAAAAACGGGGATCACATGATGCAGTAACCTGCAATCGTCATAAATATGAGTCAGTTGCCAAGAGTCTGAATTTTGATCACATAACCACGGAAATACTACAACAGTTGTAAGTATGAAAAACAGCCATAACTCACTTTTTTAGTGCCATTGTAACTTTGAACAGTCACTAAACTCTTGCAAATCAAAGGCTACCTATAGTATATTTATGCATGTAAATTCCATTGTTTTTAATACAATTTCAGTCAAAAGAATCTATGGATGTTGCATAACAAACCAGAAACCAACTTTTAAAATATACCACCATTACTAATCATAACTGAATACTAGTACTATAATTCCATGAGCAGAGAAAAATTACAGTTAATTAATCTGAGTATGAAGTATGCACTCTTGAGATCTAATTTGAGAGGTCTTAATTTCAAAAGTTTACTTGAAGCATAAAATGCCCTTTTTGAATATCCTTACCCTATATTGTCAAAGAAACATTCATTGTTTTAAAAATCACTGATGTCCAAGGCTCTATATTCTTTGAAGAAGAAACATCTTACATAAATAAAATGAAATGGCCCTAATTAATTTTGGAAGTGGGGATGCCTTCTCTTTGGGTGGAATCATAGACCCGGAAAGATCTTTGAGTACAACTTCCTGCTTATATAGGAATTCAGGTTGATGTATCCCAATCAGATTGCCATTTAACTTCTGATGAGTACATTCACTGAAGGCAAACACACCACCTCTCTCTCTGGACTGTTGACTTAATCACCAAACTGATTTTTCTGAAAGTGTTTTTTCCCACTAACATTTAATTAGAACCTGTCTTCATATATCTTCAGTCCTTTATTCTATATCCTCGGGAATGATGGGAAATGGTCTTGAATTTCTTCTATAGGACATCCTTTCAGATAATCAGAATACTGTACTGTCTTAACCTTCCTCAGTCTAATTCTAGCCAGCTATTTCATTCCCTCTTGTTGTTGTTCTTGTAACTTCAAGTCAATATTGACTCCTAGTGACTACCTGGACCGTCTCCAGTTTGCTTGATAAAATTTCAGAACTGGTTTGCCACTGTCTCTTTCCTAAGGTTGAGAGAGAATGAACTGGTCCAAAATCACCCAGCTGGCTTTGTGCCTAAGATGGGACTAGAACTCATGGTTTCCCAAGTTTTAGCCTGGTGTCTTAATCACTACACCAAATTAATTCTAGTCCCAGGTTAATCACTGTTGTCCTTCCTCAACCACGTTAGAATTTTCTGAATTGTCCTTAAAATGTGATGCCTGTAAAGTACTCAAAAGTAGTATCTCACTAAATCAGAGTATATGTGCATACATATATTTTTCATTAAGGATGTCTGGGCAAACATGGGTAAAGAGCTATGTTTGTCTTGGACACCAGGTTGAGCATGATTTTCTTCCTCTTTAATAGAAGAAAGAATGAGCTATAAAATTTGTTAGGATTCAATAGTGACTTTATAAATATTTATTGTGTGCCAGTTTGGTGTAATGGTTAAGGCATTAGGCTAGAAACTCAGAGGCTGTGAATTCTAGTCCCACCATAGGCACAAAGTCAGCTGAATGACCTTGAGCCAGTCACTTTCTCTCAGCTCTAAGAAGGAGGTGATGGCAAACCGCTTTTGAAAAACCTCACCAAGAAAACTGCAGGAATTTATCCAGGCAGTTTCTAAGAATCAAACATGATTGAACAGAGTAAAAAAAAATTATTGCATTTTTAAAATGAGGCCCCTGTTTTGCATAAAAAAATAATTGTTTCCCCTGATTCCTACCTGCAAATGTAATGCTCGGTACTTCATATCTTGTTTCCAGGGCATCACATACTGTTTTGGAATCATTCCATGTTTGCATGAAAATCTTGGTAAATGGCAGTGAATAAACCTGGGAATATAATAAGCAAGTAAAGAGTCAATCAATAAATAAAAAAACTGAAAAGCATGACGTTATGATACATCAAAAACATCTCACAAACTACCAACAAACTATTGCAACTACATGGCATTACCGTAGCACACAATCCAAATAATGCACCCAAAGCATCCTAAGTAAACCAAAAGACCCAGCCTCCCCAGAAGAAAAAACAAGAGTCATCTTACTACAACATACAGTGTAGGAATTGTAACAGCCACTATGTAGGACAAACAGGCAGAAGATTAGCAGAATGCATCTATGAACACCAACTAGTAGTCAGAAGACCTGATGAAAATTTCACAACGCAGGGACACATGTAACCATAATTTCACCTGGGAAACTGAGGACCTTAGACCAAGCCAAGCCAAAAAGATTGGGGACCATTGCCATACACCACTGGATTGATGTACAATTATACGAGTCAATGTGCATCATTAGTGGAACGATTCAGTTAACTGTGATATACTAGTTGCCTACTCTGAGTCATGTACTACTACCTCTGGAAGTTAGATGAAAAAAAGCCGTCCTTCAAGAACATCTGAAGATTGGTAATTATACTGAGCAACAGTAGCTTACCTGGAGCGAAATAGGTTGATATCTAGACAAATAGCCATTTCTACTGCTTAAAGCACTTTAGAAAAACAATTTCAACACTCACATGTGGAAGCAATATTGGATAGAAAAGTGCCCCCCTGAATGTTGAAACCCTGCACTAGCAGAAATATGCTAGGAAGATGTTTAAAATTCTGATAAAATGTCAAATTAGCTTTTCCTTTTCCCACCATTTCTTAATGTTATAGAAAAAGAATGATTCTTTACATTAAGGAAACTCAAGAGGAAGACCTAATGCTTAATGAGCTTCTATAATAAAGACATATCTCAAGATTTTTTGAAAAAAATCTTATACTTTACTTATATATTTTCCCTTTTTATCATTCACCATTTCCCATTCTGATAATATGGACTGTTTAAGCCATCTCTCCTTTTATTTTTAAAAATCTTTAAGAACGTTTTATAAAAATCAACATTTTTGATTAAGTTTCTTCTGGTTAAAAACCATCTCATTAGATGGGACAATGGAAAAGCCACGACTACATTGCCACAAACACTAAAAATTAAGTTCAAAGAAAATGTTTACCATATTAAAGAGGAAAACATTGAAGTACTTTATTACCTATTATTCTTTTTAAAAAAGTTCAAAATACATATAACATTTTGGTGCTGTACCCCCTTGTTCTGTCCTAATTTTCAGTAAAATAGAAAAATAATTAAAATAAAATTTCTTCTTACAGATTCTAAAGGTTTAGGGAATAAAGTACATCTTAAACTATTTCATAAAAAATACAAAATGTTGCATTTTCTACAGTAAAGTGCTTTGGGAAATGGAATACAAGTAGTGGAAACAAATGGCTGTTATTTCCTAATTTATAAGTTGCTTCTGATTCTAGAACATTTATTTTGCAAAAATGGGATTGATAGGAAATAAAACAAAATGCAGTCAAATAAGAAAATAAAAGGGGAAAGAAGCAATTGGCACAAGATTACTTTTCAATGGAGAACAACCAATCACAGCCTTTAAATTCCCTGCTGCTGTACAACTTCAGGTTAATATAGTATAGTATACCTAAAAGTCTATGAACTCCATTCAGTTGATGATATACATGCAAACAAGCCCAGCCGATTCATGAGTTCAGATAAAACATGATGTTCAGCTGAGAATCCATTGAAGAATGGACAAATAGATTGCATGCATGTATATGAATTTTCAATGTAGCTTTGTCTCAATGCGTACCAAGGTCCCTGAAGAAATGTATTACTGTATAATTATGATTATTGGACAGGATGCTGGTCACTAGACAGGTTTAAATTGATATCTGTATGTTTGTTAAATCATCTTATTAGAACATGAGCATGAGCTTCTGACATTGTTATAAAAAAACCCACCTTAAAATATAACCACAAAAATGTTGCTTGTTTTTTGTATTTCTGAAGCATTTTCTTATTTACATCTTTCAAGAGGATTACTGAACAAAGAATTGAGGATTTTTGGCAGGCTCAATGCATTCTTAATCATTAACTTCAATTTCTTCCATTTCTAAAATACCTTCTGTGCTTGGTTTTGTTAATTGCACAACACACTGCAATTGAAAAGCAAGCACAATAACCCACTTGAGAACATCCTTAAATTGGATGTTAAAATCCATCTACTTCTGACTGATAGCTGCTGGAAAAGATACATTTTCTCCCCCACTATCCCAAATATCTGTCCGGATTGAAGTCCCTCTCTTACCCTCTGAGGTTTGTATTGACCCCTTTGGTAACCATATTGGTTTTAGACCCCTCAGGGGGTTCAGATTTGGGGCTGCTGCTCATGCTACAGGAAATGCTGCTCCTGGCTGTTGGTAACTTATCAAGCAAACTGGCACCTGCATCAAGGCAAGGATTATGATGCATCAGCCATTGTCAGGTTGATGACATAATAAGAAATGCCCTTTCAATGAACACATGGCTAAAATATAACAAAATCTGAAACTTTGACCCTTAGGTGCTGATGAGGAAGCAGATGCTTATATATTTTGATGGAGGTGGAAAATGCAAAGAACATTAGGTTAGTGTGAAAGAAGAATATGGGGATAGGATTATGGTCATTGCATCTTTGAAAACCTATATTATCAGAGGAAACAGGTCAAGGCAGTAGGTAGTTGTTTTTAGCCTTGAGAGAAGATCCAATTCAACAAAACCTTTATATATGATTAAATTATCATACATAATTGTCCCTTCAATTTAATCTAGTGGTAACTTGTATGCAGTTAATAAACTTCATTATTAGAAAAGGACTTAACTACCACATCTTACTGCCCTCTATGCCACTCCCATTCTTATGAGTGCAACCTAAACTTACTGCAATGTTTTAGGAAAGTTGGGATGTAACACATATTTTACTCACTATAGGAATTGATTATGTGACATGAGTATTGATGATAGTGATTCTGTATCTAAGGCCATCAGAGGCTAGGAGGGCAAATCTGTTGTACAGGCAGTCCTCAACTTACAAGCACAACTGAGCCCAAAATGTCCTTTGCTAAGCGAGAGTGTTAAGTGAGTTTTGTCCCATTTTACAATATTTCTTGCCACAATTGTTAAGTAAATCCACTGTTGAGTTAGTAGAACAGTTAGGTTAATCTGACTTCCCCATTGACTTTGCTTGTTAGGTCACAAAAGGTGATGTCACTGGAACTATCATAAATACATTCCTGTTGCCAAGCATCTGAAGGTTGATCATGTGGGGATGCTGCAATGATCGTGTGAAAAAATAGTCATGTCAGTTTTTTTCATAAGTCAGTGCCATTGTAACTTCAGTCACTAAACGAATGCAATGTTGTAAGTCAACAACTATCTGTACTTTCTTTAGTGGTTGATAAAATATATACTAATTTATAACATTTCTTCCCCAAAGGATTCATAAATGAGGAACAAATATGTACATGAAGGGAAAAATGAAATTCCAACAGGAACAGCTCTCACCTACTGTACCATTTTTTTCATAAAAAAGTCTTTTAAACATCATAGCAATAACAATTGATTAAATCATTCCAAGGCAGTATGGCTTCTTTGTGATAATAAAGGAAGATTGAGGAAGAAAATATAAACTTTGCTATAGACAGTTCAGTGGGCAAGTCCTTTTAATATACAAAACACTTTTAATCAGCAGCATCTGTTTTCACAATAAAATTTCTGAAATTCATTGTGTAAGTTTGAATTAAAAATTTAACACACACAAATGTATATAACTGAAATAAGCTGTTGGTCTTCATGGATTTAACTACCAGTGCTGAAGTTTGATATATTGACAGAATAACCTAAGCAAGAGAGTTCATTTCACTATCCCAGCTCTTTCATTTTTTTTAAAGACCAACTGGAAATCCTAAAAAAAAAAAATCCACCCAAAAAATCCTCCCCAAAACAAATTGAATAACTTAAAAGTGAATAATTGTATTTATTTTATGTATTATAAATGAAAATTAAACCAGATTTGCGATTTCCACTCTAATCTTATGAAACCTTAGACTTATGATACATAAGTCTACTGCTATGAGTCATACAAATGTACTGCTTGATTTCTTAATTTTTTTGTTCTTTTAAGATAACTATAATTAATGGGGATTAACAATGGAGATTAAATCTTATAGCCAACTGCCATCTTCAGAATTATTAGTCTCAAAACAAAATGTGAAACTGAGACACAAGTTCTGTACCCATTTATGCTATCTAAATTCAGACTGAGGTGGTGTTCTTCAAATCTCTGATATCAATTAGGTCTAAGCCACAACTAATTTAAGATTTACTGATTTAAGTGGTCTATTTTAACTAATTTGATGCAGGATTGTTAGCTCAAAACTCAGGTATAAGAAACTGAAAACTGAAAGAACTGTAAAAGAGAAAAGTTTGCTTTAATTATTTTAATTTAAATATTTTCTCAGAAAATAGTCAATATAAGCTGGAATTGAAGTTCTCTATGCATGCAATGTATAGTATTCATCACTTTGTGTTATATAACAAAACCTCAGGTTCTATCATTAAAACAGGAGACAAACTGGAAAATACTAGGTCTTCTTCAGAAGTAACCTTTTTGTGAAGGGCATCCAAATGAAAAACATTTGAAATGGCTGCATTATATTCCCTATTGCTCCATCTATAAAATCTTGCAAGTAGACTGAATACCAATCTGGCTCGAAGGCAAAACCTGTTCTGAAATTCATCATGAAAATAATTATCAGCTAAAAGACTTCCATACCAGAGTATGTGTCAGAGTGATATTTATTTATATTACTATTAGTGAAATGAAATAGTGCTTCCATGCAGTTATATTCAGTTCCATACACAGGTTTTATTTTTGGAATGACAGCATTCAGGTTTTTTTCTTAATGTTAAAACTAACTGTGGGATGAAAGAATGTGTATTAGGTGTTAAGTGTCTGTTGAAATTAAGAACTAAATTAAGATGTAGAGCACTCATGATCTGAAGCAAACTGAAAACTTAAGCATCAACTGTAAGAAATAAAATGGTCCTTTCCAACATGTGACTGATTCACATAATAGGCACTATTGCAACTAATGAAAAGATATAACATAAAATTGACCATTAATATATACATCACAAAGATTTTAATTCCTCAAGTATCTAGTACACAAAAGATACTATCACTTTCATCTGTTTCAAAGACATGTTCTACATCAAGTTTTATTTCCCCATGTCCTTCTTGCAAGTCATCCAGAGAAGCCAGGGCTTCATTTGTGTCACTCGCAAAAGTCTCTCGGGAGGCATCGTCGTATTCCTGAAGATTAAGTCCTTTAATAGCTTGCTTCATCTTTTTGCCCAGCACTTGAAATCTCCTCTTCTTCGCAGCACATTTGTTCTCATACTCCTTTTGATTTTCAATATAGAAGATTTCCTTTAAAGAGAATGTTAATACCCCATGAAGTGAGAAGGAATAATAGACAAAAGCAGCTTTTGCAAAACACCAACTGCCCTAACCAACTTTTAGAGCTAATTGGGGCTACTCAACAAAGAACCGTCAAGTTTTTTTTAAAAAGCTGGTTTTTTTGCAAATATTTCTGCAGAATTATTTGAAAATGTATTATTCTCTGTAGAGTTAAAAGAAAGTCTTGTTATAAAATAATATCTTTATAATAAAATAAATGCCTCTCCATTTATAATATCGAGAAAGTTTCTAAAAATTGAAAGACATACTTTGAATCTATTGAAAGGAAGGAACAAAAAAAAAAAAACCCAGGAAAGTGAGCCAGTTTATTATAGATATGAAATATGCTATAAAGGGAATTTGGCTTTGAAATATAGTCAAATAGAGAAGTGAGAGACACAAAGACCCTTTGTTTTTTGGAGAATTAGCTTTAGGAAGATAGGAGGCTGTCCAGGTTGTTGATAGGCCCATATAATATTTCCCAAATACATCCCTGCAGAGACTCTACATGAGGGTCCTCCCCTTTGTCTGTAGTTCAGAAGAGACAGACCCTAAGCAATAAAGTGGCCCATCAACTCAGCATTCTCTTCCATCCACTTTTGGAACTTCTTGCATCGTAAAGATTACATATGTTTTCTTCATTACACATTAAAAATGTACTCTACAAAGAAACCCTACAGAGAACAAAACTGCATACTGAGACTCCGTATGAAAAGAATAGTCATCCTACAGTTTGGAATAAAGAAAAGCACCAGGCAGGGTTACTCCCATCTGCTCTATACATCTTTCGAATAGAGTTGGGCAGGATTCAAATATAGAACACAACAGTGGGATGTTATTTAGCTGACTTACTACAACTGAGGACTCATGACTTCAATAAGAGAATTATTGTTACTATTTTGATGGCTTGGATTATTCCATCATTATATCATTGAGAAGAGTAACTATTTATAGGCAGTTGCCTAAAAAATGAAGAATTTAATTATTAGGGAATGCTGATTTTGAATGTACCACCTTGTTTGTCTGTTCATTTTTGCATACTGGCAGATATATGAGGAACAGTTGAACATGAAATTATTTTTCACACTTACAATGGTTGCAGCATTCTCATGGTCACATGATCAAAATTTGGTCTCTTAGAAACTGGCATGTATAATGGTTGCCAGATTTTGGGGGCCATATGATCCCCTTTTGTGACCTTCTGACAAGTAAAATCAACGAGGAAGCCAGATCACTTAACAACCTTGTTACTAACTTAACAACTGCAGTGATTCACTTAACAAATGTGACAAGAATGATCATAAAATGGGGCAAAACTCACTTAACAACTATCTTGCTTAGCAACAGAGATTTTGGGCTGAATTGTGGCCATAAATTGAGGATTACCTGTATTTCATGAAATGCATAAAGGAATGTGAGAAAATAAAGCCAGAATATTGTATTAATAAAAGTTTGCTGCAAGTTAGAATGTAGAAATTAATATTTACCTTAATTTGTTCACTGGTTATGCAAGGTGTGTTTTTCAGCAAGTTTATATAAACTCCACCTGGAGTTCTTCTTCTAGAACCATCCTGGAATGATGAAAAAATAAACCTTTTAAAAATAGCAAGTGTAAAACATAACAAGTGTTTTGTTGCTTGGAATCTGAATATATATCTGAGGTACAATGAGAATAGAAAATGCAAATATTAGTTACTTGTAAAAAATATTAACAGGGCTTTATTTAATTATTGAAAGTCTGACTGTATAAACTGAAAAAAATATTGTTTGAAGAATCAAATGTTTCAAGAAATAAAGTAGCAAATAAATTGAGATTATGGTTTCTCCCTATTTAGTTTCTCCTGAGGGTTTCTGGCAAGATAGCAATGTGTTACAATGCTATTTATTTCTCTAGCTTTCCAAAACTTATGGATACAGTATTCATATTTTTTTAAAAAACAGCTGGTAAGCAAAAAACCCAAACAAACCCAAAAAACCAAATTATATTATTTGTTATTCCTATTGTTTTGGAGAGATTAAAAGTTAAGTTTGGAAACCTCAGAGAGAGTCTTTCTGCTTTGGCTTCTTTTCCAACTGTGCAGACTTCCTTCAGACAGTCTCTCAACTTTGATTTCTATAGAATCTATTATAGCTGGGAGTGAGATTTTGAGTGAAAAATTATCCATACATCCCTTCATGAGGTCTGGCTGAAACCCCAACCCGAAAGGGAAGTATACAGACAATAACTCTCCTTCCTGTAATTCACATATTTTCTGAATAAAAAAAATCATCTTTCCAATTCTTCTCCTCATGTAAATACATTTTTTTTATTTTTCCCAGAATCAAAATTCAGGTAGAAAGTGTCAAAAATGACCTTTATTTCCCACATTTAATTTGTTGCTGGAACTCCTGATGTGTATAATAAATCAAAGTAGTGATATCCAGGAAATGTGTGGATTCCTGAATTGGAACACAAATGTTTATTATGTGCAGGTATTTTAGCTTTATAAATAATTATTAGAGGTATTTTCTAAAATTTATTGAAATTGTGTAATTGTATTGGAAATATTCTGGGGATACAGTAACCAATATGTTTAATGTTACATGATAGGGTAATTAAGTACTAAGAATGTAGGTAAAATTTAGTTTATTTTACACAATCCATCAAATATCAAGGAATTTTAATTCTGGAAAAAGGTTATCATGTTTTGTGGATATAAGTATTATTATCCAGATTAAAGAGACTGATGAAAATACTCTAAATCTATGGCAGTGACGTGTGGTGAGGTTTATGGCTGGTGAGGCAGCAATATTTTTAGACTTGTGGACTTCAACTCCCAGAATTCCACAGCCAGGCATGCTCAGTTCCGATAGTTTCCTTTTTTCTTTTTCTTCTCCCTTCCCCTCCTTCCTCCCTCTCTCCCCCTCTCTCAAACACACACACACACACACACACACACACAGAAGTTGGATTGTAGTGTTTAATTCCATGTAGCTGATTTACAGTGCAAAGGAGGAGTTATTTTTGCCCTGTCCAATTGCATTTTCTTTGATAAAAGGGACGGAAAGATGGTCTGGGTTCCCTCTTGAATGAGAGAATCCATTTTAGTCAACTGCTGGCCGGGACTCCCCAGCTCAGCTGCTTCCCGGGCGGGCAGCGCTTGCCAGACGGGGCGACGGGAACTTAAAAAAGCCTCTAAAGCTCTGAGCTCTGCCGCGGGCGAAAGAAAGCGCTTTAGTCAGTGGGGTGTCGGGGGAGAGGATAGAATGCTCGGCAGTGCTGAAGTGAGGCTAGCTAGCTGCTGCCTCCCCGTGCATGAATGACTGCCTGTTTAAAAAGCCTCTAAAGCTCTGAGCTCTGCCGCCTCACTTCAGCACTGCCGAGCATTCCCTCCTCTCCCTCGACACCACACTGACTAAAGCGCTTTCTTTCCCCCGCGGCAGAGCTCAGAGCTTTAGAGGCTTTTTTAAACAGGCAGTCATTCACGGTGTGGCAGCAGCTGGCTAGTCTCACTTCAGCACTCGCCTTTTCCCATTTACATTTTTTTTCCCTTTTCATGATTGACAGTGGTGAGGCTGTGCCTCCCCTGCCTGCACGTCACTGATCTATGGGGGTAGAATAATTATGATGAAAATGAATATTGCTTCAAGACTGATACCTATTTTCAGAAGAATATAAAGTATTGGTTTCAGTGAAATATTCCACACATTGACAAATTAATAGTTACATTTTTATGGAAGGAATGAACACCTAGGATTTCTCTTTCTAACCTACTACTTTTACATGATGAAGGTAGTTTCAGTATCTTGATTTTAGAAATTTCCTGATTTTATAATTAAGCATGTATGTTAACTTCAAGAAGGCATTGTTATAAAAAGGAAGTGATTATTCACCACTATAAAAAGGCTCAACTGAAGTGTTACTTTAACTCTTGGCAAGGTCTAGATTCTAATACAGCAGGAATGTGTTTATATTTTTCAACCCTGAAGATAGTTAAACACATTTGGATCCCACTGGAAAGAAAATTCAATAGATTCCTGTTTGCATTAGAAATTGATTCTGTAGACCACAGCTGTCATCTTGGCCCGCGAGCTGGATGCGTCACATGCTGGCCATGCCCACGCCCAGTTTAGCGAAGGGGCAAAAAGTCACGATACATCACATGATGCCGTGACATCATGGGTTTGACACCCCTGCTAATCCTTATTTCAAAACAGCTAGAAAGACTTTGGAGAGGAGAGAGAATTTGGGCTGAAAATGAGAAAAAATGCTCATTCAGATAATAACAACACCTTCAACTCTTCTAAGCTTAGTGCTCTTCTGAGCTTACTCGTTTTCTTGCAGACGTTTCATTACCCAAACTAGGCAACATCATCAGTGATCACATCTGCAATGAAATATCTGCAGGAAAACAAACAAGCCCAGAGAGCACTAAGGACCCCTCATTTAAACCCTGAACTACAAATATTCTCCTTTATTTGTACTCTTCTAAGGAATACAACTGTGTAATACAACTGAATATTACAAAGACTGTAATAATTTTTCTAGGCATATGCATTTAAAAAAAAATATAGGAAAGGAAATACCATTTGGGCTCATTTAGTATTAATTAAGCTGCAATCCTAACAAACTACATGTATAAAGAAATAACAAATTATTTCTTACCATGATTAAAAGACCCCCATTTTGCTCCACCTCAGCTGTTTCCATCAGTAGTTCAATAGATTTCTTTTTCCCAATGATTTTCACTACCCGTACAATTAGATCTTTCTTTGGTTCATGAAGCCTGAAAGAAAGGTGAAAATGTTATATTTGTCAAGTAATTTGAGTGACAATATTTTCAAAAACAAATCCATTATTACAAATTTGAGTAATCTTTTGGTATATCTTATGTCAAACAGTTTTCCTTTTGCAGCCATAATTACAGTGACATGGATAGGTGTATAAATGTATGTTGTCTATGAGAAATTAAGTTCCGGAAGAGTAACCTATTTAGCACTCTGAATAACAAAATACTTAAAGATACTGCAAAGTTGTTTATCTCAACAACAGCCTTTCTTTAAGACCAAAAGTACTTTAATAAAAAAATTATTCAAAACCAGAATATGTTTATCTTTTGCTATTATCTTAAAATATGGCTTTTGTGGAAAATGTCTCAAATAAAAGATCAAAATCTTACCGATAGGCAATTTCATCTGCCACTTTTTCTTCAGGATCATCTTCTGAAATTTCATACCTCCCTTTAAAATTCATTTCTTGTCTTTGACCCACTCTCTCCTTTATGGGCCTTTTCCGTTTCCACAGACTTTGTCTATTCACCTCTTCCTCCTCCTCTTTTGATACAATCTTTTTATCATCTTGCATATATTCATCCAACTCTTTGTCTAATGTCTTCCCTACTTCGGATTCAGATTGTTTCACCAACTGTTTTGCTAAGATGTAGTTGTAGGCCTCTGATCCTCGCCTTTTGTCCAGGTTGCCATCCATCCATAGAATCCCAAGGTTTTTTGCCATATCATCTTGATTCTGTTTTTGCAAAACTTCACCCCATATATTGTTGACTTTTTTAGGGATCTGTTTTTGAGAGTTTGGAGAAAACTGGAAAAGCTCTGGCTTGGGGGGAGGAAGGTTTGAACATTTTTGTCGCTTTCGCTTCCATAGACCACTCTCTTCATCAGAATCTGAAAAACTTTCATCGGTTGAATCCATACTTTTCACTGTCCGATAAGGAACACTTGTTGCTGATTGTGAACTGGTGCTTGGAAAAGATATTGCTGGATTACCGTTATCATTCTGAAATATAAATGTACGGTACATATTTATATTAAAAAAAATCACTTGTACTATTTTTACCTTTTTTCATGTACCCTAGATAGCATCCTAGAAACAAAACTGCTGAAATTTTAGTAGGGATTAATTAGAAATCCATAGTTTGCAGACATTTATATTAGGGGAGAATATTCAGAGAGCCCCAACACACAAAAAGAATTAAGGGAAAATTTGGGCAGAGTGAACAGAACTTCAAGTACAACAGAAAATTTAACAGAGTACTTTATACCTTTTCACAGCTAATTGTGTGTATAAAAACAATTCATATTATTACAATATTTTTTTAAATTAAATGTTATTATGTCAACCTTGCTGCTTAATGCAGATATTAGTCCAATATATTTGAAGTACACATGTTGCTTGATGAAATGAAAGAATATATAATCTAGACAGTTGATGAAAAACAATTGATGAAAGCTGAGAGAAAAAGGATATCTAAGTACCTTTAGCTGGATTTAATATGAAATCTGTTAACAATGCACAGAAATCACAATAATCATCTACTGATAGTACACTGAAATCACATTCTCTCTCTCTCTCCTCTCCCTTTCCTGAAGAACTTGCTGTTCTATAAAGCACAAACTCTAAATAGTATTCACTAGACAGTTAAGATTTTGTTTTAAAATTGTAAAAAAAAATGAGCTGCTTACTGAATTTGATTTCAGATTTCTTTACAAATAATAATCAAGAGCCTTGGTGGCACAATGGTTAGAACACAGTATTGCAGGCTAATTCTGCCCACTGCCAGGAGTTTGATCCTGATGGGCTCAAGTTTGATTCAGCCTTCCATCTCTCCAAGGTCAGTAAAATGAGGACCCAGATTATTGGAGGCAATATGCTGACATTGTAAACCACTCAGAGAGTGCTATAAGGTACAATGGGGCAGTATATAAGTCTAAGGGCTATAGCTATTGCTAATAAAAAAAAAACTATAGTGCAATTGTCTCAGCAATTGTTTGTAATATTAAATATATCACTTTTTACTGTAAAGTTCATTCATGTTTATTCACCACATTGAAAATATATAGACACTTATATGTCTAAGTAACTATAAAGTGATAAAGAATGAAGGCAGAATGGGGTTCAGTACTGTCATATGCAAATTATCAGAACAGCCACATACATATGTAACCAGCAATATTTCACATAAAGATACTGTATTTTCACCATATAATGCAATAAGAATTTAGGCCAACGTCTCCTAACCATGGTTCTATCATGCTTTTAATACCTTGCTGGCTGATGATTATAGGTTGTCTACATTATTGCCCAATACATTTGGAGAGCAGCAAATTGGGAACAGAATACTTGTTTACACAGCTAATTTTATAGTAGCCTTTTCCTTGTTACACTGCAGCAATAGAAGACTGTCTTCAGAACATCTTGGATATTTGATAGTGTAAGGTTTTCTAAGCACATTTTAACAATTCTTGAATCTGATTGCAATTGAAGATGTCAACAGTTCACTGATGGTTTGCAGAAGACGCTGATGCCTACTTTTTACCACATCAATTAATATTTTTCTATTACTACATTAAAAAGTAACTCCTAGCAGACACATAATGAGATTCATATCAATCTAATGAACATGTTCCTACTTACTTATAAGAAAGCTCCATTAAACAAAATAGAAGATACCTCTCTCTCCCTATGTATGTATGTATGTATGTATGTATGTATGTATGTATGTATGTTTTCGTAGATTTTCACGGGTGTAGGTATGCTGGTTTTGTTGTATTCGGGTCTTTTCCCGTGTAAGGTTGAGATTGTCTTTGCAACGTTTCGGCAGGATCTCACCTGCCATCTTCAAGCTGTGGGCTTAAAACAACCAATCATTCCACTTACTGAAACAAAGCCAGCACCCCATCCCCTCCCACCAAGACTTACAGAAAGACGGCAGCTCCGATCACATTTTAAGCCCACAGCTTGAAGATGGCAGGTGTGATCCTGCCGAAACGTTGCAAAGACAATCTCAACCTTACACGGGAAAAGACCCGAATACAACAAAACCAGCATATATATATCAGTTTGATATATTCAAAATATTTTTGATCTGCTAATGGTAATTCATACTTGTCACAGCAGTAATCCATGTACTGTTCATATGGATGTAGACTATACTGATATAGAGGGCATACTGACCTGACTTTCTATTTACAACAGTTATTATGACTAATATTTACATTGCTACTAATAGTTCTTAGCTAGTTCTTTTATATTTCTTAACTCAACCAGATTCTATTTAGGTTGGTTTTATCTTGAGGATATTTCACGAGAGGAGAAAATAAAGATTACTGAAATTCACAGAAGATTTCAATGTTTTTCTTATGTATTTGATACACATTTCTTTGCCATCATACAAAAATTTAAATTATATCATCTGCTACTGAAAATTGAAATTCCATGATGCAACCTCGCATCTTCCGCTTGAAAAGTTTAATTGGACAGACAACCCGAATGTCATACACATCTTTCTGAGAATCATGGGAGTTGTAGATCCACCTTACAACTAAAACCATAATTTCCGTTGCTAAGCAAGGCAGTTCAGTGAGTCATGACCCATTTTTGATCTTTTTGCCATGGTTGTTAGGTGACACACTAACAACCAGTTGTTGTTAAGTAAATCATGTGGTCATTAAGTGAATCATGTCCCCCCCCCCATTGATTTTGCTTGTCAGAAGCTTTAGGAAAATGACAACCCCAGGACACCAGGACGCTGCCACCATTGTAAATATATGCTGGTTGGCAAGCACCCAAAGTTTGATCATGTGACTGGGGATGCTGCAAAAGTCATATGTGAGAACTGATCATATGTCACTTTTTTCAATGCCATTGTAACTCTGAACAGCCATTAAACAAGTGGCTATAAATCAAGGACTATCTGTATTTGGATGCAGATTTTCATGAAACCATGTAATAATAAGCCCAGTGAACCAGGGCCTATGCAGGAAAGCTTTTGGATCTTTGAATGTCCCCTTCAATGGGGAAATTGCCAAAGAACTTCACAGAACTCTGAAACTACATCTTGACACATGGCAATGGCATCTGCAAAGGTGGTAAAAAAGGCACAGTGACAGAAATGACATTGGCATCACAATGTAAGTCCCACCTCTTCTGTACATGCACCAACATAAAATATATAAATGAAAGAAGTGGGCTTGCAATACTGCTTCTGTCATCCCTTTTGATCTTTCCTGTCTGCAGATGCTGTTGGTACCATAGAAATATTGTTACTCCGCTTCTGAAGGCATCCACTTTTAGAAAATTGGACAGATTTACATTCCAACCAGAGGAAATAGAGGTACTCTTCTGATTCACTCTAGAGCAGGCGTGTCAAACTGGCGGCCTGCAGGCCAGATGCATCATGTGCAAGTCACACCCACCTCAGTTCCGTAAATGGGAAAAACGTCGCGAAATGTGATGATGTGTCAAGTTTGACACCCGTGCTCTAAAGTTATTCTTTTTTTAAAAAAAGAGTCCGAGCATTTTAAAAGGGAAAAAAAACAGAAACAAAACCAAAACAGCACAAAGTACAGGTAGTCATCCAGCCTGCCCATTCGTGGGACTGAATCTCGTATCTTGAACAGGATTACTTCCTTTAACCCACACATTCACTAATCGAATGTGAGGCTCGTTAAATGCACATGAGGTATTTCAGGATGGGGAAGGCCATGGGGGCCTAGTGATGGAACAGGCCACCTGACTAAGAACACCCAAGGCCTCTCCACCCCACTGAAATATTTCATGCTCCCACAATTGCTTTTCCCATCCACCCAAGCTGCCGTGCTGGGTCACATACCATACCAAGATCTTGAAAGCAGTCTCCTTTCCAGCCTATCAGCTGCACTTACCCCTCTGCAACTCCGTTTGGTATGGGCAACCTCGTCCGGCACTTTGCCGGCCAAATTGGAGCTCTGTTTAGGCCCGTGCAGGCCTCACCTGGCGTTTTACCATCCAAAATGGAGGTTCAGAGGGGCGGATCAAGATGAAGTATGTGTATTAATCATACTAATCAGCAGAATATGAAAAATATATATTTTATATTCGTTAGTGAGAAATATATTCTTATTTAACAAACTATTTTCAATTTAAATGTTAAAACTTTATGTTCAGAGAAACTCACATTTTGGGTGTGATATAAGCCCATAAACAGAACTACAGTCTAGAAATTGATTTTTGTGTTAAATTATATGTCAGCTTTATTTTTCAATTACGGGTTATTTTAGACATTTTAAGACAGGGGTGTCAAACTCAAGGTCGGATCAGGCCCACGGAGTGCTTACATCTGGCCCTTGGGGCCACCTTAGAAACAGTGGACCAGCCCGCAGTGCCTCTACCAGCGAAAACGGAGCTCAGGAGGGCTGCATGCCCCCCAAGGTAAGAACAACCTGATGCGGCCCTCAGTTGAATCAAGTTTGACACCCCTATTTTAAGACATGCTGCCACAAATTAGTATTTTATTCATCTACTGAAGGAATTGTACACACTTTCCAGTGCAAAGCAGAATATCCTAGCAGCTGCTGGCATGTACAAAGCTAGTTTAGTATACTTGGAACAATGAGGTTAGCAATATTTAATAGAAAGATGGCATATTGGAAAAGAAATTCAACTTCTAGAATTTGCTTTACTCTGTTAGAAACCTTTTAATCAAACTGCTGATGAAATGCTTACTACATTGTCACCAACTATGGAAGAATGAGCCAACCTGACCAAAAGCTTTTAGAAGATAAATTAGCTGAGTAATCAATACTGAACTTATATGTCATCCGTAAAACAGCTTACGGCAGGAATTTGTTTTAGAGTAAGTTTATTATTGAACAATTGTTAGAGGCTGTCTTAATCTGAACAATTCTGGTGCTGTACATAAGCAATTGAAATAATGAATTAAACATCCTACTAAGGCTGCAGGGTGCTAGAACTGTTGCAAGCAGCATGTCCTCTGTATACTTCTGAGCCAGCAGTATTTCAATTGTTATATATAAAATCTTATGCTTGAGTGATATTTCACTCTGACTTTATATACCAGTAATCTCACTAATAACCCACCTAAGTCTTTTAATTTTAGAAAACTAATGATGAAGTCCACAAGGTTAGAAAATAATTTTTGCTGATTATGTATAGCTTGTATCTGACATAATGGGTCCAGACTAGACACTTTTGGGAACACTTTTTAAGCAAATGAGTCTGAACTATCATGTGATACTATTATAATTTTTTCCACATTTAATAGGCTAAAATTAGCATGCCTTTAAACACGGTGATCAAATTTAAAGTTATTGTCTCTTCAGAAGCATAAGTGGATATCTTAATGCTGACTGAGTCATTGTGCTGTTTAAAGAACCCCCCCCAAAAAAAAAACTGTTAGAAAAAGCGCATAATCAGTAGATAGCTGGATCTGAGATAAAAATGAAGTTTTATAAAATACTTAAAAAATGAAATTAAAAGGAAGTTCTATTTCCATAATGAAACAGACCAGAAGATCTTGGAGCAAATTTGTCTTTTATGGGAAAAAAAACCCCTCCCAGAAACCCTTCTCTCACAGAATGGTTTTAGAAAGCTATCCAAATGCGGTCAGGAAAGATGCCAAGTGAAATCGCAGAAACGAAACTGAAAGAGCTCAGAACCCGCACAGCAGAAAAGAATCCCGTTTTCCTAATATGAACATTTAAACGAGACCAACCACAGCACCTATCTACAATTTGAAAATTTACAGCTACGTCGGGGAAAACTAGATGCACCGAAGTACAAAACACTTCTGGATAAAGAGAAAAACCACGCCTTCCTCTTCAAAATAGATCCTGGAGCAGGGTCTGCTGGTTGCAATCCCCAGAAAAAACACCCTGCCCTATTACTGGCCCATACATCCAGGGAATCATCCAAATAATTACATCTGAAATCTTATGAGTCGGTATTAGTGTTCTGCTACAATGATAATTTCTTTACGTCCAGTACACTGGAAAGTAGCTTACAAGGCAAGACTTCGGGAGAAGCCAATGCACTAAGAAACAGCAACAACTTATTGCTTGGCGGGTAGGAACCGGATCTCACTCCGGTTCAAGCAGGGGAAAATAGCCTAGACATTCATTCCAATGCGATGGTGCCAAAATAAGAGCGGGAAGACAAGCTTCCTCCCAAGATGCTAACCTCACTGTCCTACGCATTGCAAAGCTCGCCGGTTTTCCTCTGTGGAGGAAAATACCGGCTCTCCTCTTTCAGCCCACAGGAAGAACTGGTATGAGTTTGCCAGACCTGTTGGGGACTCCTGGAAGGAGCAGAGACCGGCATTTCGCAGTCCGAGTCTGAAATCTCTCCATCTTCGACATCCTGCTCCATTCTTGGAACTTCCGACGCCATCTTCCCCCTCTCAATTAGATCAGGAGCCGCGAAGGGACAAGCCTTTAAGGCACGGCCTTAAAGCCAGAAAAACTACAAAGACCACAATGCCTTGCTCTGAGGAGAAAAGGCGGACCCATGAGCATTTCCCGCCCGCCATTCTCGAAACTTCGTGGGAATTGTAGTCTTTTAATTTCCGCCCGACAATGTACATCCGTTTTCTATATTGAGAGATTTCCCGCGTTGGTCTTTTCAGGCCTTTATTTTATGCCGCAAAATCTAAAACCCGGATGCCGGGATTGTTTTCTCAGGATACAAGAAAGAAGGGACGGTGATGGTGAAAAACATCTATCGTTTATTAAAGCTGTAATCACGACATGGCATGTCCATTTTTTTTACATGTCTGTCTACACATTGTGATGGGTGTTGTACTGCTAGACCAAGTCACTGATTTGGGGGTGGTAGGCATTTTCAGGTTTTGTCAAAAAGAAGAGTTTACAATTAACCCTAACAGCATAAAATATAGCAATCACTGACTATCATTTAAATAAATGTTCCCGATTACTTAATCCTTTATCTTTTCGTAACATACTGTAACACCGCAAATACTGTATATGTCTTTCAAGATGCATCTAATCTTTATTGACTTTGTGAGATTCACGCACCATGAAAAAGCCCTTGTGATTTTTCTGTGAGATTATGTGAGATTCTAATCCTGATACTTCTGTTAAGTAAGTAAGGTCCCCGTCAGTGGTGGGTTCCTGCCGGATCGCACCGGATCGCGCGCTCCCTTTCGGCGCTGAACCCGGAAGTACGTTCTGGCCCTGCCCCTGGTGACGGGACGACGCTTGCCTGCACTCCACCAGCTCGGCTGGGACCGGAGACGTTTCTCTGCTCAGCAATGTCTTCAGTGGAGCGGTGGCAGCCTGGCAGGCTGAGCCTGCGTCCCTTTCAGGCGCTCCGCTCCGCTGAGGAAACGTCTCCGGTCCCAGCTGGTGGAGCGCAGGCAAGCGTCGTCCCGTCGCCAGGGGCGGGGCAAGAACGTACTTCCGGGTTCAGCGCCGAAAGGGAGCGCGCGATCCGGTGCGATCCGGCAGGAACCCACCACTGGTCCCCGTTAGGAGAGTGAGTGTGCAGAGAAGCGTAATGAGAGTTGTATGGACGAACACACACAAACCAGCATACAGGGACACTGAATAGTATAAAATATAGTAGTTTACTATGTGGAAATATAGAGGTATTCAGAGTTCAGTTTACAGTCCAAGTCATACGCGGTTCAGTCAGTCAGTTACCAAATAGTCAGTCTAGCACACAAAGTAGCTAACAGTAGCAAAACACAGTACCTCAAGATACACCGATCAGTGTCTAACAGACAGCTAACAGCCATTCTGGCTCCCTCTTATGGCTGCTTGAGGTAACAAGCCAATTACATCTCTAGCATTTAAAGTAACAGATACATTTGTTACAATCATAGCTTATATACATTGCCAATCCAAGCCTAGGGTTACATCCCTAACAACTTCAACTGCTTTTCTTTTGTGGAGTTCTTTAATTCAAACAATACTGGGACATTAAATGGCATCCTGCAACATTGTGTCCCAATGTCCATCAAGAGTTTACACCGGCCCAATGTCTGATTTTTTTCAACATAGACCACCCTGTCTTTGAATGGACTGGACATTAACACTTGAATCACTTTAAGTCCATATATTTGCCATACACTAAATAAATATATATTGTCAGAAAAACCTCTAAGCTAAAATCAAAGACTGTTCAAATCGATGCCATTACCTGGTTCTCATATAGAGTTCAACTTGCATGTTTAATCTTGGAAGTAAATGATCCTTCAAGGAATAAAACTGGGTCTAAAGACTAGTGAAACTAAGCAAGAGAATGGCTCAAGAGGCAGGTATACTATTTAATTAACAATGCAAATCAGACATCCCTTTCTAGTTAGTGTCTGCTGATAGTTACAACAAAGAAAGATATGGCTAACAACTAATTAAAATGGTGTAGGGGAATGTTTGTACTGAGATAATTTTATAAAAGAGAATAAACTCTTACATTTAGAAATCAGGTCTGGTAGCTTCATTATAAGTCTATTCCCAACCAATGAAATAGATTTTAGTCCAGTACATTCATGCTTCCATAATATACTATTCATTACATTAAAAGTATGGATTAATGACCAGTATTGCCATGTTACTGTTACTGTGGCTTTGTCCTGGCCAAGTGATCTACTGCTGGGCTATCAGCAAACAGCATTTCTTTTGCTACCCTGTAGAGGTCATATTGATTTTTGCACGGTAAGCTCCTTTCCAACGCATGCCAAGCTATTAAAAACGATTCAATATTTCTGTTGCAAACCTAAAATAAAGTGTTTTTTTAAATTATTTCTCGTGATGTAACTGTTGCTAATTGCCTTGGACTCCTTCAAGGGTGAGATACACAAACTTCCTAAAAGAAATTCCGACAGGGAAAACGCTTAAGTGCTGCTGACCGTAAACCGCGCCTACAAAGCAGCAGCGTTTTACAGGTGGTTCTTTACAGGTGTGAGTGAACATGCGTTTGACTTCTGCAGCCATTGGATAAACTTTCTTCGCGCCTTTGCCTTTAAGATGCGCGAGAGAGGCAGAAAGCTGGAGTGCCCCAACATGCAGAGAGGATGCGCCGAGTCGACGCTAGATGGAGGCGTGGCTTTTTTGGTCCGCCAGGCAAGGGTGGACTGAGCGTTTTGCCTTCGCCAATCCGGGCTCTGCATTTGGGGGTGGGCTCTTGACGGACGCCTCTTTGGCCTATGGGTGATTTAAAGGTGCCACGGCCCTTTTCTCGCTATGCTGCTGCAAGTTGGACTTTCGCTGCTCGCCAGGCGTGCTCTGCTAAGGAAGAGCCTCTCCTTCACTGCTTCTTGCAATAGACCGGTGGCCTTCATGTCTACCTTGCTGATCAACCAAGGCCAGTACGCGTGGCTGAAAGAATTGGGGCTTCGAGAAGAAAACGAGGGAGTTTACAATGGCTCCTGGGGAGGAAGAGGAGAGGTAGGTTTGCAAGGCGGGGTGGGAGCCAGTTTGATGGACAGCCGTAAACATTTAAGGAGGAATGTCCTGCGGGCGCTTTTTGAAGTTGTTTCTCCGGTTCTTTGAGACGTGCGTCGCGTCTGCGGTTTTTAATTTCTCATGGTTTTTTCCCTTCCCATTTTAGAATAGAATAGAATAGAATCCTTTATTGGTCAAGTGTGATTGGGCACCCAAGACTTTGTCTTTGCTGCATATGCTCTCGGTGTACATAAAAAGGCATGAAAAGATACAAGTATTTTATTTTAAGTAACGTACCCACGTCTCACAATTCACTTTGCAGCCCATATTAGAATTGGCAGAAAGAGACCTGTCCCGGTTTCACCATTCATTTATCTTGGCTCAGAAAGAGAATGCGTGTCTTTCAATCCTGCAGTTTCTTTTGGCTCCTTCCCTCTTTTGTGACTTTTACCAGCAGATAGACCTAAAGCATTGCAGACCGTATAGTTTTCTGACTTACTCTCCTTGTAATATTTCTGCATAACTTGACTTTATGATGATAGGTTGAATCACCTGTGCCACACTTAGGTACACTTCCATGGGCTGGCGACCTTACAGGTATTGGGGCTTCTTATTCTGGAAACCCTAATCAATTTGGCCAAAGTTGTTGTGAAATTTAGTAATTGTATTTCCAGGGCACAAGCGCTGTCATTTTGCAGTCAAGCAACTGAGTCTCAAATAATAGGTGTGTGGCTGATTAGTAAATTCCAAAGTTAAGATGACCAGGGTGACTATCACAGAACTGATGGAAACTTAGAAGCAATCACATTCTTCTTAGTTACCTGCTTGGTGCAGGATCTGCAGGGTGGGATATATTACAGTATCCTGCCTGTTCAAAAGCTTCCAGAGAGAGAAGGAAAGCCTGCTGCCACCAGCTATCATCTGAGCCTTTTCCCAAAGCTGATGCTTTTTCAATTAATATGTGCTTGGAACTTATCTTCCTTGCAATTTTTTCTTTTGGATCTGAACTTTTCCATAGAAGCACAGAGGCAGTTCTGCATTTCAGGTCTTTGAAAACCATCAACATGTCTTGCTCTTTTCTTCCGCATTTAGCATACATCTACTTCTTGAATGGATTGATTCCTGGACTTTTGCCTTTTGCCCGAACTCATTCTGATTTATCAGTTCCTACAATGTGACTTGGCATAAAAACTACTCGATTGATTTGGATCCAGCCAATGCCACAGATTGTGCCAGCTTTTGACCATGAGGTTTATGATTATAGGGATGGTTACTAAATGGGACTGAAATGTGTTTTTTTCTCTCTATAGGTTGTGACAACATACTGTCCTGCAAATAATCAGCCGATAGCTAAAGTTCGCCAGGTAAGATATTTAAAAAATAAATATATATTTGACTCTTTAATAAAATGCATTATTAGGGGGGGAAATAAGCAGATTTCAAGGCTGGTATCTTAAAAAGTTCATGAGATGGGTAAGAAATGCAGACTAGCTGAAAGCAATGTAAATAGAAAATATTATAGGTTATCTCCCCCCCCCCCCCCTTATTGGATGCAGATTTTCTGTAGAAATAGGGCTAATCGATATTTTAATAACAATAAAACCCTCAAACTGAACTTGATTACGGATGACTTTATGAACACATTTGTTTACTTTCCAATTCTCCATTGACTTATTACAAGCTGAGTCTTATGTTATCACTGTGTCCATTGCAGCATTTTTTTACTGTTTGATTTCAGGCAAGTTTGGAAGACTATGAAGAAACAATAGCAAAAGCTAAAGAAGCTTGGCAAATATGGGCAGAGGTGAGTTAAATCTCTTTATAGTTTCCTGAATTGTATCTGGGGGAAAATTATTTTTCAGTAGGTATGACTCCTAAGCCGGCTGCCTGCAATTTGGCAGTTCAAATCTCACCAGGCTCAAAGTTGACTCAGCCTTCCATCCTCCCGAGGTTGGTAAAACAACCCAGATTGTTGGGGGCAATATGCTGACTCTTAAACCGCTTAGAGAGGGCTGTAAAGCACTGTGAAGTGGTATATAAGAGAAGTGCTACTGTTGCTATATTTATTTCAAAAAGTGTACAGGTAGCCCTTGGCTTGTGACCACAATTGGAACCGGAATTTTAGTTACTAAAAAATGTGGTCATTAAGCTTCTAGAAATGTGACATTTGATTTTATTACCATTTTTCTCCATGGTTGTTAAGTGAATCACCTCAGTCATTATACAAATCTGATGGTTTATAAGTGAATCATATGATAATTAAGTGAATCCAACTTTGCTTAGCAGAAGCCAGCTGGGAAGATTGCAAATTGAAGTTATGTGACTTCAAGATGCTCAAACATTGTAAGTGCAATCTACTTGCCAAGCACCTGAATTGCAATCAAGCAAGTATGGGGGTGTAGCAATGGTTGTAATTTTGAAGACTGGTTGTGAGTCACTTTTTTGTATGAGTTCTGTATGAATTTGGCAAAGTATGTGGGATTCTGAAAGACTAGACTTAAGCAAATAATTTTTCTTTGCTTTCTTTTTATAGGTTCCTGGACCTAAACGAGGAGAAATAGTGAGACAGATTGGAGATGCCTTAAGAGACAAAATCAAAGTTTTGGGAAATTTGGTAAATTTTGCCTTTGAATTGATATAATCTCTAAATTAGTAAAAAGAAATGCAGGCAGCAATTCTTGTTGTGTTGCTTCTGCAGTGCGTTGCTAATTTAATCAATTAGATTTCTAAACACTGACAGATGCCATTACACTGATATGACAACAAACTTGATTTCTTTTAGCAAGCATTGATTAAAGTTGATGACAGTAAATGCTAGAAATATACCAAAAAAGGAGGCGTTCCAAACAAAACAGCTTGAAATATTCCATCGAACTTCCTAAACTGATTGTTATGACAGAATAAAAATGTAAAAATAGGAATTTAAAATAATGTAAGCATGTCATTTCTTGTGGGATAATTGGACTTTTCCTCCAAAAAATTAATCATTCCCAATTTCTGTTGTTGTTTGAGTAGCAGCTAGAAGTCAACATTCATTACCAATCCACCTATTAACCAATCCAAAAACATGTTTTTTTTAAAAAAAACTTTCGGGTCTTCTTGACTCATAGGACAAAGTGATAAAAAAGGCCTTGGGTGCCTGTGTTTTGTTCAACCAAAAAAATGCTATTCTTGCATCAATAATTCTTGTGTTTTAATTTATCCTCAAATTCAGCATTACAGAGCACAAGAACTGGGTGTTCATAAATTAGACTCGTTGGATAAATCCAGACAATTCCATTGCATTGATATTTTCATTTACACCTGTCAATCACAGCAGTGTGAACAATTGATTGGTTGCATAGATAATGCAATTATACAAATAGAAAAAGACAGATTTTTTCCTTTAAGGTATTCTATTCTGTAAGGAGGATCTAAGGAAACTAAGCATTCATGTTCCATGTGATTAATGTTTTCCTTAATGCTTTTAGGTATCATTAGAAATGGGGAAGATCTTTGTTGAAGGTGTTGGTGAAGTCCAAGAATATGTAGATATCTGTGATTATGCTGTTGGTTTATCTCGGATGTTTGGTGGACCCATGCTGCCTTCAGAAAGTAAGCCTGCATTTTTGCCTGCATAAGAATTTTTCTGGATGAAAGTAATTTGACATAGAAAATCTCAGTAATAGAATATTGAATGATTTTTGACATAGGTAATATTTTAGGTTTATATGCTTCAGGAAAAGATGAAATACTTTCTTGTCCCAACCAGACATTATATCAGCTTTGCATAAACTTCATCAAAATATATAATTTATAGGTTTCTTCAGTCTGTAGGAAATACAAATTACACAATAGTTTCTACCTCTATATAAATATTCATCCCTCTCCACTGATCTACTCCAGGGAGAGAGGGAAAACAAATCTTCAGTGAGGTTGCATATATCTCTATATGCTTGTAATCTTTGAGTTACGACTGTGATGGGAACTGAAATTGCATGAATAAAATGGGATGTCCTGTGACTGCATTGCCTAGCAACTCCTGTAGTTTTCGTAATCCCAGATGTATGGGTCATTAAGTGGGAAGTGATCGAATACCCCTTAAAGAGTGGGGCTGTTCCAGGGAATTGGGGAGGCCTGGCTCAGGTGCAGAAGGTGTGCGACACTGAATACAGGTGCAGGAGGGATAGAAAAAGATAATGTAGGTTATGTGTGATTACAGGTAGGCCGTGGAAAAAAGGTGTGGGGTGTGTGCAAGTACAGGGAGACCAGAAAAAGAGGGAGCAAAGTGCATGTCTGCGACCCCAGGAAAGCGGCGGAAAGAGGCCGCAAGGTACATGTGAGTGAAGAAGGAAAAGAAGGCACAGTGCATGCAAGCAGACAAGGGCTAGAGTGGAAGAGTTTTATCCAAGAGTCTTGTGTCCTTTCCTTGCCATTTTTTCCTATCGATTTTGCTTGTGGGAAGCTGGCAGGAAGGATCGCAGATGGCGATCACATGATTGTGGGATGCGACAGCCAGTAAGTGCGAGCTGATTGCCAAGCACTCGAATTTTGTTTATGTGTCTGCTGTGGTGCTGCAACAGCTGGAAATTTGAGGACCAATTGAAAATCCCTTTGTTCAGTGCTCTCATGATTTTGAAGAGTCATGAACAATGGCAATAACTTGAGAATTATCTATAAAAAGATGTGCCACATTTGAAAAACCATATTTTAAATTCAAATAGGTTTGGCCTGACTATTAAATTGAGCCTTTCTTTGGAATGTCTGATCCTAGGGTTAGTTTTCTGTTATCTACTAACTTATACAAACTTGCTGCTTGGTCTAGGGCCAATTTTAATAATTCACCCTAACAATAGAAGAGTTGTTGCAACAATAAGTGTGGATACTTTTTATATATGTGCCTGATCTCCTTGGACAATGGGATAGATAAGTAAAGAAAGAAAGAAAAGCCTGCAGTTGCCAAACGAAACTGCTGTTTTTGCTTTCAGGACCTGGACATGCCTTAATAGAACAATGGAACCCTTTGGGATTAGTTGGCATCATCACAGCCTTTAATTTTCCGGTTGCGGTTTATGGCTGGAACAATGCAATTGCTCTCATCTGCGGCAATGTCTGCCTGTGGTAAGGTATTTTTTCCTAATTTCAGGATGAGTGTTTTCGGTGGCATACTTTACACGTTATAAAAATGTTCGGGCACATAGACTACAATGAAAAGAACAAAAATTCAAAATGATATATTGCCAACGTAGTAAGCAATAAACCTGCACGATGAAGAGTAAGAATTTCTTTTCTCTGGAATTTGCTTAGCTTTTTAGCACTAAGGCAGTTCCTAAGGGGAAGGAAATTAAAATTCTATTCCTGCTCTTACGACAAATAGGTGCTGTAGAAAGTCTCAATTTAAAAAGAGCGAGGAAGATTTATTGCTGGCAGAGGAGATAATTTGGGCTCAAAGTGGGATTAATATTCTCAGTCAAGTAATATTTAAGCATCACAAAAAATCTACAACTACCCTACATAGCTGAATGCCAATGTATACAGATGCCGCGTTTACATTCAGAGCCCAGTTTTACCTCAAGTGTGTTTGCACTATTCTGGATAAGGCAGGTTCTCTAATCTAGGGACTATTCAGCAAATGAACCTATTATTGCCTGTACAACTCAGAGGTAGTCAAGAGTACCGAAATATACTTAGGATGCCAGTTTACTTCTTTGAAGCATAGTACTGCATTGCCAAATTGATGCTTTACAGGAAGTCCTCTGTTTACAACCACAATTGGGATTGGAATCTTGGTCACTGAGTAAAGCGATTGTTAAGTGAGACACCCGTCTGACTGCTTTGCTCAATCTCAGCTCCCTCAGTTGTAGTCCTTAAGTGTTGGTAGCTAAGCAGATGGAAGGAAGATGCTATATGCTGAAGGAGGGCAGGTAGCTCCCATTCACTCATGCATTTGCCTAGAAAAATGAAGTTTGGGTCTTTGCAATCCCTGCTTCGTTTCTCCAGGCCTGCATGGAATCCCTCTTCTCTCTGTGCACAGAAGGCAATTCCTGAGCTTGGTTGGAGAAAGAAAGAAAAACTACTATCGTTTTTGCAGCCCAGTGGAAGATTTCCGGGGAAGGGAAATCCTTTGGTAGGCAGCAAGAGCAGCAGCTTGCAACTTTCCCTGACAGCTTCCCTATTGACTTTCTGGGGAAGGCAGCAGAAAAGTTTGCAAAATGGTGATCATGTGATTGTGGGACACTTGGCAATCAGTCATAAGTGCAAACAGGAGGCCAAACAGATCACAATCACATGATTGGAGGGGGGGGGTACCAGTTTATAATGCCTGATGATTGCTTTAAGATGAACCATAAAGCACCATTTACGATCGGTTGTAACTTCCAATGGTACTTAAAACCACTGATTGTAAATCAAGGACCACTTGTATATATAACCGGTGGTTATGTGCCATTTGCAAATGGTACAAAAACATTGGATATTGCAACTGCTAGGTGTACAAAACAACTGTATGTCTTCAGGAAATTGATATTTTTATCTCATTTACAGCATTCATATTCTAGTTAACATATTAGATATTAATATATATTAGATGGCATTTCTTTAAAAGGGTGTGATATAAGACAACGATCCTTTACTTACTGAGTTAATACTGCAGTAAAGAAGTCCTGTTGTTTCTTTGTTTCTCTACATGACATGGTAAAGAACCTGTCATCACTTCATGTTGGCATAGTGTAGCTCCTGTCATCTATGCTGCCAAGATAACCACAAATCACCATCTTGTCTATTGATAAGTCTTGATCATTAGGCACTTTCCAAGATTTCTAGTGGCTCCGGTTTCAAAAATAGCTTTCCATGCCTGCCATACGTGAGGTAACTGCAGCTTGGGTCATTGTTAAAGGAGCAAGCAAACCATCCTCGTGCTTTGTGTCAGTTTGGTGAATGCCTAAAGCCACCCCAATTTACGCTGCTACCAAACTGTGAAATATGATAGTTTAAACGCAGTTTGTGAACTGCATCTGTGCTCAAGCAATTGAGTTGAAAAAGTAAATGCTGCAAAAGAGGGAACAAACATACTGAGTAGTAACCACATGATTAGGGTTTTTTTCTTTTTATTGTATGTCAACCTGACAATTCCTGCACGGGAATAACTAATTGGTTTTAGAAACAAATGGCCAAACAAATTGGTAAAATAGCCTTATTCATAAGAAGATAATTCTAAAAATAAAAACAATGACAGGTGGAGTCTGGAGGAACTCTTTACTAGATTGTATGAGATAAAGGGTAATCATGTGATTAATTTTTCTTTTGCTATGACTCAAATTATAATCTGTTAATTTTTCTGAAACTGCGTTTCTGTCAAACCCTTTAGCACAACACTCAATTGCATTGCCTGCTCTGGGCTTATGAGGTGCATTCTTAGAATTGGGATTAGATGTTTAAAACTTGTATTATGACATATAGAAATCTCTTTATGATTTCAGTAGATTTGGTTTTTAGAAAAAATCTTTTTAGACCGGTAATTATCCCATCCTTCTGTAGTTTTTGGTGCTTAATAAACGTATATTATTCATTTTAATTTAGATTATTTCTATGTCTAAGAATATTTATCTCTCCCCACCCCCTGCATTCCTTCTAAAGGAAAGGTGCACCCACAACATCCCTCACCAGTGTGGCTGTTACGAAGTGAGTTTCTTTCCTTTATTGATGTGACTTGCATGCAGTTTCAATTTTATTCTGTCTTCTGCATCGCTTCAAGAAGTTGTTCGATTTTTCACCTTTTTGCCCTTTTTCTGAGTTGGCTGCCTGGACACCCAACGGTACGCATGCATGCATGAAGTTATTCCAGACTTAAAATCTCTACAGGGAGATGATGTGGGAAGTAGAGGTAGTCATCAACTTATGAATGGTTACTTAGCGACTGTTGAAAATTACAACAGCTTCCCTCCCAAAGCTACTTACAACCTAATTTCAAAGTTTGCTACAACACATTTGCCCTTACGACTGACACTCTGCCTATCTCCCCCTCCCCCCCATGCTTCCCTGCTGGGTCCCTGAAAACTTTAGGCCAGTGATGAAATTCATTTTTTTTTACTACCGGTTCTGTGGGCATGGCTTGGTGTAAAATCTCCTTTCCCACCCCACTCCAGGGGAAGGATACTGCAAAATCCTCATTCCCTCCCCACTCCCGGGAGAAGGATATTGCAAAATCTCAATTCTCACCCTACTCTGGGGCCAGCTAGAGGTGGCATTTGCCGGTTCTCTGAACTACTCAAAATTTCCGCTACCGGTTCTCCAGAACTTGTCAGAACCTGCCGAATTTCACCCCTGCTCTGGGCCTGCTTTGCCAGCCCATTGGTTTCCACATGCTCCTTCCCACCTCAGTCACCATATCACTCACTTACCTTTTGAAGATCTCCAAAGCTCAGGAGATCAGGGTAGAGAAGGACGACAGGTCGTTACATTGGTGGGCCACTTAAGTAAGCAACGCTTCTCTCTTTCATGAAAAAGAATTGTATTCAACAACATCTAGATACGCCTGGAAATGAAATTGTCAAAAGTGAAATCTTATTAGATATCTATCCAAACTAATTTTATTTTCCCCATTGGAAAGATTGTATCATTAATGATTGTCTTATTTGATTACTAGAATAATTGCACAAGTCCTAGAGAAAAACAAGCTGCCTGGTGCCATTTGCTCTCTGGCTTGTGGTGGAGCAGATATTGGGTAGGTACAATATTTTGAATATTATGTAGATTTTAGACAATTTCCAGGACTACCAAAATCATGCTATATTTGGTTTGTTTCTAAGGGTGCATAATCCTGTAATTCTTGATACAGTGATTCACAGTCCATTGGATTTCTAGTGTTTTCCGCACCAAGGTTGGAGATATGATTCTGACCTGGAAGAAAGAAAGTTAAGGACAGATCTTTTGTCTTGCCTTCTTTTCAGCTTCTGTAGATCCTTCAGAAGTTGGGAAGTTGAAGAGGGACAGCTTAAAGGTCTTCAATTCTGTTTCCCCAAACCTGAAATATGTTGGATCCGATTCAGAACTGGTCTAACTAAGCTCCTCTCATTGGGAAAGTTGTTGTTGTTGTTCTTATTTTTTAATGACAGAGAGGTGCAAGCTTGAGTCCAGTGTCACTTCTCCGTTGTTGCCCTTATCCATTTATCAGAGTTTTCTAGAGTATAGCTGTTGTATTTCTGAAACTTAGGGGTGCCACTTTCAATATTTGTTGTGTCATAGTAGTGTTTTTAGAAAAATGGCTTTCTTGTAGAAGGGATGAAGAGGGAAGAGAGAGGTAGGCAATGGCCAAAATATTAAAAGTCATACAGTGATTAACTGGGGTTATCAAGTACCTGGTGCAAATCCAATTCTCTTTTTTACAGTTGGACTACCGTATTTCCCCGAAACTACGACATGTCCTGATAATAAGGCCATGCTATATTTTTCGGGTGGGCAAAAATATACGCCCTCCCCCCAAAATAAGCCCCTGGATAACCCCCCCCCTCCAGCCAGACAGAATGCCACTCATTAACCTAGCGATATCCCGAAGGCGCCAAGCCGCAGGAGCCGGGGAGGGGGGGCAAAGGCGCTCATATTACTTGCTGCCTTCGGGATACCCCTAGGTTGGTGAGTGGCGCTGTGCCCAGCTGGAGTGGGGGGCTGCCGGGAAGAACACCACTCACCGACCCAGTAATATCCCAAAGCCGCTAAGCTGCATGGCGCTCTGCCCGGGTGGAAAGGGAGGTTGTGCAAGCACCTGTTCTGCCCCAACTCGCATGCCTCCCAGCCTCACCAGCCGTGGCCCAGCTCTCCCTGCAGGGCCAGGGCGCTGCCACACTGCTGCCACCGCCGCCGTGCTCCGAGCATAACCGGCTTCCAAACTCTGGAGATCTGTTGCCGAGTCTTCCGAGAGCGGCCGCTCTGGGACTACACTCTATGGTTGTGGGCCAGCCACAACCTGGCTCTTCAGGCACCCGATTGCAAGAGAGCAGCCACCCGGCAACTCCAAACCAATACCCCCCCCCCCGATAATAAGGGCCAAGCAACATTTGGGGGGGGAGGGTCAAAAGAAAATAAGACCCCGTCTTATTTTCGGGGAAATACGGTACATAAATTAATTCCCAATTCCCAGAATCTCAGGAGTAATTTCTCATCTTTAGCTAATAATCCTATGAGAATCACTCTGAATTCACCCTCCCCAATTTACTAATTATCTCTACGGTGTTATTTGGTGCTTCTTATACTTTTTTTCTATAGTTTTGACTTACCTTTTGCCTACTGTTTCTGACTAAATACAATTTATTCGTTTTATTATCCCAAATAAAGTATTGATGCTTTTTATGATTATGTGCTTATGTTGATGCATGTGTAGAGTTTCTGGCAATGAGTTCTATTTTTTTAAGGAATGCTAGCATCATTCCTTAAAAACACCCTTCTCTTTTTTCTTACTTTCAGCTCTGTATCTGAAATCTCACAAGTGTATTCACCGCAGAAAAGATGATGGCTACATATTCTTTCTGTGGAATAGTTTTTCCCTAAATATCCAGATTGCCCTTTCCCCATTGAGCAACTGCTCCATTGTCCCTTTTGTGCAATTGCTCAATTGTCTATAAGCCTCCTGAAAGTTAGTGGGCGGCCATATAAATTATCTAAATAAATAAGCTGCAGAGTTGTGAAGACAGCTCTTCATGAAAGTGCTGGGAACAATGAAGTTTAACCAACCCTATTGAATGGAACATTTAGCAGAGGGTCCTGTTATATTGTATGACTGTTATTTAAACTTGTTATTGATGCATTCTATCAATGATAGAAATTGCTCAGAGCCTTGAAAATTATTGGAGAGCATAGCAAATTAATTAATCCAAATGAATTCTATCCTCAAACAATAATGTATTCCTTACCTCCTTTGCTCCATCTTTCTTCCATATTGCTGGCTGAATTTAAGAAAGGGGAATTGTTATATAGGGTGCCACTTAAATCACTGTTATATAAGAAAACAATTTTCAGTGGACATACCGTAGATTGGAGCAATTCCAAGCATGGAATTGCAGTTTAAATGTGCTGCCACTGGTAAAATGATTAGAAAAAGTAGCGGTACTGAAAAGAAAATGAATCTGAATTGACAAATTGTTTCTCCATCAATACAATTTTTTAAAGGATAAAATGGATTGTTTGCTTTTCTGCAACTTTGGTGTATGGCATTGTCTTGAAGCTGAATTATTTTTTAGAAATGTTGAGACAACAGGGAAGAAATTAAGACATGCCTTTGTACTTGAGAATTGTACCATATAGATTGTCTTCTATTTATAGGAATCAATATAGTACGTAGAGATATATAAGCCTTTCTATTGTGTTATTTTTAAAAATCAGTTTGGAAAATAAAATCTGGTTAGTACAGTGTGAGCATTTTAATAACAAGTGGTATGGAATTAAAGGCAGGGACCTGGAAAATTTACGGTCCAGGACACTACAACAAAGTTTTTGAAACTGAAACCATTGTATGGCCTTACTGAAAAGGTTTGTGGAATGGGGAGAATGAATAGAGTTCCATTTTTTTCTTTCCATAGTTGTCTCCTCATTCTATTTACCAAATGTAGGTCTTTCTTCCTATGCATAACATCCATATAGATCCATATAGAGCAGGACACTAAAGCATTTGCCATTCTATTCATGCTGTATAAATAACAACATTTTTGAAAGAATGTTCATTTATGATGGAGCAAAATGATATGAAGAGTGTAATAGAGCCTTATCAGATATTCCATTGTTGTTATCGCAGTAGTTTTTAATGGTAATTAACAAGAACTGCTTTCTAGCTCTACTTTTTCTACTACTGACTGAAAATATTACCGTATTGTCTTGTGTAGCACAGCAATGGCAAAAGATGAGCGAATTGATCTGCTTTCCTTCACTGGCAGCACCAATGTGGGCAAGCAGGTAGCTCTTACAGTCCAGGAGAGATTTGGTGAGTGTAATATTTCAAAATTTTTGTCATTTTCTTTTAATGTATGAAAGAGAAATGACCAGCGTAAAATTCGTTTGCAGATGTATTAACAAATTGTGGCATTGGCTTATTGTTAAAGTCATTGTTTCTATTACTGTTGAATTCAACATTCTTGGAGAGATTTGGGCTTCCTACCAAGAAAAAATACTATACCCACAAATGCCTAATAGAAAGGGAAAGAAATATGTCATTTTTTCCTGCCCCCCCCCCCTCCCAAACTCTCTCATTCCTATTTCCTGCCATATGTTGACTATTGGTGAATTATGGCAGCCATGTTTTCCACTGCCTCCTATCTTGAGACTCCTGTTCCTTTTCTCAACGGAGGATAGAGGAGTTATTTTAAAAGTCACTCTCTTCAGTGGATTAGAAGAAGAGGAAAGGTAAGGTAGCTTCCAGTAAGATATACTTGGATACACTGTAGTGAGAAAGTATGGATTTATTGAATCTTAAACAACTCTTTCTTTGTACGTGGGAAATTGTACAAGCCCAAAGGCACACAGCGATAGCATATACTGCTCTTTGGCAACTCTTGTATATTACATGTTACCACTGAGGCTCAAATAACAAAATAGGTTGCACATATAGTACCCTTACTGCAAACGGAACAATAAAAAGAAAAGAGTTTTCACAAAACTGGGTGAATGTAATGTGCCTGAAAGAACATTATAAGAGTGCAAGCTACAGTTCTTCTCAATGCAGGCATTAATCTAATTATTCTAATTATTAGTAAAATAAGCAGCTTAGAGTTTATGCTACAAATGGTCACAATTGCAAAAGAAAATTTCTCAGAGCAGTTTGTATGAAAAATATATGGAAGGACTGTCTGTCTGTATTTATGAAGAATGAATCCTTTCAGTATTTGCCACTTGTGCCAATGTTCTCCCAATTTCTGTACCAAAGACTCTGTCAAGAAACATGTTCAAAACCATCTTTTAAACTGTTTAAACTCTAATTTTTGCTATGGCTGAGAATTAGAGCAAAATATAAAACACTAAATCAGGATGAAATGCTAATATGCAGTATTTGTTCGTAAGTGGCTAGCAAAAATGAGTGTCTTTTGGTTATGTAAACAAAACAATTGTGGTATATGTTTTGTTAAACATTTTCATTTCTTGGATTCACATTTTTTAAATAAAATTCCGATGAGATGATGGGAGGTGGGCTAGCATAAATGCTAGTTAATGCCTAGATTAATATGACTTATTGTTTATTTTAATAGGACGAAGCCTGTTGGAGCTTGGTGGAAACAACGCTATTATTGGTAATTAATATTTCCATTTAAATCTGATAGTAGTGTTTATTCATTCTTGGTTCATTGAATAAGTACAGAAACTAATACTGTACATTGGCCAGATATAGGCTTTTTAATGGTCCATTTGAATAGTTGATTAAAATGTAAAAAATGTTTTGGTAATGGACTATTAATGCTTGAGTTTGAGTGCTGAGAATGCTTTTTGAATTATATGCATATTATTTTTTTCTGGCAACTCTCACTGTCTCTACTTTTTTTTTTCTGCTTCATTATTTGGTTATACTTTATTCCGGCCCACAGTTCAATAATCTACTAATCTCACTGCATAAGGTGGGTAGATAATAATTCACAAAGTGCCTTTTATTTCTAGTCATCAGCTGCCCTTTTTCTCTTTTTCATCTTCACTTTGGTTTATACAGCAGAAGACAGTTAATGCCTCTAAAGACTGCTCTAAACTTGCTACTTTTCCTTAGCAATCATGGAATTGCTGGCCTGCAAATCTATTCTGACTCACTAAGTTGATTTGTTCAATTTCTGGAGTTTTGAGTAACACCTCTTCTCAAAGCTCACTGTTCTTATATTCCCTCCTCCCCCCACCCCAGGGATTGCCTGCTGCCCTAAGTGTTTCTTGTCTCCCCTCGGGCTTCATCAGATGGTCTTGCTGGCATTTTGAGTTCCATATTTTTTCTGTGTCATATGAAAAAGACACAGGAGAAAGTCAAATTACAAGTTGGCTGAATCCGTGGTGATAACAGTATCCCTTTTCTGACTGCCAGAATTCATGAATTCCCCATTGAACCATGTACTGTCTTCTGGAACAGAAGAGTGGATTAAGTGGGAGGAGGGAACTAAATGTGCTGTGGCTGGCCTGATTGTATTGGCCCTGTAGATAAGGGAAAACCCTGAATTTAGTCCCTGAATTGAATAAGTTATGGAAACCAAGGGCTGAGATTTTCAGATACTGATATTACTATAAGTGGAAGGTACCATACTGAATTATACTGAAAACTTTAATGTTCCGATGGCTATAGGAATTATGCATGGAATTAAAAAAATTCCATTCTGCTGCTGCTAATTTTAAGAACTTTCTGCTTTGTATATTTTGTTGTATTTTTCTCATCATCATCAAAGGGAAAAAAGTTATTCTTTCCAACTCTGTATGGATCTAGAAGACTTCCTTGAATCAAAACAAAGTTTGTTTGATAAAGTCTGTATCACTGACCTTTGCGGATGTGTTGTTTTGGCTATAAATGTCTGTGATATATTTAGAATAAATATTGTTGACAGACTTTCACCAGTAGTTGTTGTTTAATTCCTTGTAGTTGGTATTTATTTTGCTTATATTTTGCATTGCTCCATCACATTCTGCTTCTGTTCCTTGCAGTATTTGAAGATGCAGATCTCAACCTGGTCATCCCATCTGCCCTCTTTGCTGCTGTGGGTACAGCAGGCCAGAGGTGCACAACTGCTAGGAGGCTGGTAAATAATTCTAAATATCTTTGTATATTTTGATATCTGGATTGATGGACTGATAGATAGATAAATAGGCAGACAGAGAGATAATAGGTATATATACAGATCTCTTATTTATTCTCTTCATATTTTTTGCATAACCTTGATAGTAATTATGAATTTGTGCTGTTGCTGACCCCGGCAAATATACTGCAATATTTTCCCAAGGAGATATTTGTTTTTTATTTCCTCTCCTATTTCCTGTTCAGCTTAGAACAAAATAAGACAAAGTTTGTATCAATTTAACCCCCAATTTGAAAAAGTATAAGGAGTAATGTGGTATCTTTTCCTGCTGCTTCTCAAATGTCTTTCCAATTCTATCCTGAGTTGCCAATTATCAAATTGGAAATAAAATGCTTAGGTACACTCAGGCACATAAAAGTGGAGAAAGGTTATTGCCATAGCTTTACAAAAGTTAGACTCTAGTAAAATCTGGATGATCTTCAGACAACACCATAGTTTTCCACAGGATGTTGAAGTTGTGCTGTTATTGCCAATAATATTTATTACTTTCGTCTTAGTTTTTGCATGAAAGCATCCATGATGAAGTGGTGGAAAAACTCATGAAAGCATATGCTCAAGTCCGTATTGGAGATCCATGGGATGGTAAGAGTTTCATTTTGTTTATGGAAATAGACTGTGATAGTACTTGGCTAAAATCTAACTTCTTTTCCAGTAGCTTTTAGTGTTGTGCTCAGGTCACCTCAGAGAACTCTTTCCTTTGTTTATAACCATGCCCTGATGTACCATGTCACTCATGCCTTAGTCTACTACTAGTTGACTATTGCAACACTCTCTACATGGAGCTGCCCTTGAAGAGAATCCAGAAGCTCCAGTTGGTGCAAAATGCAACAGCCTGCATGGTTTTGTGCAGACCCCGGTATGCACATCTATCGACTCTTCTGCGGGAGCTGCATTGGTGGTCAATTTGCTTCCAGGTGCAATTTAAGGTGCTGGTTGTCACCTTTAAAGCCCTTCATGGCTTTGAACCAGGTTATCTTTTGCCAGTCACATCAACCCAACCCATCAGAGCAGGGAGGCAGGGAATGTTGCAGGTCCCATCCCTGAGGGAGATACACCTGGTGGGACCCAGAAGAAGGGCCTTCTCTGTGGTGGTTCCCTCTCTCTGGAACATCATTCCCCCAGAGATTAGAATGGCCCCCACTTTAATACTCTTCCGGAAGGCGCTGAAGACCTGGTTCTGCCAGCGGGGCTGAGGAACCCAGAGCAGGATGGAGCCCATTAAATGGCTCGTGTGATCTGCTGTCATCAGTGGGGAATGGGGGGGGGTGATTTTGTTATATTGTACTATATTAATTTATTTGATTCTTTTTGTTAGTTTTTATTGTTTTAAATGTGGTTTTGTATTCTGTAACCCGCCTTGTGTCGCCGTGGGTGAATTGGTAGCAATATAAATTAAATAAATAAATAAATGTATTAATGAATGATGTACATGAATAACCATGTACTGATATAACAAAGTTGTTTCAAACAGTACTAGTTGTAGCCATGAACTGTTTAAATATATCTAATGGATTTCTCATTATATTCTTAATTTTTTTATTTGGATTCCACTTAGACATTTTTTTTAAATTGCAGCAAACACCTTATATGGCCCTCTTCATACAAAGGAAGCAGTTAAGATGTTCCTTGGTGCAGTGGAAGTAGCCAAACAGCAAGGTGGCTCTGTTGTCTATGGCGGGAAGGTGATTATTTTCATTTACACCTATAAAATAAAAGTTTAAAACAGTGGTGTCAAAGAATGTGTTGCTCTGACCAATAGTATCTACCCCCTCGAACTATTGGTGCTTTTATCCTTCACCTGATATATAATCTTCAAGTTTAACCACATATATTTCCTCTTTGTATAATGTATACAACATGTAGCCTATAGTAATGTACATTTTATCATGCTTGAAGAATACCAATCCAAGAAGTGACACTTAGTTGAATGTAGTCAATTTGAGCACAATCATCCTCTTTAATACTTGAATAAGTGAACACCTGGAATTTCCAGAAGACTAGAAAATTAAAAAATACATTGCTATGGAGGAGTGCCTTTTGCCACTACAAAATGAAGATAAAGTAACGGATGTGTCTATGAAGTTTAACTTGATTTGAAAGAGACTTCATATTTGTAGATACAGATTTCTACAAAATTGAAACAAAGCAGTGACTTGGTTTGACTGTACGAAGCCCAATTATAGGAGACTAAGAAGGACCAAAAGATAAAGCTTTCTTGGGTAACTTTCCAATCTGATATAGGGTTTCCTATTAATAATTAGTAATCTATTTTATATTGTCCTTATCTGGCATGACGAGGGTTATTGCTAATGGTTACAATGTAGTACTGCAGGCTACTTCTGCTAACTGCCGGCTGCTTGCAGTTTGGCAATTCGAGTCTCACCAGCTCAAAGTTGACTCAGCCTTCCATCCTTTGGAGATCAGTAAAATGAGTTCCCAGATTATTGGGGGAAATATGCTGACTCTGTAAAGGCTTAAAGAGGTCTGTAAAGCACTGTGAAGCGCTATACAAGTCTAAGTGCTATTGCTATTGCTGTTACTAGTTGTTTCTTTAAGAAGCTACTTCCAAAGAAAGGCAAATCGCCTCTCTTTATATGAGCAATTAAATGAAGATAACTTTTCTGAAGTTGCACTAACATATTTCTGACAATCAATATTTAGAATTGAAATTGTATTGTTGTTTTAGGCATGGTTTGTATGTTGCAAATACAGCTGTTGAAGGAATTTTATGCAGTAGATATTTTCATATGTAGAGATTGATTTGGCTGAAACCTGTGGGTTTTTTTTTCATTCTCTTTTAAATTGAAGGTTATAGAGCGTCCTGGAAACTATGTTGAACCAACCATTGTGATTGGCCTTCCTCATAATTCTCCAATTGTGCATACAGAGACATTTGCTCCTATTCTCTATGTGCTCAAATTTAAGGTAAGTAAAACAGTTCTTCAGTTAGATGCTAGCAAGGTTATATCAACTTGAAATCCAAAGGACTACAATAATAGTGCTGGAAGTTATTGCAGCTGCTTGAGTTTTTCTCCTGTTTTGGATGTACAGTAAATATCTCAAGTGCTTGGGAATCATTGGGGCAACCCTCTGGGATTATCCAAGGACATTGTACAGGGTAAATTGAGAGGCCAGTGCTATGATAAGGCCCAGTGACGTGCGATGAGGTTTATGGCTGGTGAGGCTGGTGACGTCATCAGGAAGGTGGGGAATGGGACACATGTGCTGGAGGCTGAGGCTGCCTCATCCTCCAGCACACGTGATCCCATTCCCCGCCTTCCTGAGCACGCTCCGCCGGCTTGCGCTCCGCGATCCCCAACAGCAGCTGCTTTTCAGTGCTTTTCTGTGTGTCTGGCGTTTAGGACATCCAGCTATCTACCTAAACGCCAGATGCACAGAAAAGCACTGAAAAGCACTTTGCCTCCAAGCCACTTCGTCTTGATGACGTCGCCGACGTCGCTGCTGGGCGCGGACGGATGGAGGTAACCAGAGTGGCGCCAAGGGGTCCGGGCGAGCGAGCAAGCGATGGAGGATCAGGCAGCCTGATCCTCAGTCGCTCGTCCGCCGGACTGCTTCGGCGCCACTCTGGCTACCTCCGTCCGTCCACGCATAGCAGCTGCGGCGATGTCATCAAGCCCCTGCCACTTCTGGACGTCTATTGCAGTCGCAAGGAGCACGCAAAGTACAGCGGAGGCAGGAAGGTTATTGGCGCTTCCAAGAACGCTCCTGCCTCCGCCGGTTGCCCAACTGGTACTGCCCCCCGCACGCTCCTCCTCCTCCCTCCTCTTCCTCTTATATATATGAAACTCCCTCGTGGATATTATTATTATATATTATTATTTCATGATGAGAGGTGAGGCTCTGCCTCCCCTGACCGCACGTCCCTGATAAGGCCACCCCAATCTGGGACCAATGTGATGAGTACAACGAACACTAGAAAAATGAGTATTTCATCATAACATCCTGCTTGCTTAATACAATACAATACAATACAATACAATAGTAGAGTTGGAAGGGACCTTGGAGGTCTTCTACTCCAACCCCCTGCCTAGGCAGAAAACCCTATACCGTTTCAGACAAATAGCTATCCAACATCTTCTTAAAGACTTCCAGTGTTGGGGCATTCACAACTTCTGGAGGCAAGCTGTTCCACTGATTAATTGTTCTCACTGTCAGGAAATTTCTCCTCAGTTCTAAGTTGCTTCTCTCCTTGATTAGTTTCCACCCATTGCTTCTTGTTCTACCCTCAGGTGCCTTGGAGAATAGTTTGACTCCCTCTTCTTTGTGGTTTGAGGCACACTTAGTTTGAGGCACAAATAGTTTGAGGCACTTCAGTCTTTTTGTGACTTCACTAGGCCTTGAACATAGTTAAAAGTTTTAGAAGTTCTAGTTTATCATCCTAGTTTTGTGGTTATATTTAGTGCTAAATTCATGTAGGTTTTTTAATTTATTTTCCTTTCCAGGCAGAGGAAGAAGTTTTTAGTTGGAACAATGGTGTGAAACAAGGCTTGTCCAGCAGCATCTTTACTAAGGATTTGGGCAGAATATTCCGATGGCTAGGGTATGAATTTTCCTTTTTCTTTAAGAGGGAAAATATGAATCTGCTTAAAATATGACATAACTTAGTTGTTGAATTTTTATTTCTCTTCATTTTAGACTATTCATATACATGGTGCATCCAAAGTTAAATTTTATAGACAGATTCCACAGAACATAGACATAACTTAATTGTATAAATAAATGTAATGTTTGGATTGATTTTATTTTCTTCTAAACTTTCGACACAAATAAATAAGTAAGTAGTGCTTCTTTTATTCTCTTGTGATGTTTCTCAACCTTGCTAACTTTAAGAAATGGACACTTCACAGAATTCTGGGAATTGAAGTCCATGTATCTTAAAGTTGCCAAAGTTGAGGAACACTTCTTTCCTCAGCACAGTAATATTGAGGTAAAAACAAATATTAATCAATAAAGAAACTGTTCTAAGGGGCCTGATACAATGTGTTTTGGAACACATTGTATATTTCTAAAAAAATAAATAAATAAAAATTTAAAAAGCCAAAAGAAAAACTAGCAAGCATAGAAATGAACGCACACTTTTAAAAAGTGATAAACAGTCCTGAAAGAAAATAAAACTTCAACGGTTACATAAGAATGTATCTATGTGGTATCTGTTTATTCATGCACACACACCTGTGATTTTAAAAGAAGTATAGAGATTTTAAACATTTGTATAGACAGAGATGATCTCTCATGGAAAACATTTTAATATAACCCAGAAATGGTATTCTGATTTGATGAAATTTATTTTTCACTATAGGGTTTCACAAAGTTAGATTGTATCTAGATTGTAAACCAATGTAAGGATTTATTATGAAAGACTGTTCAATGATTCTCTGACTTTTTCCACTAAAAAGACCAGTTGGCTATTGTTATCAAAGATGCCATGTGCCAACTTGTTTTCCATCATGCTGACACAGTTCGGAAATATCAGAGGGAATATGATGCAATTTTAGCAAAATGTAATGCCGCCTACGACTTATTATATTAGTAATTTCTAATGCTTTGCTGAAATACATTTATGTGGCCTCCTGTGCCTCAAAAGTGCAGATGAAATATTCTAAAGTCATATCCCTGATAATTCTCATGAAGTTTAAGAATTTCAAGGGAATTCATATTAATTACCATTTAGTAAGCATCTTTTTCTTTCTCCCTAGGCCCAAGGGGTCAGATTGTGGAATTGTTAATGTCAATATCCCTACCAGTGGAGCTGAAATTGGAGGTGCATTTGGTAAGTTGTATAGATATAGCTAAATCTCCGTAACTTTGTTATCCTATATACATAGAACAAGTGCTTGTAAATGTTGCAGGATCATTCTGTTCTCCAATTGCATTGAAGTCAGAAATACATTGGCTTCATATGCAACATTATCTCTACAGAGAGTGTGTGAAGTAATGACTGAACAAACTAATATTTGTTGGTGTGTTAATAGGGATCTGCACTTGGATTTTCTTGTAGGCAATTTGCACTTCTGCACTCAACTCTCTCCCTTGATAGGATTGGAAACAATTACCGTATTTTCTGGAGTATAAGATGCACCTTAGTTTTTGAGGAGGAAAATAAGGGGGGGGGGGAATCTGCCTACCAGGTATTCATTTTTATTCCCATAGCACCAGAAAAGCAAGCAAACACAATAGTATAATATTCAGACAAAAGCACTTAACACCTTGTAAAAAGTAACAAAGCTGAATCAACAAACCAGCCCAGTGCTTGCCTGAAGGAAACCATTGAGAAAACTCAGATAGGAAAAATTCCTGCCTTGCCCTTGAAGGGATTATCCCCAAAAGAATATAAATCACAAAGTCACAGGAAATCCCTGCCTTGCCTTTGAGAGGATTATTTCCCAAAAATTAGAAACTGGACAAAAGAAGTACCTCTTAAGGCAGTCTTCAAATCTTTCGTCATGGGCTTCTCCCATCTAGAACGAACCTGGGAAATTTTTCCAACAGTATCCTGCAGTAAAAATATTTGAAGCTTTTATCAGCCCTAATGAGATGCTAAAGAGTGAAGCAATCTTCCCTGCTTTGCCTGAAACAGATCGTTAGCACCTCATTAGGGCTGAAAAAAAGCTTCCAAAAAGCTACATTTGGAGTATAAGACGCACCCAAATTTCCACTCTCTTTTAGGGGGGGAAAAGCTGCATCTTATGCTCCAAAAATATGGTACTTTTTCAAGAATTGGATACTACTTCATGGCCTCATGTGATGATGCAAGTGTCTCCCAGTTCCCTGTCTCTTAAGATCTCATATACAAATGCTGATATCTCATGAGATTTAATGAACTATTTTGGAATTTGGGCTATATATATATTTAATCTGTTGTTTAACTTGGATAGATGTCAGGTATATTGGAGAACACACTCTGGAATGTTTGGGGAAATGTATTATTTCATCTGATAAAATTATTCTGAAAGTGATCTGTGCTGAAGAATTTGCAGATTGTTCTTGCTTAACAACCATTTGTTTAGTGACTATCAAAAATACAAAAGGACTTGAGACACATGCCTGAAGTTGCAGAGACTGTTGCAGAGTCTCCACAGTCTTGTGATTGTGCTTGGCAACTAATTCACACTTAATGATAAGACTATCAAGCACACACACCCCAATTCTGGGGTCTTCCCTTGTGACTTCTTTGGAATGTCAGTGGGAAAGCCAGTAGGGAAGGTTACAAACCTCTTCCCTCTGGTTCTGAAAAAAGTCTGGTCTGAAATCCAAACAGGATTTTGGCGCAAATCATTTGCAGCATGGAGTGTTTGGGACCAGTCCACAGAAATTGGAGTCCAGCACCAGAGTTCCCCCCTCCACCCGTAATCCAAGCTTTTTTCCTCCAGGGTAGTACTGGAATTGCTCCCCTCCCCCCAATGCACAGAAGGGAACTTCAACATTCTATGAAAATGTTCCATTTTTATGAGACCTAGAAATGCAAAGTAGCACTCCTTGGTTTTAGAAATACAATTTCTATTCTTTCCTCTTCTAGGAGGTAATAAACACACAGGTGGTGGAAGGGAATCTGGTAGCGATTCATGGAAACAGTATATGAGGCGATCTACCTGGTAAGTTCTGAAGAGTTTATGAACACATAAACTATTTTTCCATAATTTCCTCCAGATACTTTTGTAATTTCCCAGGCCTACCTCCAGGGTAACAGATTGATGATGCTTGGTGTAAATGTTCTCCTAATCACTCTAAAGTTGAGCAGAGAAACTTATAAAAGGGCAGGAATGTAGGATCCCCTTAGAAAATGTTAAAAAAAATAATGTGAAAGAAGGGAGAAAATATTAAGTGCACAAGAAATTATCTTAATAAATGCATTTTATTAATTGAGATGACATTCCATTTAATTATAAAAATGAATCAAATCAAATTTAGTTCTCATTTGGACCCTGACTATTTTTGGCTACTAAGCATGTCCCTCAAAATCTAAGGTTGACCTTCTTTTGTGTCTCTCTCCTCTAGAGGCACATTTAAGGTGATGCAGTAGTTCTAAATGTAGGATTTGCAGCAAACTATGCTTATTCAGCTAATTTTCTTGCAGGGGAGACTAGCATACTCTGCTAAGAATTCTAATAATTTGACCTTAGTCATAATGGTATATATGAACTCAGAATAAATATAAATATGTATATACTAAAAACTGCATTTTAGAGGATTTTATGTTTTATATTTGATGACATGCAAGATTTTATGAAGAAACTGCAAAGAGATTTAAGGAGAGTCAAGCATAATACTATTCGTGAGGTTGATGAAATGTTTCTAGGTCATATTTAAAAGGCCATGGCCAACACTTATTGAGGTGAGAGTAAGGTTGCTGCTGTGATGACAAATTTTTGCTTGTTTATGGAGAAAGCAGCTCTAACCTATACTTAGAACATGTAGATGGCAGTAACTGGTTTTTGGACATACAAGGGAAAGCAACATATGTCCTTTCTAGTAAGGTGCACATAACGTTCTATCCTGAAATATTCCTGTTTTGGAATAGCTATGCATATTCCCTCTAATTTGATACAGAATTCCATTCACTCTTTTTCTTTAATTAAACATTTAAAGCCTTAGGATACAGAATGGTTTACTAATTGAAATCTGATGATTCTATACAATTTGTTCTATGGTAGGATACATAATTTTGTTAGAGAGAATTATTCCTATATGTTCATTCTAATCCTGCCATTTTAATATTAACTTGCATTGTTAAATCTATTAGATACTATGTACTGGTTTTGAATTAAAAAGAAACATTACAGTTAAAAAGAGCGAGTTTGATGTAATGCGTAGAACCAGTAGACTGTGAATTCTAGTACCGCTTTAACCACGAAAGCCAGTTGGGTAACTTTTGGTCAGCCATTTTCTCTGAATCCAACTCACTTTAGAGGGTTGTTGTGGGGGAAATAGGAGGAGGAAGGAGTATTAGACATGTTTGTCTCCTTGAGTTATTTTTTAAATTAATAAAATCTAAAAATGAATCAATCTAAAAAAATAAAGCGGTACATGGTCATGAATACAGAAACTTCCTTAGTAAAGCTGCATACTGCCTTGAGAACAGTGGTGGGTTGCAGGCTGTACGCCCTGGTACGTGCGTACCGGAGGTAGCCCGGAGCACCAGATACCATTCCAGTAGGGTGCTCCGGAGGGCCCACGCACCCACTCTCGCTCCTTACCTGTGCTTTAAGCTTTTGGCGCTTCTGTGCACGGCGCATACGGCGCCTGTGCAACACTCCGCTGAGCAGCTTGAGCGTTGCGGAGGCTTGCGGGAGCGTCGCAGGCAAGTACGACGCATGTGCGTGCTGCACACGTGCATGTGGGTGATGCCGGGGCCGTTCCAACAGTACCAGTTTGAACAGAATCTGGAACCCACCACTGCTTGACAACATGAATCCATGTTCTCAACTCTAAAAATGTCTTTTGACTTGACTGATCATTCTAGAAACTTTATGTTGAGCTAAATAACACATTTAGTTTTGTCTAGATGGGCTTTTTCTAAAATCTGCATATTTTAAGTTTTTTGTTTTATCTTTCAGCACAATTAATTACAGCAAAGATTTGCCTCTTGCTCAAGGAATCAAATTTAATTAAGAGGCAGGTGGAAACATTACCTTTGGTGAACCTTGCAGTAAGAAACCAAACATCTATTGATTTCAAATCCGCAGACAACGGCTACCTGAAATATGAAGCGTCAAGGGTGTTTGTAACTGCTGCACTAGTCTCCTCCAGAAAATTCAAATCTTGTTATGTACGCCAATTATGTTAATCATGTGCCCAGACTTTGATTCTGTGCAGTGGAGAGCAGATGAAGAGTTTGGCAGTGAAGTAGAATTTGGATTATGAGCTACAAAATTTGGATTATGAGCTGCACAAATTCTAATCACAAATCCTCTTTTTGCCACATTGGCAGTGCAATGGCAGCCAATGTGTTTGGAAATAATTTATATGATACTTGCTTCACTGCAGAAATAAACTTTATAAAGCTTGTTATTATGGAGTACCAGTTTATTTATTTATGTAAAATGTTCTCTGTTTTTGGAAAACCACGATATCTTCCTTCAAATAAAATCTCCCCCGTGTTAGAAAGTATTAGTCTTAGATTAGAATTATCAACCTAGTGTTGCAATTCATCCCACAATTTCTATCATACCAGCCATCTGCAACTGGCATGGCTGGTATGATAGAAATTGTGGTCCTGTACATCTTGTAAGGGACGCGATGGCTCAGTGGCTAAGACACTAAGCTTGTCGATCAGAAAGGTTGGCAGTTCGACTGTTCCAATCCCTAGCGCAGCGTAATGGTGTGAGCTCGCGTTAAGTGTCCCAGCTTCTGCCAACCTAGCAGTTCGAAAGCATGTAAAAAGTACAAGTAGAAAAATAGGGACCACCTTTGGTGAGAAGGTAACAGAGTTCTGTGCTCCTTCGCCATTTAGTCATGCCGGCCACATGACCACGGAGACATCTTCGGACAGTCCTGGCTCTTCGGCTTTGAAATGGAGATGAGCACTGCCCCCTAGAGTTGGGAATGACTAGCGCATACAGTGGGGCAAAAAAGTATTTAGTCAGCCACCAATTGTGCAAGTTCTCCCACTTAAAAAGATGAGAGAAGCCTGTAATTGGCATCATAGGTAGACCTCAACTATGAGAGACAAAATGTAAAAAAAAAACCCAAACAATCACATTGGCTGATTTGGAAAGAATTTATTTGCAAATTATGGTGGAAAATAAGTATTTGGTCACCTACAAACAAGCAAGATTTTTGGCTCTCACAGACCTGTACCTTCTTCTTTAAGAGGCTCCTCTGTCCTGCACTCATTACCTGTATCAATGGCACCTATTTGAACTTGATATCAGTATAAAAGACACCTGTCCACAACCTCAAACAGGCACACTCCAACCTGCACTATGGTGAAGACCAAAGAGCTGTCAAAGGACACCAGAAACAAAATTGTAGACCTGCACCAGGCTGGGAAGACTGAATCTGCAATAGGCAAGCAGCTTGGTGTGAACAAATCAACTGTGGGAGCAATAATTAGAAAATAGAAGACATACAAGACCACTGATAATCTTCCTTGATCTGGGGCTCTTACCCCATGGGGTCAAAATGATCACAAGAACGGTGAGCAAAAATCCCAGGACCACACGGGGGGACCTAGTGAATGACCTGCAGAGAGCTGGGACCAACGTAACAAAGGCTACCATCAGTAACACACTACGTCGCCAGGGACTCAGATCCTGCAGTGCCAGACGTGTCCCCCTGCTTAAGCCAGTACATATCCAGGCCCATCTGAAGTTTGCTAGAGAGCATTTGGATGATCCAGAAGAGGATTGGGAGAATGTCATATGGTCAGATGAAACCAAAATAGAACCGTTTGGTAGAAACACAACTCGTCGTGTTTGGAGGAGAGAGAATGCTGAGTTGCATCCAAAGAACACCATACCTACTGTGAAGCATGGGGGTGGCAACATCATGCTTTGGGGCTGTTTCTCTGCAAAGGGACCAGGACGACTGATCCATGTACAAGACAGAATGAATGGGGCCATGTATCGTGAGATTTTGAGTGCAAACCTCCTTCCATCAGCAAGGGCATTGAAGATGAAAAGTGGCTGGGTCTGTCAACATGATAATGATCCCAAAAATACCACCCGGGCAACGAAGGAGTGGTTTCGTAAGAAGCATTTCAAGGTCATGGAGTGGCCTAGCCAGTCTCCAGATCTCAACCCCATAGAAAACCTTTGGAGGGAGTTGAAAGTACATGTTGCCCAGCGACAGCCCCAAAACATCCCTGCTCTAGAGGAGATCTACATGGAGGAATGGGCCAACATATCAGCAACAGTGTGTGCCAACCTTGTGAAGACTTACAGGAAATGTTTGACCTCTGTCATTGCCAACAAAGGATATATAATGAAGTATTGAGATGAACTTTTGATATTGACCAAATACTTATTTTCCACCATAATTTGCAAATAAATTATTTCCAAATCAGCCAATGTGATTGTTTGGTGTTTTTTTTACATTTGGTCTCTCATAGTTGAGGTCTACCTATGATGCCAATTACAGGCCTCTCTCATCTTTTTAAGTGGGATAACTTGCACAATTGGTGTCTGACTAAATACTTTTTTGCCTCACTGTATGTGCAAGGGGAACCTTTACCTTTACATCTGGAGGGCACCAGCTTAGTAAGGGATAGTCTGATTTGTGGAATGAAGCCACCTTCCTTCACCTTGAAACAGAACTGGCAGGTAGAGCAAAGCTGCGTAAAGTCTTAAACAAACAGTGACATATTCTCCTTTAGGGCTAAGTTAAAATAATCAGTGCGATAGCTTTGTTCTTGTTATACAAAAATTCCTTGAGCTTTTTGGAAGCTTTTGACGATCCCTCAAAATGTTTCTATTATTCATTCAGGTACTAGAATCAAAGTATTGCTCTCAGAGAGCTACACTGCATTACAGAAAGCTTAGAAGGGTTGTTTTTAAGGCTCGTGGGAGGAACAGCACGAGGCTCTGAGATATACTCCCTCTTTCTGTCATTCGGCTCATCACAGAAAACCATGCAGACAGAAACCCATATTTTTATTTTTAATAAAATAAATATCAGGCCTTGCTGATAAGGAAGAGAGCCTGTGGCTTAGTGGCAATTACATCGGCCTGGTATGCAATACAGCATACCTGGTTCGAATCCCAGTAAGGGTATGGCTAGCTGATGAGAGCTAAATAGCTTGAAATGGATCCATACTAGTCTCCCTTTATTTATTTATCAGCACAAATACAACACATACACATACACATACACACACACACACACACACACACACACACACACAACCGGTAGTACAAAAAATTGAATCCCACCACTGGCTCAAATGTACATATTGTATGCAAAACTGCTAAATTTATATCTAAGGCAGTGATCCTAAGACCGCAATACATTGGCCAAATTGGGATACTCTGTAAGGGAGAGAGTCATTTATCTGATTACTGACATTTTGAATTACCGCATAAGTATTTTATCCTATCTTTCCTCCTATCTTATTTTATTCTGGAACAAAATTGTGTACTGTGTTTTATTTTATCAATAAGGTTGCAAGACTACTCAACAAAGTCCTCCTCCACCTCCTTAGTTTTGAGTGCAGTTTTCCAAACAACGAAAGCTCTTCTGTCTGGCAAGAAAGGACTTCAGAGAACATCTCTTTATGCTACATTTTAAAATAAGCATCCCTCTGTCAAGAGGATGTTGATTCGAATGTCTGAGCTGGCAGTTTACTGTCTGGCGTGGAAGCCTGGCAGGCAGGCTGCCATAGTGGGTTGTTATAGCTTGCCGATGCACAACGTTGCTATTCTCCAGATGGGTCAGATTATAGTCCCGTTGCCCTTAATGATAGGAACTACCACGTTTAATGCCTGAATGTGTAGCAGTGGAAGAAGCCTGGTTTTACAGAATTATCAGGTCCAGGTACTGACTGACTGCTACTGACTCAGCAATTTTTTTCAGCTGCTCCAGTGGGAACAGCACATGTGACCTTTAGCAAACATATTTGGCAGGGATTCCACATTACAGATAAGCTTTTAAGAACAGCAGTATTTATGGGAAGCTAATAAAACAAAGACAAGTTTAAAGATATCGTAAACAAGTTGATGTTCCTTAATTTCTAGCTTAATTATCAAAGGCTATTTGAGTAGATTATAAACTGCAGTAGCAGCTAGTTGATTATTGTTCCCTGAGGAACCCTGTTTGAGTAGTTGTAAAATATGTCCTAGACCTGCCACCGCATTATGTGTGGCAAAAAGCTGCTTAGAGTTTAATACAGCTGCTGCTTGCAGCTTCTGCCTTTGCATACACTTAATTACCATTGAATTTGTAACATCAGTGACTCCTGAGTGCTAAATTACACGAGCGATCAATAATTCATTTGCTCTCCTTGTATTGTTTTACTACAGAATGACCTTGTGAGAAAAGAGCAGCTGAAAATTAATGTTCTCTTCTTATAGTTGTAGCATCTTTAGGGATTGGCTTGTGGAAAAAGGCATTCTAAAATATTGTCACGCTGGAAGGCGTGAGTTTGCTTGCCAAAACAGGGGGGAAAAACCTTTTTTGAAAGCTGAGGTTACGTTTATTTGCTCTGTTGCTGAATAAATCCATGTACATTCTAATGCCATCATCATTGAATCAAATTAAATATGAGCCAAGGGCATGAGTATGTGTGTGTAAGAGTGTGTATTTCAAAAATGTCAAGAGGATAGCCGTCACCATACAATTATAGCCTGACCTCTTTTACATACATTGTGCATGCAATTAATATTTTTTTAAAGGGGAGTATAATAGTGCACCCCTCCCCATTGCAAGTCTTCAGAAAAAAACTATTTCATTTAAGAAATGTTTTCCCCCCATTTTCAATCTCTATTTTGGCATGTTAAACCCATCAACATTATTACTGATGGGTATTGCTGGTCATAGGAAAGCAACATCTGTTGCGAAATTTGCAATCTGTGGCTGGGTTTGGATCCCTAAATTCCTCCATGTGTTGCCACCAAATCACAATTTTTAACCCCAACAGATTAGGGAAATTATACGTATTTAATTGGTTAAAACTGCCCTACTCAGTGCACAACTCAGCACAATCATTACATGGTTTGGAAGTAATCATATTAACAGTGTTGACATTAATTTCAATTATGTTAAATTAGATCAAGTTCCTCTGCCCAGTTTATGCTGACCATGTCCACTTTTCAGAGTTTAATTCCTGGTATAATTCCTGCAAGGTCAAGGACAGCCCTCATAAAGGAATCATGTATTTTTCCTGTATCGTATCATGGGTGATTACATTTTATTTTACGATTAATCCTAGCTTACATGGACTAAAAAATATTTTCTGCAGTGTTAGCTTTTATTTCCATCAGAAACTTTGTAGGTTTATCCCTTCACATTGACTTATTGCAGGGGTATGTGTGAGTGTCTGAGTTTGCCAGCAATTCTTGTTCTCACACTTCAGAATGTCTAAGTTTTTGTGTGTATATTTATCTATTTTGTGGACTTAGTGTGTGGAGCCACAACATTACATGGTAGGAACGAAGAACTCTTGCTTATTGTTGCAATCACTACTGTAGAGGGAGATGTTTTTAGAGAGCTACACTTATATTAAAATATTTGTTTTTTTAAAAAAATATTTTGCACAGTTTCCAGAGATTGAAGGCTAAAATAACTTTTATAGGATTGCAATCATAGCTTGATTAGCAAATTTGAGCTTATGATTTTGGGCTGTCTTCTATGATATCAGCCATATGTTTATTGTCTGAAATGCATCACCGCTGCCAACACAACCCTTTAAGTATATTCAGGTATGTTTTGAAATCAGCCAAGATTTGTTTTAGTATGCTAACTACGCTATTATCATAACATTAGTATTTTTATTCCATGTGTCTTAATTTAGTATTTTATTGCTAGAAAAAAATATTTCTACTATATTACTAAGGTTATACAGAGATAATTGTTATAATATTATTAGACAGTCTTTATTACCAGTATTATAGTCAGAAACCAAAATAATACCATAGTTGTATTTTTTATTTCCTAACATTTTCCTGTGAGTGCAGGGTCTCTTTTTAAAAATCAGCCAAGTGTTGATTCATTGGTTACAAATGAAGCGACCAACTAGCTTGTAACCCAAGTCTGATGTCATTGGCTGAGAGTTAGTAGCCCAAGATTACCCATTGGCTTTCATACCTAAGACAGGACTAGAATTCACAGTCCACTGGTTTCTTGTCTGGTGTCTTAACCATTACTGTGTTTCCCTGTGTTGGCCTTATTTTCGGGGAGGTCTTATTATTTTTGAGGTGGAGGAAGAGGCGAGCATAGTCAACTCATGGCTGCTGGTCTGTTGCAATATTTTCAGGGAGGGCTTATTTTTGGGGGAGGACTTGTTTTAGCACATGCGCTCAAAAACCCGATTGGGCTTATTATCCAAGGTCTTATTTTCAGGGGAAAAGGGTAGACAAAGCTGGCTATCAATAGTTGCATTCTAATAGAATGAAAATAAGTTGCACATCATTTACTGCTACTTGAACAAGAGGAAAACAATGGCTAAATAAAATTGATGGAAAGAACAGATAGCAAAGAAGTTGAATAAAATCTTACAGCAATCAGTTCAGAAGCTACCCTGGAGTATAAGAAAATTAAGATGTCTGGTAACGGCTTGAACAGGCAGTTGTAAGGAATTTGGCTACATTTGTGCTTTTTCTTGAATTTTGATCTGATAAAAGATATTGAACATAGAATTCAGTAAGCTCACCTGGAAGACCTTGAATCTGAGTCACTATTAAATGCTCTGAAATACCTCTATTAAAAAGAAAACACCTTTGACCAAAGCATTCACTACTTCAGCTGCCATTCCATTTATCTGCTTTTGTGGACAGCTGTGACTAATATTGTCTGACATCTATAAATCTCCTGCTGTCTTGTACATTTTATGGTCTTTTGGAAACTCTTACCTGTTTTTTTCCATCAGAGACTTTGAATTTGATCAAATCTCATCCCATATGTACTTACCTATATTGTAAAGTCCCCCAAAAAACTTGCCTAATATTTTAAATTTGTCATTGTTAAGTTGTGGTATTCAGTTCTGTGCTTTTAATTTACTCACTCCCTTCTCCCATTGAGGTCTGCTCCTATCTGTTTTGCCTGTACCATCTCTTTTCCATTTGAGTGGAAAAGGTGAATGATAAACAAAGCCAATTTTACTGGAACATCGATCTTCAGCTTTGAAGTAAAGAAAAACACATATTAAATGGCCAGTTCTTGGAATTGCCTTATGGATTTTCCACCTGGGAGAGGTGTTCCCAATGGAGAATTGATGCATTGGATAAACTTTCCTTTCTCGCTTCTCTATTCAGTACAGGAATTATTTTCAACTACATGAGAACTGATGGTGTCTCATTTTCTATTGTACAGAGAAACCAATAGTGTCAATTGGCTAGGGAATCTCATTACTGATCATCATCCAACACACTGAAGGAGCTAAAGACAATTCTGAACTGTCTGTTCCCAGATCCTGGTTTAATTCTCGTTGTATCAGTAGTTTATACTATAGTAGTAGAAATAAAGTGACCTTCATCTTTGTGAGCAGGGTTTTATTGTTTTTGTGGATGGTCTTTTATTTTACTTATTTTATTTGGAGAATTTTATTTCAGGAGATATTAAGCAAGTATAGTTCCCTACACCCATGCCCTGCCCTATGTATATAAGACAGAAGAGGCTAAGAGGAATACACTACAAATTTACAACCTACTGCAATAATAATTTATTAAATTTATATACTACCTGATTCTCAGCAGGTCTGGGAAACCTAAGACTTCTCTCAGTTGTTTCTACCCATCCAATCCAGTCAGAGAGGTTGGGCAGGGACTAAGACATGCCTTCTCTGCCATAGTCCTTGCCTTCTTTAATATTCTCCTTCACAGCTGAGGATGACCTCAATCATGTTGGCCTTATGCAAGGACTTGAAAACTGTGCCTGGGTTGGGGGCCCTGAGTGTCTGAAGGGTCCTGTTTCCTGATATCTATGATAACAATTTTTCTTGACTGTCAATATATTGATCTTTGTACTATATTTTAATTATTTTTAATTGTTTTATGATTGCTTACTGTCTGGAATCACTTGTTTGAGACGGGAGGCTGTAGAAATAAATAAATTCCTCCCACTACAAAATTCTGTTGGACTTTGAAATGCCATAAGAATCTTTGACATTCTTTGCAACAGGCTAATATGGTATTAGTTTTTGAAGTGATAGGCAGGAACTATTACGATTTCTATTGTATAAATCAGACTTATTCAAACTGCTTTTCTTTAGTTATGAGCAACGCCCTGAGGGATCGTTCTGTCATTTTGCTGAAAATAGGGAAACAAAGGGAAACAAATGTACCAAGTTAAGCTTCTCCCCCCCCCCCCCTATTTGTATGTTGTGCCTTTAGGTGTCACTGTTGGTCAGGCAGAGAGTGATGAAAGCATCCTAACAAAGAGTGAGCTGTTCCCAGTTCTCTCTTCCTCTCATGAGGTCAGAGTAGATCAGCCTTTTGCATTCATTGAGGCAGATGTGTGAAATGCAAACTTCCACTCTTATCAGCTTTTTTATGTTGTCACACAGCTGGGGTCTCTGCTTTTTATCTCTCTCGCTTTCTCTCTCTCTCTCTCATCTATCTATCTCTGTAAATATACAAATATGTGTGTGTGTGTGTGTGTGTGTGTATGTATGTATGTATATATATACAATACGTATATCTGTATATCTATATATTTATAAACATGGATAGATGATAGATATAGATAGATAGATAGATGATTGATAGATAGATAGATAGATAGATAGATAGATAGATAGATAGATAGATAGATATAGATATAGATATAGATATAGATATAGATATAGATATAGATATAGATATAGATATACATATACATATACATATACATATACATATACATATACAGTAGATAGATAGATATAATATACATATACATGTATTTCAGTTGATTAATATTAATATTAATTCCACACATATAGTCTGTTGCAAGTATATTGGGAACAGCAATTGATCAACTATATTGTGCTGTGATCTTCATGTCATATTTTTCATTGGATCTATATATGGACTTCTTCTTTACTCAACTTATGCAAATTGTATACAGGACAACACAAGTGCTATTTGATTGCCATATGTCATTGCTGATGAAGGTTGTGATAAAAAGTATTTCCCTCTTCCCTCTAAAATTAGTCAGACCTTTAACAGAATTAATGTGATTTTTAAAAAAAATAGCTTGAGCAGGATCAAATATATATTTGAGAACTTACATCTTCATAGAAAATGTTAATGATAGAAAAGGGTAAGGGCTTGGATTGTAAAATAGATAAAGAGGTGAAAGCTCCAATCCCTAATTTGATTGAAATTATCTTTAATGTGTGTTTTACAATTCAGAAGGGAACCTCCCCAAAGGTTTTTTAAAAAAAATTAAATGAGTTTTTAATGATTTCCCTAATTAGACATTTTTCTTAAAGTTTGCCTCCTAAATATACATTTGTGCATTTTTTCTGATATATGTAATTGTGTAGGATGCGGTGGCTCAGTGATATATAGATATATAGGGTGGCTCAGTGGCTAAGACACTGAGTTTGTTGATGAAAAAGGTCGGCAGTTCAGCGGTTCGAATCCCTAGCCCAATGATGGCGAACCTTTTTTGGCTCGCGTGCCACAAGTGGGGGGAGCGCAGGGGGGGTTGAGTGTGGGCGTGCTGCACCCATAATGCAACGCGTGACCCCCCGTGCACATGCATGCAAAACACGCGACCCCCCCCATTTTTACATATATTTTTTTTGCCCTCCCCATGCTCCAGGGGCTTTATAGGAGCCTGGGGAGGGCGAAAAGAGCCTCCCCCGACCCCCCGGAGGCTCTCCGGAGGCTTCAGGGATTGTCCAGAGGCTTCCCTGAAGCCTTCGGAGTGCTTAAAACCACCCTCCGAGCAAACCAGAAGTGACTTCCGGGTTGCTCGGAGGGTTGTTTTAAGCGCTCCGAAGGGATCGGGGAAGCCTCGGACGGTCCCTGAAGCTTTCGGAACGCTTAAAACGACCCTCCGAGCAACCCGGAAGTGACTTCCGGGTTGCTCGGAGGGTCATTTTAAGCGCTCCGAAGGCATCAGGGAAGGCTTGGACGGTCCCTGAAGCCTTCACTCGGAGGGTCGTTTTAAGCGCTCTGAAGGCATCAGGGAAGCCTCGGACGGTCCCTGAAGCCTTCGGAATGCTAAAAACGACCCTCCGAGCAACCCTTTCGGTTTGCTCGGAGGGTGGTTTTAAGCGTTCCGAAGGCTTCAGGGACGGTCCCTGAAGCCTCCGGGGGGGGAAGGCTCTTTTCGCCCTCCCCAGGCTCCTATAAAGCCTCTGGAGCCTGGGGAAGGTGAAAAATAGCTTTTAAAAAGGTGAACTCAGCTGGCCAGCACGCGCATGCGCGCTGGCCAGCTGACAGGGCAGCGCCTCGCGTGCCCTGACAAATTGTGACACTTGTGACACGCCTGCCATAGGTTCGCCATCACGGCCCTAGCCCCTCGTAACAGAGTGAGCTAACTTTAAGCGTCCCAGCTTCTGTCAACCTAGCAGTTTGAAAGTAGGTAAAAATGCAAGTAGAAAAATAGGAATCACCTTTGGTGGGAAGGTAACAGCGTTCCGTGCATCTTTGGCATTTAGTCATAACCATGCAGACATCTTCAGACAGCACTGGCTCTTTGGTTTTGAAATGGAGATGAGCACTGCACCCTAGAGTCGGGAACGACTGGCACATATGTGCTTTACCTTTACATATATTTATCACTGGATCAGTGACAGTATTTGGAAAAGTGTGAATTTCCATGTTGAATTGTGTTCTTACACACATGACCTTTCGGATCTGCTGAGTTCGTATAGACCATTAGACTGGAAGGTTTCTTCTTTCTCCATAGAAAGAAAGCCTAAGTAAATTAGGTAGCTGTTCTGTTTCAGGAAGGAGCTACTACTGAAATCAGCATGCCTGTTTAAAAAGATGATTGTATACAATCTCAAACTTTTTTTTCCTTTTGGAAAGCTCTTTAACTGATTGATGAAAATTACATTGATCAAGTGCTATGCCAGCAGAAACAAAGTCTTAGGTGCTGCAGATTGTCAGTGATTTCCTTCTCCAGCACATGGATAAATACACCTGGAAACATCTACCTACCTACCGGTATCTACTCTCTCTCTCCCTACCTACCTACCTACTATATTTCTCTCTCTCCCCCCTCTATCTACCTACGTACCTACCTTCTCTCTCTCTCTCCCCCTACCTATCTACTGTATTTCTCTCTCTCTCTCTCTCTCTCTCTCTCTCTCTCTCTCTCTCTCCCTCCCTCCCTCCCTCCCTCCCTCCCTCCCTCTCTCTCTCTCTCTCTCTCTCTCTCTCTCTCTCTCTCTCTCTCAATATAGGAATTATATTGATTTAGACCTCAACATATCATGGACCAGCACTAATGTTATATCAGTTTCCTATGTTTTCCAAATTCTGTTAAGTGAATTTTGCCCCCTTTTATGTCCTTTCTTGCCAGAGTTGTTAAATGAATCACTGCAATTGTTAAGCTAGTAATGCCATTGTTAAGTGAATCTGGCTTCTCCTATTGACTTTGCTTGTTGGAAGCCAGCTGAGAAGGTTACAAATGATGATAACATGATACTGGGACAGTGCAACTATCATAAATGCATGCCAGTTGCCAACAATCAAATTTTGATCACACAACTATGGGGATGCTGCAACAGTCATAAGTGTGAAAACTGGTCATAAGCCATTTTTTTCAGTGCCATTGCAACTTCAGTACGCCCGTACCGGGGCATACCGGTTACGACCAGTATGCCCTGGTACGTGCGTACTGGTGCCTGCCGGGAGCACTGGATACCATTCCGGTACGGTCTCCAGAGGGCCCACCCACCCGCCTGCCATCCTTACCTGTATTTGAGTTCTGCGCACAGAGTGTACGGCGCCTGCATGATGCTCCACCAAGCAGCTGGAGCATCGCGGAGGTGTCGTGGAGTGTCACTGACAGTAAGTACGCTGTGCACGTTCATGTGGTGGATGCCGGGCCCACCACTGGTGTAAAGGAGTATCCCATTCAGAGAATGGTTGCCTTGAAGAACTAATTACAAAGTACAAATGTATTACATGTAACCACTTTTTTCTACAGCCTCTCTCCTACGATGAACTTCCTGTCATCCATATTTCTCTTTTGTTATTCCAACAAATGTCCACCATTTAAATTCTTTAAAGCTAGCAAAAGGAAATCCAGGTATGATAATGCTAGCAACTGGAACTTTGTTTTGTACCTTGCTAGCTTCTCTGTTTCTGAATTAGAATAATTTTTATTAAATATAAAATGTCAGATGAGAATCTTGGCTGACACTGGGGATTCTCATGATAAAGGTTATATTTGTTATTTTTAGCTTCATAGCTACAGTAAGTATTCCCAGCTATTCAAGTGTAAAATTGCAGGTCAGGATGTAATTGATCAGAAGTCTAGCCACAAAACTATGGTCAAAGTATGTGCCTAACCAAGAGCCGGGGTGGCGCAGTTGTTAGAATGCAATATTACAGGCTAATTCTGTCAACTGCCACCAGTTCAATCCTGACCGGCTCAAGGTTAACTCAGTCTTTCATTCTTCCAAGGCCAGTAAAATGAGGATTGGAGTATTGGGGGCAATATGCTGACTTTATAAAATGCTTAGAGAAGGCTGTAAAGCAGTATGTGATATTTAAGTCTAAATCTTATTGCTATTGCTAGCATTATGACCTAATAGTGGTTTGTTTGAAAGCTATGCAGAAACAAACAAACAAACAAAAAACCCACTATGGATAATGTTGCACCTAAAGGCGGGCTTTTTAAAAATCTTGCCTTATTTACCTTCCATTATTTCTGATTAACTGTAAAGTTTCCTTCATATATGAATAACTATAACTTTTGTCCCTTGCTCTCCTGCCCCACCATTTTTCTCTTTGTAACTTTACTGGATTTAGACCATGACAATCAATCATTGAATTGATCAAAAATATATAATAGAATGTATAATATTGGAACAAAGTGTTCACTGGCCATCAAATATAAACGCATATGAGTAATTTTTCCTTTTGTGCATATGGAAAAATTAATATTGCTATCAAAAATCTCAAAACTCAAAAATACTTTTTTGTGAATGCATGCATCAACATTACACAAGTGTACAAAGGAGTTCTTTTTTTAAAAAAAACTTCTTTGGGGATGCTACTTTTCATTTCTTTTGCCTGAACAAAAGAATGATAATACCAAAAAAATAGTATGTGAAATAATTTATGTTAAAGGTGGTTAACAGTAAAGATAAAGGTTTCTGATTCAGTATCTTGATTTAAAGTCACAATAATGTTTAACACCCTTTTCCAATCTTTTCATTTCTGTAAAAATTGCTTTCTATATGAGACTTGCCCAACTAAAGTTTGCTTTATTTGTTCTTTGGCAGCAGCTGTTCAAAAATTATTGCCTTCCCGTTTCCTGCGATGCCTTGGCAAAATGCCTTCTTGATAGAAAGTTAGCCTATTACATTTTATTGTTTAAGAGAATGAAAACTGGTAGTTGCCTTCATATTTTGATCTTGACCTCTGTTTGAGCTACCTGGGTAGTCAGAGTTCAAGAGACCTGCTATGGAGAGCCGATTGCATTCAGTGCTGAAACAAATATTTTTGAAAGAGTGCTTTGGTTTTGTTTTTTATTTATTATTTTCCTGTGTTATTTTAAAAAGATACTGTAAATAAAGGAGAGCAATTCAGCAAGCCAAGTAAACAACAGCAATACATGTTTTGAAAGGATTGTTCAAAATTTTAAAAGAAGAACAGTCTTTTAATACAATTTTAAAAATGCCTATGGATAAAATAAGGATCAGGGCAATATTTTTGGGAAGTGTAACTCAGTGGCTAAGTCACTGAGCTTGTTGATCAGAAAGGTTGGCAGTTTGGTGGTTCGAATCCCTAGCGTTGCATAACAGAGTGAGCTCCTGTTACTTGTATGAACTTCTGCCAACCTAGCAGTTTGAAAGCATGTAAAAATGCAAGTAGAAAAATAGGAACCACCTTTGGTGGTAAGGTAACAGGGTTCTGTACTTCTTCGGCGAATAGTCGTGCTGGCCACATGACCACAGAGATGTCTTCAGGAAGTGCTGGCTTTTCAGCTTTGAAACGGAGATGAGCACCACGCCCTAGAGTAGGGAACGACTAGCACATATGTGCGGGGGGGGGGACCTTTATCTTTAACTAGAACTACGTACGTAACTAGAACGATGGAGAGTGCAACTAACTAGTAATAAAAAGTATTGTAATATACTAAATGACAAATCACACCATGAGATTTTTTTAAAATCTAGTTTATTGGAATTTTTACAGAAATAAAAGATAAACATGAAAAAATATAGAAAGAGTAAGAAGAAAGATGAAAAAATTCAGAAAGCAATACAGATAGAAAAAGAAAAAATTAAGACTTCTGACCTTTTTTTACCGCAGTTAAAAATAAACCACAATAACTGTTCTCTTCCTTTAAGATTACCTAATAATTCCCTTCTTTCTACATTTGACCTTTTTTATTCAGCAAATCCAGAAATCACTGAGTCATTTTTATCCAATTTCAACAAAAAGCCTATAAAAGGTTCCCAGTTTTTTAAAATTAAATCTTGTTTTCTCCCTTGTCACCCCTATAGAATGATATACTTTTCTGTTTAAATAATCTCATTAGATTTTTAAGAAAATGTTAACAAACATACGTATATGAGAATATTTTTATTCAGATTTACACCTCACGGGGAGGGGAAGTTTAATCTAGTTATATGATCCTGATGAAAGTAACTTTCTCTCCGTTGCTTTTACTTATAATGGGAAAAATCAAACATTTGTGAACTGAAACTACCTGTCTGGGCTAATAGTAGCAAATGGATGGAGGCTATTTCCAACAAGATTATAGCAGGGAAAGGAATTGCTAAATTTTATCCCAGGAAAAATTGGGAATACCTATAATTAAAAGAAAATGATCTGTTTGGTACCAGCTACAGTATGTAGATTTAATACAAAAATAGGATATCTATAAGCCAAACTACCTTTTCCAGCAAAGGAGTGCTAGAAATTTTATTTCAATAACCGTGGGAGAGCCACAGGTTCCCAACCCTTGCTTTATATATTTCTATAAAGAGTAAAGTATGTGTGACACCACCTTGGGTACATTCAAGTAGGTAGGATATAGGCTATGCTGTATTGATATTTGTGGTAGTCTTTAGGTTAGAGCAGGGCTCTAAAACTTGGCAACTTTAAGACTCATGGACTTCAATTCCCAGAATTCCCCAGCCAGCATAAAATGAAATCGCCTATTATAGAACAGAGTTCTATAAAGTTGCTGGTCTTCTCTCTGGAACACAGGTGTCAAACTTGCAGTATCACATTGCCATCCTATGAGGTTTCGTTATTTTTTTCCCTTTGTGGAGCTGGGGTGGGCGTGGCCTGTGTGTGATGCACTCAGCCCAGGGGCCACCAGTTTGACACCCCTGCTCTAGAACTAATGTTAACTGACATGCATGGGGATAAAACACCTATAATTAGTATTATATGAACTAAAGAATAAAATACAATATAGTAAGCACTATAGGGCTATTGGAGAGATGTTTTGTAGAGATATAAAATTATGGAAAGATAAAGCAACTAGTGCTGATGTAAATGAGATATAGATATGTTTTCTTTCACACCTCAGGCTAATAAATTTTGTTATCTTATTTCTTATTCCCTTTATGCACATTTTACACAATGTTGCTAGTCCCAAAAGAGATGTTTGCTTTAAGTAGTGAAGAATTGCTCCCTGGCTACCTTGCTCCATTATCAAAACTTTCTATAAAGTGAATAAATACTTTTTGATTTTTTTCTGTGAAAAGATTAGAGAGGGTTGCCTTCCTGAAAGTTAAACTGAGCCTTCATTGTTTGGTTACAATCGTCTGGGTGAATTTATTTTACAACAATTTGGGGGACGGAATATTGCAAAATGTAGTGTTGTGGGCTAGGACTCAATGCAGTCAGTTCTTTGAGTGACAGTTCCAAGTTACAACAGCACTGAAAAAAGTGACTTTTGAGTGTTTTTCACACTTATGACCCCTGCAGTATTTCCATGGTCACGTGATTTACATTTGGAAGATTGACAACTGGTTCGTATTTATGACGGTTGCAGTGTTCCTGGGATCATGTGATCCCCTTTTGTGACCTTCTGACAAGCAAAGTCAATGGGGAAGCCAGATTCACTTAACAACCATGTTACTAACTAAAAGACTGCCGTGATTCATTTAACAGATGTGGCAAAAAAAAGTCATAAAATGGGGCAAAACTCACTTAACAAATTTCTCACTTAGCAACATAAATTTGGGGCTCAGTTGTGGTTGTAGGTTGGGGATTACCTATACTTGAAATCCATAAAAAGTCAGCGGCATTTTTCTTTCTCTGGAGTGCAAGGAAGTTCATGTATAATAATCCTGATCAATCCTCATATTGGCTACTGTCAATGCTTCTATAGTTATTTAAAAAAATAGTCAAAAGTACTTTGGTCCTCAGTAATCCTGAAAATCTTTGCTATCACAAACTAACAAGGCTGTTTGGAGATTATATTTCTTGTCTCGGGCAAAGGTCAAAGTAAACATATCTGTATCTAATTTTCCTGATAAGGCTCTGAAATAGCAAAGAGATAACAATATGCCATGCAGAGGGTGAAGGTGTCCAGATCCATAAAGTAACCAAAGGATCAGCATTCCTTTGATGCTTTGACTGATGCTTTGATCTTTGCAGTGAATTTGAACACTGCAATCAAATACTCATTTGAATACTGCATCTTTGCAGCATTCTTCCATATTTGCATTTATATGAATTCCACATAAACGCTCCACAGAACAATTTCATTTTATGAGGTCTTATGATTATTATTTTTTTTGCATTAACAACCTGCTACTTGCATTTGGATTCAGAACGTTGTAACCCAAAACATTGTTTGTAACCAATAATAACCCAGTCAATTTGGCTGCTTCCTTGAATGTACAATAGATAGAAAATAGGTTATAATTTAATACATGTCAAAATGAAACTGAGCAACTCTAAGTGCTTGAACTAAAAATATACTTGAGGTTAAATATTGACATAGTTTGCATGGCTGTAACAAAAATTCCGGTGCATTAACCTCAGCAGACAAACATAATATTGGAATCTGGGTTTCAGAATCATATGAAATTATGATAATTAAGATGGATCTAACAGGTCGTGAACAGTGAGAATTCTGAATAGGAGACGAGGCAACGGTTGGTAGGTAATAAAGAAGCAATATTGTGGTGATAAGCAAGAGTGGTAAAACAGTATTTTCACCAAAGAAAATTTCAAGAAGAATAATCGATAGCTAATGTTGGCTGGGAACCTCAAGACTTATTATAGAATAAATCATCTGATAAATCTAAGGATAGAGAAGGCTTATAGGAGGGTGTGTCTGCTTTGGCTAAAGCTCTGAAATTCTTAAATATGTAACGCCTGTATGTTAAGTGTATAACGATAGTGACAGTGTACACATTTTGCAAATACAGTCTTACCTAATTTGTTTGCTTCCATTTCAGTTTTGTTTTATTGGAATCCTGCCATGTAGGACAAAGGGCATGATTAATCTCAGAGCCTTGACTTCCTAATGAATATGTAATAGGCATACTGGAAATCTACAAGAATTCAAGGGCTGGTTGCTCAACTTTTTTCAGCTTAATAAAGCCTGTATTGGAACTGTCCCTTTGAATCCCACTATACAAAATTGACCTGTGATTGAGGTGCATTTAAACATAAATGAATTCACCGTACATTCAGAAATAGTTTATTTTAAATATATAAATTACATTTCATGGAAATGACACAATTAACATCTCTGCTATATAAACAGAATGCTTGTTATTTACAGATATAGAATATTTTAAATAGCATTAATATGATCTAACTCATTTGAGAGTTCAAGAGTCAAATCAACAGGTACTTCTCTTATACAAATACTGTATTTTTCGGACTATAAGACGACTGGAGTGTAAGATGCACCATAATTTCGAAGAGGTAAATAAAAAAAGTTTTTTGCACTCTGCAGGCCTCCCAAACTCTCTGCACATATTTTTTTTTTGCAAAAAACAAACTAACAAACAAACAAACCCTGCTTGTAGAGTGCTCCTGGGGGCTAGGAGGGCAAAAACCAGCCCATTTTTGCAAAAATTGGTTTTTTTTAAAAAAAAGGGCATGCAGAAGCTTTGGAGGGGCTTGTAGAGTTCTCCAGGGGGGCTGGGGGGAAATGGCCCATTTTGTCCTCTTTTTTTGCCTTCCCTGGCCCCCAGGAGCACTTTGCAAGCCTCCCAAACCTTCTGCAGATCCATTTTTGCAAAGGGGGCGGGGTTTCGGTAAACCAAAAATGCAGTATTCAGTGTATAGAACGCACCCGGATTTTCACCCATTTTTGAGGGAAAAAGGTAAATATTATACTCCAAAAAATACAGTAGTTGTCAACTTGCAACAATTTGTTTAATAACCGTTCAAAGTTACAACTGTACTGAAAAAAGTGACATGTGACTGTTTTACATACAACTGTTGCAAGATCCCCATGGTCACGTAATCAAAATTTGAATGCTTGGCAACTGATCCATATTTATGATGGCTGTAATGTTGTGGGGATATCTAATCACTTTTTGTGACCTTCTGATAAGTACAGTTAATAGGGAATCCAGATTCACTTAACAACAGTGTTACTAACTTAACAGCTGCAATGGTTCACTTAATTGACAAGAAAGGTCATTAATGTAGCCAAACTCACTTAACAAATGTCTTGCTTAGCAACATAAATCTTGGGCTTAATTGTGGTCATAAATCGAGGACTATGTATATAGCAGAAGTTAAGGATTTTCTAATGGAAAAATTATGGTTTTAAATTAAAATGCTACGGACTAATATTGCACATTACTTCATCACTTGTTTTGAGATGCTGAACTCATTAATTAGCCATCTTTCCGTAAGAATGAATGAAATGAAAGTTCTAATACAAATAAGATTGATTGCAATACCCAAATACATGATATGATATGATATACAGTATATAAAAATAAAAGGAAAATAAAGTAAAAAGCTACAAAACATTGGCTTACAATTAATTTAAAGTATGTCAAATTTACAAGTTTATCAATTGGTTTGGTTGGAATAATATAGACTCCTATAATGATGTCTATATTAGTATCTGAACTTTATTTTAGTTTTATAGACGACTATGCTGTTTTATCTAAAAACATATCAATTGTGTAATTGGATAGGAATGCACAGATTTCAGGCCACCTAAATTGACCCATTGATTGGCCTTAATATTGTCGACATATTTAAACTCCAGTAGAAATTAGGACTATCACTTATACAAGTAACTGTATTAGTGACTCACTAAGACCAATGTAATTCTAAAATAATGTCAAATTAAGGTCTAAAGATAGGCAGTTTGGTATAGTTGTTAAGGCACTGGGCTAGGGACTCAGGAGACCATGAGTTCTAGTCCCATCTTAGGCACAAAGCCATCTGGAAGATGGAAGACGATGAGACAATCTCTCCTAAGAAGGCGGTAAAGCCAAACCACTTCAGAATCTTTGCCAAGAAAACTGCAGGGACACACCAGGCTGTTGACAGGAGTCAATAATCACTGAAACACACACACACACACACACACACATTTCAACTGACTCAACGTGTTACTAACTTGGTCTGAGCCAATTCTATGGAATTAGGATTGTTAAATTTTGGTTGTAAAAGTCCTCTGATGTGCTTTACTTGTACCTGGACATGATAGAAAACTTTACCAATGAAGGCTTTGGTGGATATAGGTGTACATGCATGTGTGCATTCGTGATCCTGTGTAAAACAGGAACATATATTTAATTGCAGCTAAGCAAGCAGCACAGATTCTATTTGGCAACTCTGTAGGAAAGTGCCAGAAAGAACTTGATCCAATCAAAATGCTAACTTATTCACAAAATTAAATTTATAGAGTCCAGCTAATGCCATTCTGAATATGTTCAGACTTTCCTTCTTAGGTAGGGGAAAAAAAGAAGGAAACTAGAATGTTCAAGATATAAGCATATACAACCCACAATTTTTTCCAGACACAGTTGCACAGCAAATTGTATATGCTCAAATTGGTTACCTAAAATACAGTAGAACAGAATGGATTAATGGTAAATTTAAGTAATACAATAGCAATAGCACTTAGGCCTATATACCTCTTCACAGTGCTTTAGTTCTCTCTAAGCGCTTTACACAGTCAGCATATTGGCCCCAACAATCTGGGTCCTCATTTTACTAGGCTCAGAAGGAGGCTGAGGAACCTGAGCCAGTCAGGATCATAATAATAAGGCCTGAGATGGATCCTCTCAGTTATTCATCCTATACAGTGTAGACAAAGAAATGGATTGTCCTTTGAGAAAACAAGTTGCCCAAGAGTTGTGAATTTGAACTGAGCTCAAGTACACATAGCTTGATTGGCTAAGCCTGGTATTATCTTCAGAGTTGCTTATCGGGAGAAAAAATGAAGTGCGAATGAAGTAATCAAAAGGCAACAGGCAGTTCACTTATTGTCTTCAAGTAGCTTCTGTAAATTGCTTTGTATCTTGGAGAAAAAAATACAGAACACATTATATATGTCGATAAAACTAGCTGCTACATGGACAAGAGATGAATTGTTCAATAGGCATCATACCTTTTTTCTTTCATTTTGACTCCGTCCAGGTAAATCATAACATTGAGGATTACATTTTAAAAACTATTATGTCTAGCCCTTACTCCTTCCAATATTGTCTTAGTACAATGTGTGTCTAGAGGAGGGGTCCCCAACTTCCAGTCTGCCAGAAACTGGGCCGTGCCAGAAACTGGGCCGTGCCAGTCTGCCAGAAACTGGGCCGTGAAAACAAGTGAGGCTCCATCCGCGAGATGCAGGCGGCATAGGAAACCATGCCCCCTCTGGTCCGTAGAAAAACCTCTCTCCATGGAACCAGTCCCTGGTGCCCAAAAGGTTGGGGGCCGCTGGTCTAGAGAACAAGGTGACTTATTGCAACATTTGGAGAAAAGTGACTTTATCATTACAAAAAACGCTATGAATTGAATGATTGGCTCCTCAGGTTGCCCAGTAGATGTTCATATAAGTCTATAGCATAGGAAGGGGTATTATAGTAGTAAGACTACATATGAGCTGACTTGAAAAGTAGATTAACTGAAGAGGCCTAAAATGCTTTACTTGGATATTTTCAAGTCTGTGAAGAAGAATTACTGTTTCCAGGATCAGAATTTTATTAGTATTCAGCAGTGATGGCACAAGCTTTGGGGTTGGCATGTCAAAAATTCAGAAAATATCTAATTTGACTCTGTTGTAATGTCACCCTCTCCCCGCACAAAACAAAAGAGAAAAACAAGGAGGGCATATTCCATTCTTCTATTCCTCCATAGCTGCCGAAAATGGAATGAGAACAGGGCTGCTTTCAAGAATAGCTGTTGTTGGGTGTTGGGGAATGTTGGAGTGGAGTGTCATCTTGGACACACATGACATTAGTTCACCATCACTGGTATACAGTATGGGGGCAGACAAAATTTCAAAGAATTATATTTTTGTGGGTAGATTTTTGCCTAATTGAAACAATGGGGGAAGGAGAATGTTCAAGGAAATTTTCTTAAATTTTAATAGAATTTATCTTAGAAAGTTTTATTAGCATTCTTCATTATGTGGCTTTTTAGGCAAGCTATACCTATCAAAATATCCTCTACACAGCTATGAAAGATTTCAACCCTCTTTCGTTCCTATCCAGTTAAGAGACATTTAACCATCTTTTCACCCCACTAAATCTCAATTTCATCTTTATGTTCATGAAATCTCCCCACTATTTTTGCTGTCTGTAGTTTAGCAATTCTTTCCAGTTACCTTTTCCAGTTTAATAAGATTAGCTGTTAGCTCGGCATTTAGACTGTCAACATTAAATTTTTGGTGATATCCTGAGCCACCTTGTAATGGAAATCTGAAATAGAGAACATGGGTTGAGAAAGTGAGACAGCATATAATTACAGATGGAATAAATTAAAAATCTAACTAAACAACATAACCGGAGCACAGCAGAAAAGACAAGTTTATACCTTTACGCTGATATACACTGAGTATAGCAATTTCATGATACAAGACTCATATCAGCAGTGTACGTTCAGGTCATTTGGTAAAACAAAGATTTTGATTTTCTCTAAAAATAATAAAATATAGCTCATGTGGGCCCAGTTAATAGACAGCATTTGTAGAACAAGTGCTTTAAACAACTGGGTATGATTTTTCATTCAACAAATTAGCATAAAGGTAATCATATTGCTTATGCTATTTTAAATGGCCAAAAGTGCATTGCAGCTATCAAAACCAGAAGGTTCAGTTACATCCTTATTGAATTCATATGTTTATTGTTAAACCTATAACTCAGGTGTTATGTGATACAGGTGTAATTGACCAACTATGGGACTATCTGGTCCAAATTTGTTGTATCTTCAACTGTATCTTTGGTGTGGTCTTTCATACAGAAGTTGCTTTACTGAAGCTGATATAGGCCATAGATTAATGTCTTAGTTTTATGTCTGAAGTTGACTTTCTTTTCACAGGATCTCACTGCCTTAATACTCACTGACACTTTTATATCACCTTGAAATGTAAAAATGTTCAAAAAACTGGCTATAAGTAAGCAAAGATTGTACCACCAAAGAACAATAGATGTTAAAAATTGGACATAGTTTGATATCAGCCTTACAAAATTGTGGACGGCAATCTTGACTCTAGTTGTAAGCCAACAAAATACTTTGAGCAGCAAACTCTTTCTAAATATTACAGAATGTTTACATTCACCAACTTAATACTCTTTCTTTACAAGCAGCAGAAGGCAGACTCACAAACATCTTCTATGACAACAGAACCTACCCTTCTGGCTGAGATGCTGCTGAAATTCTAGCATATGCCCTATTTTATTGTAACTTTTAGAAATGTAATTGTAAGAACCTATTATGTCTGGATAGCCTGTAAATTCTATGCTTGTTATTTTTTGGGATAAGCAAGACCTAAACATTCAAGCCCATTGCCAAGTATTCTACATATTACTCTAGGCACAAATTTAAAGAATAGAGTATTAGGGTGGATATTAAAGTTATTAATAGTGGTTTTGCAGTAAATTATGGATCCCATACAGCTTTTCCATTGTATTTTGGTCTGTGATTACAATAAAGGTTTGAGGTTATCTTTTTAGGAATACACCAAGGCTATTAAAAGTGTAGCTTGAAAATAATTGCTTGAAGGTGTATTTTATAAGAATGTCAATCTTCATTTTATAAGCACATTGAAGCTGTTGCATGGAAATGGCAGCCTGAAAAAATGGAAATTTAACATACATTTACTTTGGTTATTATGAGTTGTGAGTCCTTTTCTTTTTGCATAGGGTTTATTAGCATTACACTAAAGCACTAAAACACTGTGTAAGGCACCACACAGTATAAGGGTTTGTACAACTGGGCTACAATTAGATTCTCTGCACATACAAAATGTAACTCTGGTTTTATAACTTCAATAGCAGATATTTTTTGTAGAAATTCACTGAAAATTGTCTGTCTTCGTGCTAGAAAAGTATTCACCTGCTAATTTTTTTACAATACAGTAATCCAATCACAACGTGGTCGGGCATGAGTGACTGTCTAAAGGGCCTCCCAATTTAGAAAAGAGAACAACTGACACATTAGATGTGCATGTCTACATGCCTTATGGCCCTCAGCTGTAGATGCCTTAATGCCCTCAGCTATGACCTGCTCTTTGCACAAGAGGACACCGGGACTCCTCTGTCTTGAATGTGGAAGCACAACCCCATTGAGGCTCATAACGGCATGACTATTAAAACTACTAATGGATAAGATGAAATAGTTAATGTAAAGGCAAAAAAAAGGCATCCACAGTGCCATGCTGTAGTAGTGTGATATAATCTGCCAGGCTAGGACAATCATTTACTAAGGGTCCCCATTCTGTAAGATCTATGGGATGAGGGCTAGGGCTTTTCATTGGTGGACTCTACCCACTGAAACACGTTACCCCAGAAATGAGGATGGTCCCATCCCTTTTTACATTCAGGGTACATATTTAAGCTGTATTATTTCAATTGGCATGAAGTCTCTAGTTAGTCCTGTTGTGTCTTTTGCATTTAATTTTAATTATGGTTCTAACGGTTGTCTACTGATTGTGAAGTGAACATGACGATCATTAAGAGAACACCAGAAAGTGAACTCATGGTTTGTAATGGATGGGTTTCCCCCCAGAAATTGGAAGTAAACACTGGTTTCTGGCAAAAAAATGTCATAAATTGTGACCACGGGATGTTACAAGTGGGCATAAATGTAGGCTGATTGCAAGGGCTCCAAATATGATTGTGTGTCATGGATTGTTGGAACTTCAAATCTGGGTCATAAGTACCTTTTTTGGAGGTGGGGGGGGGGGAATCTTATAACTTGGAAAAGTCACTAAGCAACTGGTCCTAAGTCGCAAACTATTTGTATATGAAAAATACTCATTTTAAAAAATGTTGGATAAACAAAAAGTCAATTTCATATAAAAGAAATGTAAAAATATAGTGTGGAGTGGGCAGCATATTTTAGTAGTTTTGCAATTAAGAACAAAAATAATAAATGTGCAGAAAAAGAAAAAGCAGGAAACTAGCCAGCCCAGACATGGGCCCTGTACGATATAGCTCAAGCCTTGAATTTGTTAATAATGACGTTTTTATCCTTGGCAGCGGTGTGTTTTTATATTATATTTTTTTAAAAAAATCTATTTTAAGGTTAGGGTTATAAATATAAATGTATAGAGTTTTAAATATAAACAACCAACCAAATAAATGTTTAAAAAGGGCAAGCCTGGTTAAAGAAGAAGAAATGTAACACCAGAAAAAGTCAGAACGACAGCAGCAATGTCGATATGGTTGATCAGTTAGATCAGGGGTGTCCAAACTTGGGAACTTTAAGACTTGTGGACTTCAACTCCCAGAATTCCCCAGCCACAAGTCTTAAAGTTCCCAAGTTTGGACACCCCTGAGTTAGATGTTACATGCTTGGACTTTCAGACTTTTGATAAAGTCTCTCCCAAAAGATTTCTCGGAAAACTTATTACTCAGATGACTTATCTCTAGAATCATAAGCAGTTTATGCCTCAGGTTTTCATATCCTGCTTGTATTTGACCATTGTGAGAAGTAGATATTGGGCTAGTCAGATTCTCACCTAGACCACATCATCTTTCTTGTTTTTATTTGGAAAAAAAAAGCATGGGTAGAATTTCTATAATATAATCACTGACTCCCTGCACCCAGGAAGGATGGTGAAGAATAATCAACAGAAAATAATACAAAAGACACTGCATTGCAACAAAGAGTATCCTTACTCATTCATATGTGGATTCACAGTAGAAGCCATGGATACGAGTTGCTCTTCCAAACGATGAACTTTATATCGCATATAGAATGTGGAACAAATGAGGATAAAAACACTGCAAGAGAAATGTAGAAGAGAAAAGAACATAAACAGGTGACTACTCATGTAAGATAAACTCATTTGTAATATAGAAAACCTATTACAATATCAAAACTCCTGTTACACTAAATTAGGTAACATTAACCATGCTTTGTCAAATCCTGTGCCGATGTGCTTTAATTTTAACTTAACTCATCTGTGTGAACAGATATTCAGAAGGAGGTTGGAGATACTGCTCCTTAAGATAGCGGTCACCAGTGGTCCGTGAGAAAATTTTGGTGGTCTGCAGAAAATTTGCATTTTTTATATTGCACTAAATCAGGGGTCCTCAAACTACAGACCCTGGGCCAGATCAGAGGGGGGGGAAGGAGAAATTCCGACTTGGGCACTGCTTCAGCCTCTTGGTGCGGGGTTTTGGGCGAAGGCTGGAGGGAAGTGCCACTGGGGGCAAAGAGCTGGAGGGCCTCATTCCAGTGGGACTGCAGCATGGCCTGGAACTGGCTGACCATCTCAGCCCACTGAGCCTCCAGGTGCTGGTACCTGGCTTTGCACTCTTTCAGGTCTTCCCTTTGCTTGGAAAGCCTATGCTTGTAATCCACAGTGAGGTACTTCTGCTGAGCCTCCTTCTCAGCCAGATCCAATTTGAACTGAGCCAGCTGTTTTGCCAACTCTTTCTCATGGTGGCTGCTTAGCTGCAACAACTGCTTCCTGTTGGGCCCTAAGCAGCCCGGGCAGGCAGGCGAGGAGTGGCTGGGAGGGGGGCAGCGAGTAGAGACCGTCGAGGTGCGCCTTGATGTGAGTGACATCAAGTTGCCCACACCCACCCAGTCACATGACTCAGCTATGCCCACCCTGGTCATTAGGAAAATCATATTAGTGGTCCGTGGGATTTAAAATTATGAATTTAGTGGCCCCTGAGGTCCAAAAAGGTTGGTGACGCCTGCCTTAAGAGAGCCTGAATACGGAAAGAGAAAGGTCCTTGTGAGACCAACAAGGAAAGCAAATGTTACTGGGTTGGGCTCTTATCTGCTCCAGCAATGAATAGCCATGCCCTATTCAACAGGCTTCCTCAGAAATTTGCTCTGCTTTATCAATCCTCTTATCTGCTATTTGGTTTGCAGTGTTGCTGCCTGCTCTGCTTTGCCCATAAATCCTGAAAACATCCATCAATCTTTTTTTCTGTTACCTCTAGGAGTCTAGCAAAATGCTTTTGGAAACGACATAAGTTTGTTATCCATATAACACAACTCGGAGTAATTTAGACAGATCACATTTTTCTCCCTCCATTTTCCCCAGTGGAAATGTTTACAGTGGAACATATTCAGATCTTTATTTGCGTGCGGCAAGTAAGAAAAAGAAATCCAGAAACCATTTATTTAGCCGCTGCATATCCAACTTTCAGAATATATCCCAGGAAAGATGCTGTCAGCCTTATGCTTAGCTTTGAAATTTGAAGAAATGGGTCTACATACTTACAGAATAGCATAAACAATGAGTATGTGAGTCACTGACAAAAATAATTGAAAATTCATTCTGTCGAAAGATCCGAGGATTCCTGAAGAAACTATGGGAGAAAAAGAAAAATTAACCTAGCCTTTGAAAAGACTACGGCTAAACACATACAATAGTAGGAGATCAGAAATGCAAAATAACAAAGAGATTCAATTTGATTGTTCTTTTTCTTCTCACCTATGAAATATATTAAATAAGTATGTTAATGTGAGTTGTAGTTTAATGTTGCTTAATTAAGGGGAACTAGCTTTGTCTAGTTAACATGAACATGGTAAATCACGACACTTTTTTTAATCTCAAAAAGCCTTGATTAAAATTTACAGCTTAAATATATCATTACTCTATCAGCAAGATTAGTTTCTCTCACCATATGGGAGTTGCATTCGAAGATGTAAACTGAAATATGTTCAGAATAACAAGGCAAAGAAAGGAATTCCAAAAATACTCAAGGCTACAATCTGTGGTTAAGAAATTGATCTGCAAGCATATGCAGACTCCCTGCTATAAATTAAAGGATATTGGGAGACTACATGGGAAGTCACAGTCCTTTTATGTTGTTGTCACCGCTATAAATTAGGCCTCCATCTCCCAACGTCTCTCATTCTTTCCTTTCTCCCATATTTTCCATATAAATCCATATAGCTTATCATTTTATTTCAATCTAGAAAACTGTACTTCAAAACTGATTTAAAGAACAACCTGACATAAACCCACCACCAATAATAAATAAATATTATGTTAGAAAATAAGATCTGCATGCTAAGATCAGATGCAAGCAGGCTAGAACAGATGAAAAAAAGAAAGAAAAGGGAGAAAAGATTGTCAAGGTATACCTAATCAAGAAATGTCACCTAGAAACAAGGAAGATCAAGGAAGGACTGGAAATCATAAAGCAGTAAATAACAGCTATTGCCAAGGTGATCAGCAGATACAACATTTGAATTGCACCCTGTAGGCAGAATCTCCAATTTCAGTCAAATCAGAAAGGTTTCTACTTATCCATCAATGAAGAGACTGCAGTGAATCAATCAACATCTGACAAAGAAGAAACTATACAATTCTGGGCACAGTTATGGGTCAACCCAAAGAAATACAAGATTTACTTACTGTTTCCTGAAACATTCCTGATTTGATCATCACACCTACATTTAGACTGTACATCTTTATAGAGATCTTTCATGTGTGTCTTGGAACTTTTGAAATGAGACTGCTTATCAGTCTCATGGTAATCTATTGGAGAAGAAGAAACATATACTAAAAGCCAAGCTAGGCCATTTGAATAGCTTTGAGACCAATAAATGCTAACAAAGTACTTTGATAGTTCTGAACAATGTTTGCACTCCCCATTCTTGGTTGAAATCTTCCAAATGTCCAGACCACGGATGTCAAACTTGCGGCATCACGTTGCCACCACATGATGTATTGTGACATATTTTCCCTTTATAGAGCTGGGATGGGTGTGGCCTGCGCATAACACATCCGGCCCAAGGGCTGCCAGTTCGACACCCCCCGGTCTAGGCTAAAAAATTGTGTTTTAAGATAGTCAAGAAACACTTTTTTAAAAGCAAACCTTGAAAGTGTTCCAATTCTGGACTTTGAGAACCAGTGCTGCTGGATTCTTCCATCTCCTGTCTACGTCTCTGTATGATGCCATCCAGTTCAGAGAAATCATGACTGAAATCCTGGAAAGGGTCAATGTATTAGAAATGCCAATTAAATATCAATTTGTTATTTTCCTTTGTACCCATAAAGTTGAAACTATTACAATAAAATGTTGTCAGTGTAGACCTACTTCCACATCTATCTATCATCTATCTATCTATCTATCTATCTATCTATCTATCTATCTATCTATCTATCTATCTATCTATCATCTATCTATCTATCATCTATCCATCCATCCATCATATCTCTCTCTCTCTCTCTCTCTCTCTCTCTACCTACCTACCTACCTATCATCTATCTATCTATCTATCTATCTATCTATCTATCTATCTATCATCTATCCATCCATCCATCCATCCATCCACACACACACACATACACACACACACATATCCATCCATCCAACCGTCCATCCGTCCATCCATTCAACTGTCCATCCGTCCATCCAACCATCCATCCATCCATCCATCCATCCATCCATCCATTTATCATCAAAATGGCTCTGTGTGTGTGTGTGTGTTCCAGCATAACTCTGGAACGCCTCAAGCAATTTCAACCAAGCTTAGTACACAGATGACTTACTCTCTGGGAAAAAAAACTGTGGGGGTAAGACACCCCTAACATGAGTCGTGGTGTGTGTTCTGTTAAGATACAGTCTGTGGAGCCTTAAAATTGATTCTACTGTACTGCCATAAAATGGCTTCTACTGTACAGCGCAATGGAGTTGCCATGGCAACAGCTTCACAGTACTCCACAAGAGGGCTTCCTTTGGTAAGGGGGGAAATCCAACATCAGAAATTAAGTATAATCTTTGTCATTGTACTTAAATACAACAAAATTGTACTTAAATACAACGGAATTACGTTTCGTCTGGACATTTCCCCCTTATAAATAAATACCTGGGCAATGTAGGATTATGAGATAGTATTCCATAAAACATAGTGAGGCTTGCTGGTAGTTTACACACACAGTATATATAATAGGAATACAACAACTTTAGGCTTCAGGACATCAGCCATCCAAACCCTGCTAAAAATACCAACTTGTAATGTATAATGATAAAATGGACATTCTTTTAATTAATGCACATTAAATGTAATACATTTAATTACTTGAATTTTAATTATATTTATTTAGTTCCCCCAATCCCATTTGCTGTTGTCTGTCCTCCAGCATATCATTCAAAGTTAAAGGTGGTTTTCAGCCTGAAAAATATTATGCAGCCCTGCTGTTTCTACAATTGCAGCCAAAGTGTATCTTAACCTAATGGGTAGAACAGTAAGACTGTAGACGGAAGACTTCCAGGTGCATAAATGTCAGCAATTGATTTTCATCAAGCCATGCCATTTCAAATAATTTAGTTTGCAGATAATATCATTTCTTTTACATCTTTGAAATTGATGGGAAGGAATGTTAGAGCTTGAAGAGTTGCGCAGATGTTACTTAATCTTATTGTTTCTGTGATGAAATGTAATAGGCTGGATTCCCAGGTGGCAGAGGATGCCTTCCAGAGGAAAAAAAGAGACAACTCAGTCCAGATATTTTATTAGAGAAAGCAGGTGAAAATAGTCTCTCTCAAATAGTTATCTGAATGTCTGGTGGATGCTGATAGTAGAGTGCTTAGACCAGGGGTGTCCAAACTTGGCAACTTTAAGACTTGTGGACTTCAACTCCCAGAATTCCCCAGCCAGCAGAGCTGGCTGTGGAATTCTGGGAGTTGAAGTCCACAAGTCTTAAAGTTGCCAAGTTTGGATACCCCTGGCTTAGACCGGCAAGACTCTGTCTGTAGGTATGCAAACAATAAAGAACTCAGCGTGGAAGAATCATCACGTATCAGTTTGTTCAGATGTCTGCTGATGTATTTTGATAGCAATTAAATTTCTATTGCTGGTCATAAGCCACTCAGAGCCATTAGAAACTATAGAAATTCCAACACATAAATAAAATTAATAAAATATTTTATTTTATTTTATAAAAAAGGCTATTTCTAATGTAGTTCTCCATTATAAATGTTTTTCTCTTCAAAAATAAACTTACCAGAGGTAATGTTGTAGGACGATCAGCCCTGAAGCTACTTTCTAGGGGAGAAGGATTAGGACTGTTGCCAACACTCGCATCCTGAAATTTTAAAATTTACAGAGTTGGAGTAGGATTAACTAAGTAATATCAGGAATTAACTAAGTAATATCAGGAATAGTCACAGATAAACAGGTAGAACTTGCTTAACCACTGCCCTACTTAGCAACTGTTCAAGATTATGACACGGTGCTGAAAAAGTAACTATCTTTCCTATTACCTACTCCTATTGGTATCTTATGACTATGTAACTTAGTTACTTGCATGTATACTGAGAGTTTATGTAAATTCCTTGTGTGTCCAATCACACTTGGCCAATAAAGAATATTCTATTCTATTCTATTCTATTCTATTCTATTCTATTCTATTCTATTCTATTCTATTCTATTCTATTCTATTCTATTCCATTCCATTCCATTCCATTCTCCACTCCACTCTCCACACCACTGATTTGTCCTCACACGTACGATTTACAGATCTGAAGAAAAGTTTACTTACCTCCAGGTGACTGCAAACCGATTTTAGCAGTTTGTAAACAGTGTCTCTGGACAGAAAAGAGACGAACGTGTACTGTAAAGAAAACCACCAACAAATATAATTTAAAACCAGGAAAAACTGGTAGAGCTTGCCTTTCCTATTATTCTTACTAAAGTATATCCCATTAATTATTACTTAAGGATCTGAGGAATCTACATACCACATGCAATCCCATGTACTCAGCTGACTTTTAATCATCTGCTTTTCATAAATGAAGTTTATGAGAGGCTCTCTGAACTGTTACTTCGTGCCAAGGCTTTCATCAAGTTACCACATTTTTGCCTGAGCAAGATCAGTTTCAGCATGATATATTAAGAATCCTTTATCTATTTATTATGTAATTACATTCCGTGCTACTTCCCATATTTGGGAACAATACTCTGAAAGATTGCAGAACATAAGAGAATAACTGTAAACGAGGAATATACGATTTCTAGTTCATCTAGTCCTCAATTTTTATTCCCAATTATATTCCCAGAAACTGGGATAAAGAAATTCAAACAATCACCATAACAAAATTATGTGGTAAATAAAATGTGAACTTACCCTATCTGAGACTGTAGTTATAATGAGAGCATTTGGCACTAAAATGGCAGTTTTAGTTTTCTTTATTAGTGTTACAGATAACACAGGTATAGTAATCTAAAATGAAAGCATAATAATTGTTACAAGATGAAGATGTCAACTTAACCAACAGTATTGATGGTTATGCAGCAGAACCCATGCAAAGAAGTGAATACTGGTTTTTATAATGTAATTTCTGCTGTGAGGATACCTAGATACTTTCAGATAAAGCCATCTTTTTAGATTTAAGATCATTTGAGTGCCAATTTGATGCCTACATTACGTTATGACAAAAATAATAAAACATGTAAAATAGATGGATGTTATCTTAAAATTATTATGTTTCAATCTGTGATGAATGCAAAAGGCCTGCAAACTACTTTTGATATGCATTGCATTTCGGTATTTATCATTTAAAACTATATATATAAAACACACACAGTTCCACTACATTGTGTTCTGACCTCTATTTCACCCCAAATTAGTTACAACAATGCTAATTATTAGGAAATGAAAGCAGATTGATTAAAAATGTCATAAAAAGGAATGGCTGGCAAAATTCTTTATAATTAAGCAGTTTTCTAATGCTGCAAAATATTCAGCTAAATCTCATTTCGATTATATCCAGCTGGGAAGCACTCCATGTATTTGTTTTCTTCCTGACAATGTTATAACCAAATAAATAGTTCAAAAACTTGCCGTGAAGGAAAGGATTTTTAAAAATGCAATTAGCTGAGCACTTCTCTGAGAGTAAAATCACACTGGAGAAACTTTGCTTACAAGTAAAGATACAAATTGCATCTTCACATAATGCTAAGGAAGAATCTAACTATAGTTTGTTATAAAGCATGAAACACGCATTATTGTTGGGAGTTCAGGCTGAACATTTTAAATTGCATCCTGTTCCAGGGCTAGTGAAATTCGATTTATGAATGAAGTTTTAAAGCCTGCTGCTTTCTTACGGTTTTGCCTCTACAAAGTGGGAATTTACCATTGAAATTACTGGTCAAATAGCCAATAGAAACAATTTCACTGTAATACTTTGAATAGCTCACATGCTATAAAGGTGTCTGATTTTCTACTTATATAGTGCATATGACAGATAGCAGTGGTCTCCAACCTTTTCAGCTCAGCAGATGGGGGGGGGGGGAAGGCTGGGGAAGAGAGGGGATGGTTTTGCACACATGTGCACACTGCTTTCACTAATGCAGTTTTGTGTGCGCATGCATACACACTTCCCCACCACTTCCACATGCCTGGTTCCTATGGGCTGTGGCCTGGAATTGGGCTGCAGCCTGGGGTTGGGGACAGAGGTGGGTTCCTCCCAGTCCTGTCCGGTACACGAGAAGAGGTAGTGAAAATCTGGCGTACTGGACCGGACTGCTAGTAATGGTGGCTTGGCCACCACCCCCGAACCTGCGTCAGAAGCTTTTTTTTTAAAAGCCCTTTTTCCTTGTTGGTTCAGGCAAGGAAAAAGAGGTTTTAAAAACTGAGAGAGATGGGGGGTGGAGGGAGGAAGGAAGGGAAGAGAGAAAGAAAAAGAAAGAAAAAGAAAGAAAAAGAAAGAAGGAATCTCACTTTTTAACCAGGATTCACCCAAGTAGAAAGAAAATGCTGTTGCTTTAAATTGGAACTGAGCATGCCTGGCTGTGGAATTCTGGGAGTTGAAGTCCACAAGTCTTAAAGTTGCAAAAGTTGCTTTGCTGGCTGTGGAATTCTGGGAGTTGAAATCCACAAGTATTAAGGCTGCAAACTTTAACTTGAAATCTGATTTAAATTGAAAAGCTGCTCAAAAGGAAGTTCGCAAAGTGACATTCAGCAGTTTGTTTCTGGTTCAACTGAACAACAAACTTGATAAAAGGTAGGATTCTTATATTGTTCTATGTTTTTGAAGTTTTGGGGTTTGTGCAATATGGGCTTTGTGTTTCTAAAATGGTTTTGATCATTCCCTGCTTGTGAATGGAGCCAAACTTTCTGTAGGCTCATTATCTCATTATCTGGCAGGCATGTGGAATGAGCCTTTCTGGGAGTAATATTTTATTTAGGGGGGGAGGGTTGGTTGCTTCCCACAGAGGGAAGGGAGAAAGAAAGAAAGAAAGAAAGAAAGAAAGACAGCACAGCAATTTAGGGCTAGAAGGTTACTCAAAGGTCATCTAGTCCAACCCCCTGCTGCAGCAGGAAAGCTTACATTGTCTGGATTATTTTGGTGCCTCTAACAGAGAGGAAAATTGCCAGAAAGTAGAAGGAGTTTACTAGGACAAGGCTGCCATGCATACGAAGGCAGAGATAACTCATTTCATTGTATTTAAGTACAATGACAATAAAGATTATACTGAGCCCAAAATTTTGGTTGCTAAGCAAAAGCGTTGTTAAGTGAGCTTCACCACATTTTACCCAATCCATGACATCACTTGGTGAGTGACATCAAGTTGGCCATGCCCACCCAGTCACATGACTGCTAAGCCACACCCACAAAATAGACCACACCCACATAATAGGTAGCAAAAAATTTTTGAAACCCACCCCTGGTTGGGGACTCCTGCCATAAAGCATTAGCATTTGCAACTATCGTTTGGTTGCATATTACAGAAAAAATAGGCATGCATAATGGACATTAGCACACCATAAGCTATATTTATTTATGAATGAAGGCAAATATATGTGTTCCAGGATAATGATGCGAGATCAAATTTGTGTTGTTTACTGGGACCAGAGATTTACTCTTCCAAGCTTTTGGACTCATGCAGGAGCCCATCTTCAGGGAAGTTCCCAGAATATGTGCTTTGGTTGTTCTGTGAGTCACGCTTATGTGGTGCCTTCCTATTGGCTGAATGGTGTGTTGATGGCTGGTGATTGGCTGTCATTTTCTTGTGCTGCCAAACACTTGGCTCCTAAACATTTGATAAGCTGGTGGTAATTCAGCATTTGTGTTAACTGACAAGGGGCCCGTTTCCTGGGCTTCAATCATTTCCCTGGCTATTTTTGTACCTGCATGGTCTATATATTATATTTATGTTTTATTTCTTTAAATATATTTATTATATTTATTTATATTTGCTTACCTTGATATCTTTGCCAAAGACTTTGGAATGGAAGCAAATCCAGTTCTCTGATACATATAGCTTCCCTTGGTACATAATTTCTTTCTGCAAGGCACAGGTGAAATCTACAAAGATCACATGAGTAATGTTATCTAACTGGGAATATGTACAGCCTGGCCAGGCAATGCATCTAACACACACTATATATCTAAGATAATTTTCTTAAAAGAAATATTGCAACTTCAAAGGTAAACCCTCTGCAAAGATTAAAAAGTCTGGAAAAATATTCTAGTTGTCTCATAATCTACATTTTGTATATGAATATTGAGTAGAAAGAGCTATTCAATGCTAAATACCAGTAGCCTCATTTAGCAACTACAATTGGGACCAGCAATTTGGACGTTAAGCAAAGCTGTCAATGTGAAACCATGACTGTTTATGCTCTTACTATAATTTTCTTTTGCTTTACAGACTTGTAGAAGTCGTAGATGTGGGGATTTGTCAGAAAATTACTTTTTAAATCATTATTGTAACTGTGAATAGTTGCTAAATTAGTCAGTCACTAAATGAAGAGTACCTGTACTGGGATTTTACATGGGAAAGCAAACTCATAATTAGAATGTGCTATGAACCAAAACTGTATTGTATATGTGTGCCAAAAAAAAGAAGCCTTTGTGATTGCTGCCTTCTTATTCAGATAAAGTTCTCTTATACTGTACCCTGTGCATGATCCATCTTTGTCTTCTCTTTTTGCCATCTGGCAGAGTTTGTTTAAACAAGCTATCCCTTATTGAGTTGCTTTTCTCTGCAGAAGAGCATGTCCCTAAAAATGTTAAGGTAAGTTAATAAACGCAGATCTGTGACTTTGATGAGTGGATTAGAAACCTCCTGAAGACTGGCAGGTCCTGCCTGAAACTGACCAGACCTTAATCAGTTTTACACTGAAGGCTTTTTGTTGTCCTAAATGCTGCCTTGGTTAGAAAATGAATTTTTATTATTGTTGTATTTGTGAATGGTTGCTATTCAAAGCAAAATTACCAAACAAGGATTGCCTGTAGAAAACCTGACTTACAAAAATGCAACATAACAGATAAAAATGGTATTCTGCTTACTTTGTCTCAAGGGTTCATCAATTGGGACATCCAGAAACAGCTTGTGAAAATGAGCATTTGCCTTAAACTAAAGCAAAACAAACAAATAAACAAACCAACCAGAATTTGGTTACTGCTATTTAACAATCATTACCCTTGTTGGCCTAGTTTATTATTAAATCCTGTGAATAGTTTTTTTTTCATCAGCAGATGGAAAGGACTGGAACTGTACTATATTGAGTGCACATACTTCTCAAAAGCAGAATGAAGAAATCCATAGGAACATGAGGCACATAAAAAATGCAGGGATTAGATGGTGTATTTGCAATTGCCACCTTGACTGTTTTTTACTTCCTGCTTCCATCAATCAGAATCAGAATCTGATATTCTGGAAAGGTCAGTTTGTTCCTGTTCCAGGCTTGAAACAGAGTTTATACATTCAAAAGAAACTCACCTCGGTATGTACTAGGTAGAATTATTTTGATCCCAATTATTTTCCAGACTTGGCACAGTGTTTATACATAAAAATCACACACACAACAAACTGTGCCAAAGGCAGTGGTGGGATACGACCGCTACGCCCTAGTAGGGGCGTACTGGTGCCTGCTGGGAGCACCAGGTACCGTTCCGGTATGGTGCTCCGGAGGGCCCACCCGCTTACTTGCCCCCCTTACTTGTATTTGAGCCGATCAGGGCTTTCACGCACGGAGCATACAGCGCCTGCGCAACGCTCTGCCGAGCAGCTGGAGGGTCACAGGCGGTAAGCACGCATGCGTGTGATGCGTGCATGCTGTGTGTGTGCTATGTATGTGCACGTGGTGGGCGCCGGGTCCCGTTGCAGCATACCGGTTGCAACCACTGGCCTAAGGGCATAAGATGTCTTAGTCTTTCTTATCTGCTAAGAGTACAATAAGGCATACTGCTGTAGTCCCTCAAATTGTTCATTATTCCAAGAGGATCAGAATCAACAAAATTATTAAGTATTTTGATGATTCTGGGCTTAGTTATATGTGGATATAATCAACGTCAGATGAATTTATTTTGCTTTTGGTTAGCATATCGTTAAAACAGTCATTGTGGTTTCTTAGCCATGGTTAACTGCTTGCCATATGGAGTAAACCTAATCAACTGAAGCTTATTCAGTGACGATCAATCCAGATACGTCAAAATTAGGCATAATTTTGTTTTGATAAATCATGAACAGAGCTTTTACTGTATGCATACTGACATTTTAAGAGTAGTGTAGGCTTGTTTGATATATGTTTGCATTCATTCCTTCAAGAGCTATTTATAGGTTGCCTCAACCTCAGGCCCCATAGTTTCAGCTTTACCTTGCAGGTAATACTTGGGGAAAGGTCAATGCCAAATACATTTGTGCCCAACTGTTTCCCTTTCTTGAATTCCTATCACTACCCTATCCTAACCCTCTGAATCTTGCAAGCCATAGTTTGCCTAACAAACCACCCTTGCTTAAGTTCATATATTTAAACAAACAAACAAACAAAAAGAAGGGGTATGAGCTGTAATGGCTGGTTGGCTTCCAGTGGTGGGTTCCAGATCTGGTTCCAACCAGTATGGTTGGAACGGGCCCGGCGGCATCCACATGGAACGGTGGTACTGGGGCATACCGCCGGCAACCCACCACTGTTGGCTTCATACAATATGCTAATTCAAAAATGCATTTTACTTTAAGGGTGGGATAGCAGCAGATCTCTTGGTCTGTTCTTGGTTGTAAGCACAGACAATCTGCCTATAGTAATCTCTTAAACAATTCAGCAGTGTTGACCCAGCCTATCCAGACTGCATTACAAGCCACTGTTTGTATTGTGCTCAATGTCCATGTCACAGGTAATCTAGACAACACTTTAATTATGCAAAGCCATGTAGCAATCAAAGCTCAAATGTTGATACTAATGCAGCTGTTAGTAAGAAATATAGCCCTGTTTTACCCTAACTTTAATAAAGAATAAGAGTACAAAAACATCCTGCATCTTTCGTCACCATTCTTCCTATAGCATCAACACATAGAGCCAAATATCTTGGGATATATAATTGCCATTATCGGGTGGCATGGAAAATCTGAGCAAGATCCATGTTGGTCTCTATTAAACCAGTGCAGATCCTTGAAATAACTCTTGTTGAATGCATAAGGGCAGGATGAAGAGCCAGTTGTTCTCCTCCCTTACATAGCACAATCTTTTCCCACACCCAATACAACCCCATCAAGAGCCAAGTGAGTAACAGCAGCTGCTGCTGTCTTTCTTTCACCATGAGAACAGCTGTCTTGATTTAGCATCACACTCTGTACTATTGCCTGGAATCAAGACAAGTTTGTGAGACACAAAGGGAGAATGGGAGAAGATGAAAGAAGGGTGGGTAGATTTGCATTTAAAGACTGCTCCATGTGAACCAGAGCAAGCAGGTTAAACTTAGCACCCCTGCATAAAACTACTGATTTGTTAAACAGCACACACTTTAGCTTAATATGTGAACTAATTCAGAGGATTAAAGTGCATCTAAGGATCAGCTCTTACAGATTTCAAATATACCCCTTATTTATAAGTCAGAGTTATGGGATAGATGGGAAAAAGTGACACTTCAACACTGACGTGCTATTCCAGCCTGATGTGTGCAGTACTTTTGTTGTTCTGCCACAACCAGGGTCATTTCAGATACTAAACAGATGAGTATTTCTCAATACCTGGTTTGAAGTATGCTTCTTCCTTTCAGCCTTTGAGTCATTCTTGCCATCTATCGTCAAGAAACTATTATCCACAATTGTCTTTGACCTAAAGGAAATACCATTATAGTGCTGTTACATTATTCTCATTTTATAAAGACAGGTTTTTCACATTAAAAAGTTTAGCCAACTTGGATGAATTTCTGAGTAAAGCATGCCCTTAAAGATACTTATGAAACAGTGTGAATTTCTTGCTTCTGATTGTGAAGAGAATGACTTTCATGGCTTTGCTACTTCAATGCTCTACAGCCTTCTCTTGCTATATAGGATGAGAAGCCTCTTTCAACTCTTGCAATATTGGAGAGAAGAATTGTAAGAAACAACAAGTAGGCTGCAAGGTGATGTAGTGTGTTTCACTGAGGAAAATATGCTATCTTTTACCCCTAATGAAGAAAGCTCAGTAGATCTGTTGGTTAAGCCTTTGACCAAAATTTCTATTCTTGAAAATACAGGTAGTCCTCAATTTACAACCATTCATTTAACAGTAATCCCATGTTATGATCATCTTGGAAAAAGTGACTTATGACTTGTACTTGCATGCCCAACTGATGTACCACTTTCTTGGTCAAATGACCACAATTTGGGGGCTTGGCAATTGACTCATATTTATGACAGGTTGCAGTGTCACATGATCACAATTTGTAACACCTTTTCTGGCCAATTTCTGGCAAAACAAAAACAAAAATGGGGAAGCTGAATTCACGTAACTCCTGCATGATTCTCTTAAAGACCATGGAGATTCACTTAAAAAGCCACTGTAAAAATTGTTATAAAATTGGGTCCAACTCAACTTACAACTATAATAACTTATGATGGAAATTCTGGTCCCATATGTGGTTGTAATTGAGGACTATCTGAACCTTAACCTGGATGTTTGGTATTAACACATCTGTCTACTTAGTCATGTATCTCGCACATTGTAAAGAATCCGTATAGTAGTATAATGGTGCCTATATTAGCATTTCCCTACCTGAACTTCAATTCCTTGCATTCCCCTCCAGTTTGGCCATTACTGACAATTCTGAGAGCTAAATGTCACATTTCTGGAGGTTAAGAAAATTTGTCACAATAAAGCACTATGCATTATAGACCAATGCAATTGAACTTGTAAATAGGAGTCATGACATAATTTCCTTCTTGAAGAATTCTGCATCATCTTACAGCCTACTGTGCATTCACAAAGCTTTTCTGGCTACTGGAAGAGCCACAAAAAGGTTGTCAGAGACTTTGGAGCAGCAGAAGTGAAGCAACTCCATCTCTTTGCTTTCACAAGTGAGGAGATCCCACTGCTTTGAAGGGCTGTGCTTTGAATGAATCTTCAACACAGCAAAGCACCTCTTTGAAACGTTGCACAAGTCTAACGCTGTGAAGTATCTTGAGTAGACTGAACATTCTGACACAGCCAAGAATGTGACTGAAGAGTCCACCCTTCTCACAGGCAACATTCTTCTCATTTCATTTGACTAAATCCTTTCCTGACCTCTAATTACTGGAAATAGTCCCTTCTTTTCAAGTTTTTACAATGGCAAAAACTTCAATTCTGCCCCAAAGCACAGTTGGGTACTTCTGTCAAACAGAGAAGAAGAAAAATACACATCACTCTCAAAGAGATAACTATAAGGACATACAGAAACATAGGAAAAAGGAAAGAAATATAAACTGCACTGCAAACAAAATGCAAGATAAATACTTAGTGGAATGAAACAAACAAAATGTTAAAAGTTATAATATTTATATAGTTATTTATCAAGCACATCTAAATTATATTAAAGTAATCAAAATATCTTTACAGTCCCCAAGGCATGCCACAACGTTTGAGCACCCCTAATGTTTGGAAATTGAAAGTTTAAAAATTTGACACGCCCTAAAATTTATGATTGTTTTAAATTTGAAAAATGCTGCATCATCTTGATTTCCAGAAATGGTCTTGAAGTCCATTGTGGACCCAGAGGCATTCTTAGAAAACAAAAAAGGACAGGGGACTATTGGAGTTCTATGCCATTTTGTGAGTAAGCCTATGTCAAGTTCTCAAAATGTCCTAGTTACCCTCCAAAACCTGGGAATGGTTCTCTTAATGTAATTTTTCTGATGAATTATTATTTGGGAAACCAGCAAAATCCCAACATTTGCTTCTAGTTACAAATGGCATTATTTTATTTTCCAACAGTCATGTTAGTTTTGCTGCTGTAGGAAACAGAAGATGAATTGGTGCACTTTTATACAGAACTATTCCCAAAAAGTGCCATCCAAAGAATTAAAACCAGCTGTTTTAGAAATAAGAAGAGGAAGAACCTGTAAACAATTAGAAGAAATGTGTAATTGCATCCAGATTAATTTACTTCCAGCCCTTCTATACTTTCAAATGCAGTGCTTGGCATCTGCAAATTAATTGGGCACACACACAGAGATGGGGTGGTTGGATTTGCACAGATGTTCTTGCTATCTCCCTACTGGGCTAGGAACTCAACCACTGGGAGAAACTAATATAAAAGGGAAAGCCAGATCTTACAGAAGAGTTTCAAAGTTTATCCTTTGACGGTTTGACAGTTTTAAGACTTGCACACTTCAATGCCAGAGTTCCTGAGCCAACATGACTGGAGGAGGAATTCTGGGAGTTGAAGTCCACGAATCTTAAAACTATCGAGTTTGAACACACCTGGTTTTTTTTTTCTAAAGGGTTAGGGGTGCGAGGGTCTTGTAACTTGACAGATTTAAGATTTGCGTGTTTCAAATGCCAGAGTTTCTGAGCCAACATTTTGGTTGCTAAGCAAGAGCACTCTTAAGTGAGTTTCACCACATTTTACAAGTTGGCCATGCCCACCCGGTTACATGGCCGCAAGCCACTCCCACCCGGTCACATGGCCAGTAAGCCACTCCCACAAAGCAGGCCACACCTACAGAAGAGGTTCTAAAATTTTTTGAAATCCACCACTGGTGTGTGTGTAGCGCAATCAGAGATACTATGGAAACTTATCTCGATGAATTCAAAGATCTCCAACATTCACAAAATAGAAATTTAACCTTTTATCTAATCTAAAAGTTTATCTAGTTGGTTCTAGATGAATCTAGTTCATTACCGTGAAATTGCAGCTTTTTTCTGGTCTTCAAAATAATCAGCCTCATTAAATGATATTTGTGGCACCCCAAAGCCTGGTTTTCCCGATTTCTTCTTTTCTTCTGTTCCATTTTCATTTTCTGAACTGCAAGAAAGTAATATCGTTTGTTAGGACTAAAAAATATAAAGCAATAGTTCAAAGCTTCAATTACAGTTGCCAATTCCAACCACATACCTATATAGTTTATGTTTTGAATGGTGGCATTTGAAGAACTATTTTTTTAAAAAGATATTTCAATTAATTATATTATGAGTAAAGAACCAGAAGATCTGACTTTCCTTCGTGTATCTAAAAGATCCAAAATGGGGCTAGTGTCTTTCCCTTCCCAAGCTCTTGAGATAACATGAATTATTTGGAACAAATATTTCCCATTCATAATCTGAGATGAGATGGCTGCCTAATGATCTTATGTACAGAGTATATATATGTCACCGTGAAAGACCGAAATTGGTGAATGTCGACATTCACCGGTGAATGTCGACACATACCAATTTCGGTCTTTCACGGTGACAGATACATAACGAGTCAGCGTAACGCTTTACTTTTGCTTTTCAATTCGCGGTCCTGGAAACTACTCGTTCTAACCGCGCAGGATCACAGGTTTTTTAAAAAAAGAAGTCCGCGAATAGAAGACGCTTAAAAGGAAGCGAGGAGCCGAGGTATTAGGGTAAGGGGATTAGGGTAAGGGTGTCGAGAGGATAAGGGTATTTAGCAAATATTTCGGACACACACCAAGCGACTATGTGAATAGTCGACATTCACCAGATTTCGGACTTTCACAGTAACATACTCTGACAATTTGTGGGGAAAGAGAATAGAGATCAAGGATGATAGGAAATCAAGTCTGTCAGTATTTTAAATGAACATTCAAGTGTGAAAGATACTGTGCCCACACTTGAATCCATTCACATGGAAGTTAACCTTCATTTATTTGAAATAAACATGTTTACAATGGCCTCTTTCATTGCTGCTGTAAGATGAAACTTAAATAGTGTTTAAAATAAGCTTTGCTTGCTTGTACTTCCCTGCTGTTTCACCAGTTAATTGGAATTAATTTCCCTTTAATAGAAATTGCTGAAAATGGAGAATTTTTTCTTCTTATATTCCACACCATAAAAATGCCGGGGTAACACAACATGCCACTTAGCTTTTTGACAGTCTGTTTACCTGTTGTTTCTTATATTGCCTGGAAACAAAGCTCAACAGTTTGGAATAAGATGTCTCACTGAAAAAAGCTGCTCCTTCCATGGTTTTTCTTTTGGATCCCCCGAGATAGTAAGCCTTTAATACTGACAAACTGTCTTTTAGCCATGGGATTCATAATCTAAGTTATGCATGGCAGGATAAAGGGAGGAAAATAGCCAATTGTGAAATCTGCCTATTACTATTGCTTATCTGAGAATATTATCATCATTGTGTCTGTTAAAATATTTTTCTAGGTAGAAAGATCAGTCAATGTTGAATGATTTGACTTGTTTGGAAAAACTGGCCATATAAATGATAACTAAGCCTACAAGCATGGATATTTGCAGAGATAAAATGATCTGATGGGTCCTGATGCTACAGAAATAAATTACACAATCTTTATCACTTGCACGATGATATCAGAGTATATAGGTATAGGATATACTTGTGGATCCATACCTCACAAAGCTGGTGCAGAGCTGCTGCCCTAGCAATATTTTGCAGAATTTATTTTTCTCAGTTTGCAATAGCATAGGCAGAGTTCAAAATCCCAAACCAGGGCTACGGTATATGTAAATATATATTTAAATTGGGATATAAAGACAGGTTGCCTTTGGGAACATATTGAGCCGATTAGTTGATTTCAGAAATGATTAACTTACATAAAATCTGGCTGCAGGGCAGTGGTGGGTTTCAAAAATTTTTAGAACCTCTTCCATAGGTGTGGCCTGCTTTGTGGGAGTGGCTTGTTGGCCATGTGACCGGATGGGAGTGGCTTGCCGGCCATGTGACTGGGTGGGCATGGCCAACTTGTAAAATGTGGTGAAACTCACTTAACATCGCTCTTGCTTAGCAACCAAAATGTTGGCTCAGGAATTCTGGCATTTGAAGCAAGTAAGTCTTAAAGCTGTCAAGTTACAAGACCCTTGCATCCCTAACCCTTTAGAAAAAAAACCCAGGGGTGTTCAAACTTGACAGCTTGAAGACTTGTGGACTTCAACTCCCAGAAGTCCTCCTCTCACTGTTCCTCTTGATGATGTGCGGACGGGCGGGGAGAGGAAGCTGGAACCGGTTCTAAACAGCACTGTAGGTTTGTGGAACCTCTTCTATAGAAGAGGTTAGAACTGGCAGGAACCCACCCCTGCTGCAGGGGTACTCCAAACCTTCTGTATTTTAGCAGTTTAAATTTCATAATTGGCACTTTTAGATCATTGGGAAATAAGCCCTTCCACATGTACTGAAAAATCTTGCTATGTGACTTCTCCCAAAGTGCAGAATCTGTTAGTAAAATATAAATTACAGTTTCTGTAGATAGGTGAAAACAGAATTAGTGTATATATGTATTATGGGACACCCCCCCCCCCGAGAATAAAATATTTCGGGGAATATTAAAAGAGGTAGAATATTATATTTCCCCAAAGGAGAAATGGTGAAACATGTTCTTAGAGGCAGAAAGCTGCCCCCCGTCTTTCTCAATAGCCTATGGCAGATGCCCATTAAGAAATCCTGGGCCATCTTATTCAAAAATAAAATACCTTCACCCTCAGTGATGGGATTAAAATTTACATCCTTCCCCACCCAAATTCTAAGAACAGGACATGATGTTTAGGACATAATAGGATTAACCCAGCATAGCAAAAGACACAGAGCTCACTACATTGCACAACCCCCAGCAGCATTTCAGAAACTGTATAAAAATCCTTGCAGTCATCAAGCTAATTTGTCAGCTGTCCCAGAACTGCATGCTGTGATTCTGTTCATCAATAAATAGACCTCCTTTTCTAAACAGCTAGCCTCCATTTTATTTCCAGCACCTTTCTCCCTCCTTGGAACTGAACCAGATGTATTTTTCTTCCTACAATATGTGTGTGTGTGTGTGTGTGTGTGTGTGTGTGTGTGTCTGTCTGTCTGTCTGTCTGTCTGTCTGTGTGTATATGTACCATATTTTTCAGACTACAAGACACACCTTTTTTCCTTAAAAAAAGGCTGAAAATCTGGGTGCATGTTATACATCGAATACAGCATTTTTTGCCTCCCGAAGCCCCGCCCCTTCACCAAAATGGTTGTGCATACCCTTATGGAGGCTTTCAGAGAGCTTCTGGAAGCTTGGAAGGACAGAAATGAGCAACAAATGGGCCGTATTTTGCCCCCACAGCCCCCTGCAGCACTCTATAAGCCTCCATAAGGCTATGCATGCAATTTTTTTGACAAAAATGGGCCCTTTTTTGTGAAAAACCGGCCCTTTTTTGTCATCCCCCCCCACTCCAGGAGCACTTTGCAAGCTCCCCCCCCCCCCCAAGGCTTTTTATGCCTTTTTTGGGGGGGAATGGTCCTGTTTTGGGGAAAAACAGGCCGTTTTTGGGAGGTTTGCAGAGTGCAAAAACTTTTTTTTCCTTTTGGAAAGCTCTTTAACTGATTGATGAAAATTACATTGATCAAGTGCTATGCCAGCAGAAACAAAGTCTTAGGTGCTGCAGATTGTCAGTGATTTCCTTCTCCAACACATGGATAAATACACCTGGAAACATCTACCTACCTACCGGTATCTACTCTCTCTCTCCCTACCTACCTACTCTATTTCTCTCTCTCTCTCTCCCTCTATCTACCTACGTACCTACCTACTCTCTCTCTCTTCCCCTACCTATCTACTCTATTTCTCTCTCTCTCTCTCTCTCTCTCACTCACTCACTCACTCTCTCTATCCCTGTACCTACCAACCTACCTACTCTCTCTCTCTCTCTCCCTACCTATCTACTGTATTTCTCTCTATCTCTTTCTATTTCTCTCTCTATCCGTCTACCTTCCAATCTATCTACTCTCTCTCTCTCCCTACCTGTCTACTGTATTTCTCTCTCTCTCTCTCTCTATCCCTTTCTATTTCTCTCTCTCTATTCCTCTACCTACCTACCTACACACACTCTCTCCCCGTACCTACCTATCTACTGTATTTCTCTCTTTCTATTTCTCTCTCTTTATCCCTCTACCTACCTACCTACCTACCTACCTACCTACCTACCTACACACACTCTCTCCCTACCTACTGTATTTCTCTCTCTCTCTCTCTCTCTCCCCCTTTATCTACCTACCTACCTAATCACTCTCTCTCTACCTACCTACCTACTGTATTTCTCTCTCTTTCTCTCCCTCTCTATCCCTCTATCTACATACCTACTTTTAAAAAAATTGCCTCTTCAAAACCTTGGTGTGTCTTATACTCCGAAAAATACGGTATTTAACAGGAACATTCAGTTAGATAATTAGTGCTTTTAGTCAACACCTGGTTAATCAGTGTTTTCAGAGAAATAAAAAAAACTGAATGGAGATTTATAATGAATTGTGAATCAGCTATATTGTCTAAACTACCTAATATATATAGAATGATCCAGGAAAGAAAATGATTTAGATCTAATTGTGAGCTGTGAGGTTCCCAATCCCTAAAAACCTTAAGGCACATAATTCACAGAATCTGGTGGAGTTTAAAAAACTTTAGAAACTGCTTTAGCTGAAAAAATTATCAAAAGGAACTGAAAAATGTTATAATGGAAAATAGAATCAGTCAAATCTAGTAACCATTTTCAGTTACTTTATTAAAAGTTTTGCTAATACTTTACTCTCATCTATATGTATGGAAGTATATGTTTAAGAATCTCAAGGCAATAGAGAGGCAGACAGGTGAATAGATAAAAATCTGCTTCACAAGGCACCTTAAATAGATAAACTAAAAATCCATGGTTTTTTTTCTTAAAGGCTGTTTTCTCACATCATAAAAGATTTGCATTAAGCCCAATCAAGCTTTAATTCATTAGCTCCTGATTAAAAGAACTATTCTTAACGAAATGTTAACCACCAATGCCAAGAAAAGCACATCATTTTAATGATGACGAATTCAATGTCTCAATGTTTTTATTTTTTTATTTTATTTAGTTTGTCAAACATGTACAAGATAACAGGTATATGTATAAACATTGACATGAACAAAGTAAATGAGTATAAATAAATGGGGACAGTAGGACAGGGATGGAAGGTTCGCTGGTGCACTTATGCACACCAGTGGTGGGTTCCGGATCCCGTTGCAACCGGTATGGTGCAGCAGGGCTCGGTGCCCCCCACATGCACACGTGCAGCACACGCGCACATGCACGCATGCGCCTTTACCTCCGCGACTCCTCCACAATGCTCCAGCTGCTTGGCGGAGCATTGTGCAAGCACTGTTCTCTCCGTGTGCGTGCGCGGAAGCGCCAAAAAGCTCAAATACAGGTAAGGAGCTCAGGCACGCAGGTGGGCCCTCCGGAACGGTACCTGGTGCTCCCGGCAGGTGCTCCCAACGCCATTACCGGGGCGTACTGCCTGCAACCCACCACTGATGCACGACCCTTTTATGGACCTCTTAGGAATTGGGTGAGGTCCATGGTAGACAGTTTAAGGTTGAAGCTGTGGGGGTTAGAGGATGTAACAACAGAGTCAGATACAGCATCTGTTTGTTTTCATTGAAATATGTATTACTGGGAAGATCTAACACATGCAGAAACCCTAGGCTGGACAAAGTTAAACCACAATTTTACTCAAGCTTCCTCAAAACAAGATGACATGGACAGTCATATTTCTAAAGCAGAAAGATGCAATGTTGAGTGAAACAACATTTGAGGAAATGCGTTCAGCAGAAAAGTTACTGTTTGTTTTTTTGAGTAAATTCCGCTCAATTTATTGCTTAACAGGTGAAAACCATACTGTTCAATTTGACACATGTCTATTCAGAATTAAGCGCCCTTAAGTACGTACATACCAGATGCAAACATACAGATACTAACCTGGAAAAAAAATCCTACCAGTGAGATTTACTGTTGAATAAATACGTTTAAGTTTGCATTGTCTGTTGTACTTCATATTAATCCTAAGGCATGACATTCATTTTGTCTTTGCATTTGGACTTCCCCTACTAAAGATCCCTGAAAATACACATTCAAATGTTTAATAATTATGTCTCCACTCCCAATTTGTACACTTTACTCTCAGGAAGACTACCCGTTATTTTCTCCTGTAGTCATATAGTACAAATATATTATGTTTATTTTGGCCAGCAGAAATAATAGCTTAGGACTTATGTAATCCTCTCCTTTGCTTCTTCTTTGTTATAAACTACAGTGTACAAAAGACTGCTTTAAAGATGAAAAATACATAAATGCCTGGGCTTCAAAATATACTGTATATTCATAAGAATTTCTTTTTTGCTTATAATCATCCTATTGGAGGAGAAAAACTGACAGAAATTCAGGCCTAGACCCTTACATGTAAATATGAAGCTATAGTGTAAAATAAGCTGAAATCTGAACAATTTTCTTATAAATACATGAACATAGAGGCCAGTTAAATTCCCCTATTTCATAGCTTCTTCTATTATAGAAAGAAATACCGTAGGTTTTTTTTTTGTTAGGCTATCCTTATTACTTTTGTAGACTGAAATCTTAACTGATACAAAATATGGATGCCTTTATTATAGGCCTGTCAAACTGGCATCCTGCAGGCCAGATACGTCACATGTAGGCCACACCCACAAAGGCAAAAACCATCATGTGTCATGATCCTGCCCCATGATGTGTTCGAGTTTGATACCTGTGCCTTAGTATCTAGGTATCTTTTAATCTGGTTAATTGCGGCTTAGCTGAAATATAATGAAGATTGTGGTTGTGACTGCGTCTTGTCACAATCTTGTTTTAGTAATCTGGGAAACTTCAACTAAGTTTACTATTTCACCTTGAACTATTAAATTACAGATACCTGGCTTAGAACAAACTAGGACTTTAACTTTTTAAACTCACTTATTTTATGCTATCAAGGACAACTGAGATAAGAAGGTTGAGTACAAATTTGACAATTGTGACCAGATCATTGTTTTGTATATTTGCCCTGAACAGTCCTTATTAGGCCCTATATTCCTACATAGCACCTTTAGTGAACTTTAGACCAGTTATTAAATGATAATGATTACTTTTTTATAATTTCATCTGCTGAAGGACAAATGTTGTATGCCTTGGTGTCCACTGATAATATTTACACTACTTATATTTTTAAGAGCGCAGTTTGGACCAGAGGTACTTCCAGTTCCAGAAGCACTTAATTTTTTAGAAGTGGTTATCAAATTTCATGAGACTAAAAATCCAACAGTATTCATAAATGCTTGTAGTCCATAAATCAACTCAATATGCAAACTTTAAAAACTGACTGGAATAAGGAATTCATTTTATCTAAAAATTAGGGAATGTTTTAATGCCTTTAGATCTTTTATCAGACTAAAATACTCTCTTTATTCATTAGAAAAAGAATGAGTACAACACCATGGTGCTGGAGATGCAATGAAAATAATGTCTCCTGGAAACATTATGCTTTTGTGATGACCTAAAATAATTTTTGGGAATAAGTCATTACATTAATCTGACTTTAATACAGACTTTAATATTCTCAGATGTCATGTTCTTTTGAATTATATATGTGCTGGACAAAACATGGATTTGCCATATATTCCTCATCGTTAAAAGATTTGTTCTTCAACATTAGAAAGATAATATGTGGCCATTCCACTCAACAGATTGAAGGCTAATGTTACTTGTGATATATGAATGAGTTGTTTTCAGAATCAGACACTGTATGGTTAATTATAATGAAATATGGCCATCTTTCTCTGTAAGGACAAGAAACAATGGATGGAAACTAATCAAGGAGAGAAGCAATCTAGAACTAAGGAGAAATTTCCTGACAAAACAATTAATGAGTGGAATGTCTTGCCTCTAGAAGTTGTGAGTGTTCCAACACTGGAAGTTATAAAGAAGAGACTGGACAACCATTTGTCTGAAATGGTATAGGGCTGTGATGGCGAACCTATGGCACGCGTGCCACAAGTGGCACGTGGAGCCATTTGTCAGGGCACGCGAGGCGCTGCCCTGTCAGCTGGCCAGCGCGCATGCGCGTGCTGGCCAACTGAGTTCACCTTTTTAAAAGCTATTTTTCGCCTTCCCCAGGCTCCAGAGGCTTTATAGGAGCCTGGGGAGGGCGAAAAGAGCCCCCCCCCCGGAGGCTTCAGCGACCGTCCCTGAAGCCTTCGGAACGCTTAAAACCACCCTCCGAGCAAACCGGAAGTGACTTCCGGGTTGCTCGGAGGATGGTTTTAAGCGTTCCGAAGGCTTCAGGGACTGTCCGAGGCTTCCCTGATGCCTTCGGAGCGCTTAAAATGACCCTCCGAGCAACCCGGAACTTCCTTTTCGCCCTCCCCAGGCTCCTATAAAGCCCCTGGAGCCTGGGGAGGGCAAAAAAATGTAAAAATGGGGGGTGTCGCGCGTTGTGCGCGCATGCGCACTGGGGGGGTGTCGCGCGTTGCATTATGGGTGCGGCATGCCCGCACTCGACCCCCCTGCGCTCCCCCCACTTGTGGCTTGCGAGCCAAAAAAGGTTCGCCATCACTGGCATAGGGTTTCCTGTCTGAGCAGGGGGTTGTACCTTGTTTTCCTGAAAATAAGACCTCCCTGGATAATAAGCCCAATTGAGCTTTTGAGTGTGTGCGATAAAATGAGCCCTCTCTCAAAATAAGCCCTCCCCGAAAATATTTAAATGCATGTGCAGCTGGTCCCCGACATTTCTTGGGGGTGGGAAGGAGTGGGAAACATACCCCATGCATCCCACATGCACCTGCCATCCATGCGGAATGGCCTTGTGGAGGCCATTCCTGCAAACCATAGCTATTGCGCCCCTTCTCTTAGTGGCGGCTGTAAAAAGAGCAGCAGGCTATGGCTGACAAGAGAATGCCAGAAACAGAACTTCTGGCCCTCTCTGGATCAGCTGATCCGTGGGCCAAGGGCCAAGCGCTTATTTCGGGGGTCAAAAGAAAATAAGACTTTGTCTTATTTTCAGGGAAACACAGTATTAGAAGACTTCCAAGATCCCTTCCAACTCTGTTATTCTGCCTATATGTATCTAAAATATATGAGATGCCTGCACATATGACATGATTAAAGATGAATGGCTAAAGATTTAATTATTAAATTAGAGAAAAGAAGGATTAGGAGTGACATGATAGCTGTATTCAAATATTTGAGAGGCTGCCACAAAGAAGAGAGGGTCAGCTTATTTTCCAAAGCACCAGAAGGCAGGACAAGAAACAATGGATGGAAACTAATCAAGGAGAGAAGCAACCTGGAATTAAGGAGAAACTTCCTGAGGACAATTATCCCAGTGGAACGTCTTGTGTAGGTGTTTCATCACTAGAGGTTTTTAAGGAAAAACTGGACCGCTACCGGTCTGAAATGGTATAGGGTCTCCTGCTGGAACAGGGCATTGGACTATAAGTCCTCCAACGTTCCTTCCAGTTCTATTCTGATTGACATTGATAGACATATTCCGTTCGTTTGTTTTTTCTACTGATATTTGGTTAAATAAAAACTACCATAACAACAATTGTCCAGATCAGGGGTGCAAAAATCCCAATGATCCCTAAATGGCAATACAGGAGATACGTTTTCTGTGTCTCTTTGCTTCATCCCAATTTTTGTATCTGGTATACCTAACTAATGTAAGAAACCAAATGTATAAATATGAAGCTTGGTTTGACTTTGAAATCATTACCAGTCATATTGTATCTAGGTTAAATTAAATAATAATTTAATTTATTATTAAATTATCCCATCATTCTAAATATTCTATATGCAGAATATAACTTCTGTTTATTAAGTAGAAAATCTATCTATCTCTCTACCTTAGAGACAAGATAAAATATAAATACATTTATAACTGCTGTAAAGATTGAAAGTTCGGCGGTTCGAATCCCTAGTGTCACGTAATGGAGTGAGCTCCTGTTACTTGTCCCAGCTTCTGCCAACCTAGCAGTTTGAAAGCGTGTAAAAAAATGCAAGTAGAAAAAATAGGAATCACATTTGGTGGGAAGGTAACAGCACTCCGTGCGCCTTCGGTGTTTAGTCATGCCGGTCACATGACCACGGAGATGTCTTTGGACATTGCTGGTTCTTGGGCTTTGAAATGAAGATGAGCACCACCCCCTGGAGTTGGGAATGACTAGCACATATATGCAAGGGGAACCTTTACCTTTATCTTAAAGATTGAAAGCCCCTTCTTTATATGTTTATTTTTTAATTATTATTTCTTTCCTCGTCTTTTTCTTTCTTATCACTTTTGTTTTTTTATTATTTTAAAGTATTGTTTTGTTTTGGCTTTGTAAACCCTAAGTAAAATTAATTTAATAAAAGGAGATGTTAGGAATAACTCAATGCACATATTCAGCCAATCAATAAGAATCACGTTTGCTGAAGTGAAATCCCAGTTATGCTAAAATAGTAGCTGTCAATTTGTGATCCGTAGACCTCTGGGGGCCCAGAAATGTTATGATTTAAATCTTGAGTTAAATCTTGTGGGACTGTAGCTACAAAAGATATTTAAATAGGGTCCATGGTAAAGAAAAGATTGAGAACCACTGTCCTACAATGTTCCCACTTTCCTTTCATTATCCCTAAATATATCTATGGAAATATTGGCTAAGTGAAAGCATTGTGTATTATTTATTAACCTGTCTGTAACTGCTCTTCAAAGAACTTTGGCCTTCCCTTATTCAGCAGTGAAACAGCTTCACAGATTTTGAGATAATGTTAACACTTTTGAGGGATGAGAATCTATTTTTTTTTTGCAGCATGATTGCTGTTGACCTCAGAGAACGTTTGTATGATACATTTTCTGATTTTGAAATCCAGCTATATTGGCTTTAGATTAAATAAAAGTAACAATCTTTATATATTTGTATGCTTGTACTGGGAGGGTCTTCACTTAAACCAAATATATATTTCATCTATCTAGATAAACATTAATAATGTTCTCAGATTTGATTTATGAGACCTTGGAGACCGAAAGCCCCGACTATACCGATTAGGATACAGGTAAAAACAACAATGCTTGGAATCCCTACTTTTAAAGTTGATGTCAAAGACTAACATTCTTCTAGTGAGCTACAACGATTAAATTAATAGCTTTAGAGTATTTACTTCATTGTATACCTTACCTCTGAGGCCTGACCATTGATCTATTGCAATAAGTTGTTATTCCTAGCAAGATGGCTAATCCGATCATTTCCCAATGGTCAAACTGACAGAAAACTGCTGCCCTGCATTCTTGTCACGAAGAACAGCTGTTCAGGATATATGTGGGTGATCTCCTGTAGAAGTTCTCCTCAAGAAGAGGATCTCCTCAAGAAGTTCCAAGAAAGTGGTCTACTTCTTGGTTCCTTGATCTTTGCTGGCTCTGCTTTTGTATAGCTGTTTTCAGATCACTATACCTCCCCCAGAAGATCATCATTTTAAGATACCTCCACTATGAAAAATGATCAATTGACTTGCTACGTTGACTTTTCAAATAGACTTTCTCCATTGTAGTTTGACACATTTATTTATTAAGAACACTTCTATGGCCACCTGAGCCAGTTTGGTGTAGTGGTTAAGGCATCTGGCTAGAAACTGGGAGCCTGAGTCCTAGCCCCACCAAAGGCACAAAGCTAGTTGGGTTATCTTGGGTCAGTCACCTTCTCTCAGCTTTAGGAAGCAGGCAATAACAAACCACTTCTGAAAAACCTTGCCAAGAAAACTGCAGGGCCTTGTCCAGGCAGTCTCTGCGGATCAGATATGATTAAATGAAAGAAAAAAAACCCATGCCATTTAAATGTTTAGTGTAAATAGGTTTTTAAAAACTATTACAAAGTATTTAAGGGAAGTAACAAAATGACCTTAGATTTTCTGAAATCACTTTGACTCATTTACCAAGAGTGAACTGAAGACACTATTCTTTCCACATACATTTTTGTCCTCCACAAAGTTTCCCATAATATCAACTTAGTTCTGCCTCTTTAAAGGCAAAAGGACATACCTGGAAACATAATGATGACTGCACTGCACCTGTCACTTCTAATTTGAACTTAATTTTAATTTAGTTTGTGAAAATACCTATGAAGGAAGCCATCATTTGCACACTTAAACAAAATAATACTTAAAAATGGGCCATCAACCTCACATAGGACAAAGATACCATGTTACTAATCTTTTGCTGCAACCAATTGGCTTTATACTGCAGAAACATTTTTGGGATTGCAATATTGAATCTGGCAGTTACAGGTTCCTACAAGAAAACAGTTAAGTCCTACTGAATTTTATATAGTTTATTCTTATGTAAGTATAACATGCAGCTTTAGTATAGAAATATTGTGCATTTATTTATTCATTTTACCTATGTCCCACCACAATTTATTCACTCTTAACTGTTATGATTACAGTAGAAATGACCTGCCAACATTTCCTTTAAACAAGGTAGTTTCATCCTGAATTATGTATCAAATGTGTTTCAAACAACAGGTCTGAACTGAATTTCAGTAGAAACCTGTTGATCAAAATATATACTACTCTAAAAGAGAGCTTCAAAGTGTGCAGGTGTATGCATTTTTCCAAGGCTATATGAAAGCTTAACTCTCTGTTTAGTTCTTCATGCAAGCTGTCAGGAAAAATATAAGAGGAAAAAGGAAAGTGAGAAAGCACCTGCCACTTCAGATGACATCTGAAATTAAACTGGCAATCTTCAGAACAAAAAGGTATGATTTGCTCTAGAGCACAAAATGTTGCTTTGCTTACTAGAGATAGTAATTTCAACTGGACTAGGTGCAAAACTAGCAATTGAACATGATTGATTAACATTTTCACAGCCATAGGGCAAATAATTTAATTTAAAACAGCATGGCAACTACGGTAAATGCACAAGAACTGGTGCAGTTTTAGGATTTTAAAATCCTATAAAATCCTGTTATAGGATTTTACCCAATAAATTAAATGAATCCATTAGGCATTCATTCTGTTTCTCAAACAAGTGGTGGCTTTCTGTGTAATTAATTTTATCTTAACAAGGCTAAGATGAAATTGGAGTCGTACGCTATGAAAATACTGACTTGCTGTTGCTGAACAAACAACATCACTACTGTTATCTGTGTGGGTTATTAAAAAGAGTAAAGCAAGTGTGAAAACTGGTAAAATGCAGGATAAAAACTGGCATTTGTGACCATTTCCCCCTTTAAATTTCTTAAGTACAGCTTCTTAAATACAGAAGCCATTGACTTCAAAAAGGATATTCAAATTGAAAGATGAGATTTCCAGCCATAGGCATTCATTCTTAAACACATGGATACCGAAATGATGAAATGTGTGTTTCCTCCTTTTGTACTTGCGTGTGACATTGCAAGTATCTGATAGAAGTTTGTTGCAACATCATATTAAGTATTTCATTTCCTGCCTCTTTAGCAGATGCCTATAACACCTAATTTTTTTCTGATAGTCTTTCTTCATTTTTAGAAAATAATTGACTTGCCCCTACCTCACTTTGGCCAATCTGTCTGTCTGGAAAGTCATTTACTAGACAGTAACAAATATTTTATTTTGGATTTTAAAAAATTTCAAACAATTGATAAAGCCACACAACCCCCAAAGTAACTCTGGCCAACGTACAAGGGTTAAATGCAACAGCAATGTAATAATAACAACAACAACAACCACAACATGCCAGATATCATGGTTGTTGAGGACCGAAGTGTACAGTTTATTGATATCGCTGACCAGGAGATGCCAGAGTCGAAGAAAAAGAACTTGAAAAAATCATGAAATATCGCAATCTGGCCCTCGAAACTTGGTACCATGTCCAAGAAATTTACAAAACACATCAAGAAATTGCAGCTTCTGCAATAATACCAGTGGAACTGCAAAAAACTGCGCTACTTGGACCATCGTATATTTTAAGAAGATACTTGGTTGATACCTAGGATGCTGGCAGCAACCCCTATCAACCATTAGCACCAGTTAATGGTATTTGTGACACATTTATAAATTTTGACTGAGTTTCATGTTTAATGAATAAAAGAGATAATAATATAAATAAATAATAAATAAAGTCTTTTTTACTGTTCTGTCTTTTTATTTTTTGCTTTGCCAATAAAGTTGAATGCACTACCACATCAGTTACTGAAGTATAAAGGAGATAGAGCACTGCTTTTGAAATCCACTTTTTGCATTTCATTGAGATTTAACTAATATTAAATTGGGCCTATGTCCTCCCACAAATGGAAGTTCATGGTTTTAATTTGGGAATTTGGACTAGATGCTGATGATGTCTATGAAAAATGTAAGTTCTACTTACATAAACTTACTAAATGTAAATACAGCTTGGTCATGCCAACTATAAAAATCTGTATTACTTGACAGTGACAATTAATCAGTGGAATGGCTTTTCCTCTGAAGCTATGGGTGCTCCATTACTGGAGATTTAAAAGAAGAGATTGGTCAGACATTTGTCCAGAATGGTATAGGGTCTTCTGCTTGCCCCGGGGGTTGGACTAGAAGACCTCCAAGGCCCCTCCCAACTCTGATATTCTGTTTATCTCCATTCCAAGGAAAATGGGAGAAACGAAAGAAAAATGGATTCTGAATATAACTTTATTCAATTCTTAATAAAGTGGCATGTTAAATATATTCATTTGCAATATTGAGATTTGCACTTGTTTCATTCCTTTCTATTTCAAAAATCACTGATTGATACTGATGTGAATTATGTAATTAAAAAAAAAATCAGCTAGCATGACAGTGAGAACAATTAACCAATGGAATGGGTATAAATAGAGGTAGGTCATGCCAATTATAAAAATCTTTATTTATTGGCAGTGAGAAGAATTAATCAGTGGAATGGCTACCTTCAGAAGTTGTGGGTGCTCTTGCAGATTTTAAAGAAGAGATTGGACAGCCATTTGTCTAGAATGGTATACGGTCTCCTACTTGATCAGGGGACTGGACTAGAAGACCTCCAAGGTCCCTTCCAACTCTGTTATTTATTCTGTCTATGCAAGACCAATGCAAAGAAATAACAGTGGAACACAATGCTGTATACTAATTTCAAAATGAAGAATGCGAGTTCCATAAAAAAAAAAACCCCTACCAAACACCCTTCTTCTAGCCCCCTTTCTCAAGTACAACAAAATCCAAACACTTTTCTCAAAGCAGACCTTTAACCCTTGCCTTCCACGGGTTTCTTTTATGTCTTTCTAAAGCTGTGTGTCAGCTACAAATCTGAGCTATGGAACTATCTTTTGTAATTTCTAGAATGGAAGTGTACAGGCCCACTACGTTTTCCTTCTCAGTAAGCTAGCCTACTTAAAACCAGAGCCCCAAACTAGGTACTGTTTTCATCATTGGCACCATGCCAAGAAAGGTGAAGTTATCAGATGCTTCCATGCTTTGAATACCTTTTCTTTCATTGCTGAAAAGAGCTCAAAGGGGCTGATAGAAGAGGAAGCTAACAGATTGAAGACACATTTTCCAGATGCATTCCTAAATCTTCAAATTAAGCCACCCTCCTGTCCTGCGTAATTAGATAGAAATACAATCTCATATGAATCCTACAGATAACACAGTTGGCATATTAATTCTTGTGAATTAGGAAACTGTAATGATATGTGGCAGATTCATATAGGACTCTCTTTTCCTACCAGATGATATGAAATCTCAGGAGAGTGTGTGGAAGAAGCTAACTAACTTCATCAATCCAATTGATAATATTGATAATATTGGAGTAAATCTATCAGAATAAACCAGTTTGGTATAGTGGTTAAAGCACCTGGCTAGAATCCTGGAGATTGTGCATTCTAGTCCTACCTTAAGAACAAGACAAGCTGGGTGACCTTGGGCCAACCACTCTCTCGCACCCCTAAAAAAAAGGCAATGGCAAACCACTTCTGAAATCCTGTAAAACAATAACAACAACCACCTTGCAGGCAGTGGCCAAAAGTCATCATTGACTAAACAAAGCCTTCCATCAGAAGACCTGGATAGTCTTGGCAACTATAGCTTTATCATGTACTGCCATGGAGTCTGAAAAAAAATCTCTATAATGTGGTGAACCCTACTAGCCTCCGAGCTGAATCCAAGCTTCCGCTCTACAAAGTGGGCAACAAGGCTGACCATATAATTGGCTCATCATCACCACCTGTTAAGACTTGCCCATAGAAAAGAGACATCCAAAATCATGTACTTCTCCCATCACCTGAGAACCAATCCTTCAGAGGCATTCAGTGTAGAAACCAAGAAACATCAAGGGAAAAGTTTCTGATTTATCCTTAACACAAGAGGCCAAATCACACTGAACCCCAGACAAAGCTTAATTAATCTTCCCAACAACCAAACGGGGGAATCTGTAGCATTTTATTACTTTTAACATAAACCATCAAACTATTGTTGGTTTATCTTTTGTAATTTCTAGAATGGAAGTGTACAGGCCCACTACGTTTTCCTTCTCAGTAAGCTTACCTACTTAAAACCAGAGCCCCAAACTAGGTACCCCACCCAACACAGACAGGCAAGACCCAACACAGGGTCCCCACCCAACACAGACAGGCAAGATACCACAATATAAACTGACAGCCAACAGCACTCCTTTACTAACACTGATGGTGTTACCTAGTTAGGTAATGAAAAGTCTGTAAGAAAACAAGCTCAGAGAGCACCAAGGTCCCCTTATTGAGATCTCAGATATTGTAACCTGTTATATATTGTACTGACAGAGAGTAAACACGCTGCCCCTCGCTTGTAGCCATTTGAACCCCCACTCCCAAGTCCGAGCATTGTTTGATGGGGTCAAGAACTGATCCCTTACTCAAGACTCTTACTTCAGATCCAAGCAAACTTTCCTCAGTCGCTTTTGAGAAGCGGGACTTTCTTTTTAAAGTTTAGGCAAAGAAGGAATCTAAGGTTGGAGGGGCAAGCAACCGGCCAGAAAACTTCCTACCGTCTTCTGGCATAAAGAGGCGACTTTGTTGCTGGGTCACAGGAGCCCCTAAAACTATTCCTTGCAATACACGTCCAGGCAGCATACTTACTGGATTAAAGCCGCTTTTTCCTTTTTACTGGCCACTCTGATGGGCTTTAGTTCGTCCCCGTCAGGCTGAAGATCAGTCATGAGCACCATCGGAAAGCACAAGTTCTCCTCGGTTAGGTCGTCTCCTCTGGCTCTACTCCCCCTTCTCCCTGCTGATAATATTCAAATGGGACTCCCTCCGAGCATTTCTAGCGTTTCCGCCTTCCTATCACATTACACTACTTCGCAAGCCCAAAGCCCAAAATGAGACAGTGCGCGGGGTTTTTTTTCCCCCTTCCGTTTTTCTTCCTTAGCCCCTAACTAACCTGAGCGAGTTTGAACTGGTATGGTTGCCCGCCCAGCTTTATAGGCTGAGGCACAGAGGGAGGAGAAAAGGAAAGTCCGGGAGCGAGCCAGCCGCCTTCTTCTCGACCCACAAACTCTGGAAGGAAAGAGAAAAAACCAGTCCCACCAGCTCGTCGGAGATTCACCCGATTATTCAAACGCGGAAACGACAGCTCTTTTTACAGCTCAGCAGCTTTGAAAAAGTCGGATGAGAGGGTTAAAAAAAAACCGAGAAAAGATGGAGATCACGGTGGGACTGAAGCAATGAAATTTGTATCAAAAGTCTGCCCAAGGTGAAACGTGGGAGTGGAGAAAAAAAAAGTTGGAAGGTCATTTGGCCTGATCCTAAGCTCTGGATAGGACCCCCTTCAAGGCACCTTAGGTGACTCTAAGGCTTATTACAGAGCTTAAATGATTCGCAGCTGGATGTTTCCTGCTCAGCTATTGTCACTGGGTGGCTTATGAATACAAAAGGACCTCCTGAATGTTTCATGTGGGGAATAGGAATAAGGGGGGAAAAAGGATCTTTGATCCCTGGTGTCTGAGGACTCACCTGAGCTCTTGGTTTGAAAGAGTGGCAGTGAGCTGTATGGGGATTAGCAATGAAATTAGCAAATTTCAGATTGGGCAAGTTGTCTGCTGATTTGAAGAATAGGTTGGGAGTGATTCAGTTTCCCAGTGTGGGAGTGCTTGAGGCAGGTACCCTACAGCTTCCAAGCATGGAGACCCCACACACTGCTCCTATACTGGTAGGCTAGGAATGCAGCCTTGCTTGGCAGATAGGATGGTATTGTTTCAGGTGGTTTTCTCTGATTGGAAACCTTCTAGCGGTTGGGTTTCTGAGGTCCCTGAAATTGCGGTATTCAGAGGACCAGCCTCAGAGAATATTAAGAACCCCAAAGTTCAACCTTAAGCTATGTAACTCTAAGGGTAGTCCTCGACTTATGAGTACAATTGAGCTCAAAATTTCTGTTGCTAAGCAAATGAGCTTCACCCCATTTTACGATCTTTTTGCCACAGTTAGGTGAATCACTGCAGTTGTTGTGAATTACATGGTTGTTAAGTGATTCCAGCTTCCCCCATTAACTTTGCTTGACGGAAGCTGGCTGGGAAGGTTATAAATGGAGTCACATGACCCCAGGACAGTGCAACTGTCATAAATACCTGCCAGTTGCTAAGTGCCTGAATTTTGATCATGTGTCCATGGGCTGCAGCTGTTGTGCGAAAAATGGTCATAAGTCACTTTTTTCAGTGCTGTTGTAACTTCAAATGGCCACTTAGCGAATGATTATAAGTCAAACATTACCTATAGTAGCATTACGTTGGTCTAATGTTCCAGAATGGTTGGCTAAGTAAATTGAGCATTCTGAGAGTTTTAGTCCAAACATTTTGAGAATGGGGAGGGTGAAAAAAAAACCCCACCGGTTTTGAGCTACTATTGTCTTAAGAGTAGTAAGACAATGAATAGCTTGTTATTAGTCTATGTCAGTGTTTCTCAGTTTTAACAACTTTTAAGATGTATGGACTTCAATTCCTAGAATCCCCTAACCAACTGGATGGGGAATTATGGGAATTCAAGTCTATACATTTTAAAGTCGCCAAATGTTGAGGTTCTATGTCATCTTTTTCTAGCTGCCTGGAGAACATTAAAAAAAATGAGAACAGGGTTTTCTGTGCATTTTTAACCAGAGAGAGCATCATTTGTCCTGCCTTATCTTCTTGAATCTGTTAAAAATGACAGGGTCTCCTAACAATGAAAACTTTGAGGAATCAGCACAATTACTCTTTGTGTTTTCCTCTTTAGTGGAGTTACATGCTCTTTCCCCAGGGGACACGTAACCTGCAACGACTTTCAAAACATTCAGCCAGATTTCCTAACACAACCACCACATTGATGTTGTTGTTCTGGACTTCACTTCTTTCTTGTGTAACTCTTAAGTGATTTCAAATCTTTTGTATGCTTCCAGTAAGGATTATGTCATTTAGAGTAGCCGTCCCCTTTTCTTACCTCTACGCCACTTTATGAAAGTATTGCTGTGAAATGCAGTTTAAAAATTGTTAAATGCTACTGGAATTCGGGTTAGCATTCTGATATGATCTGAATCTTCTGGAGTTGAATAGTTAGCCACAACATTTTGCAGTTGATTGTGCTCATGGTTGTCACTCATCATATTAAGGAATTTCCTGTAATTTTGAGATTCTGAGGGCAGTAGAGACCTCCATGGGCACATCTCCCCTCTGTTGCTAGTTATAATACAATACAATACAATACAATAGTAGAGTTGGAAGGGACCTTGGAGGTCTTCTAGTCCAACCTCCTGCCTAGGCAGGAAACCCTATACCGTTTCAGACAAATAGCTATCCAACATTTTCTTAAAGACTTCCAGTGTTGGGGCATTCACAACTTCTGGAGGCAAGCTGTTCCACTGATTAATTGTTCTAACTGTCAGGAAGTTTCTCTTCAGTTCTAAGTTGCTTCGTTCCTTGATTAATTTCCACCCATTGCTTCTTGTTCTACCCTCAGGTGCTTTGGAGAATAGTTTGACTCCCTCTTCTTTGTGGCAACATGGGTTTTTATAACATGGGTTTTCATTTGAAACAGATGAGGAATCCAATCACACTAAATTCATGCTGTATATCAGGTCTGTCAAACTTGCGACCCGTGGGCTGGATGTGTCATGTGCTGGCCACACCCTGCCCAGTTTAGCAAAGGGAGAAAAAGTCCTGATACGTCATGTGACACTGCCATAATGATGCAAGTTTGACACCTCTGCTTTATACTGGCTGATCTGCTCTGTGTTTCCCAGATTAACATATAGCTTGGAAATCTTGCAGCTCTGTCAGTTCTGATTGGCCTGACATTTCCTGGCTTAAAACATATCAAAATAAATTTAAAAATGAGTGAAAGTACACTTGACATATATTGTACACATTTAAGTTTAAATTTTCATGCAAATTAAAATATGTAGTTTAATGCAGAAAGAGGGTGGAAGGAATTATTACACCCACTTGTGAAACTGTATTTTCTAAATATAGTGATTCACCAATTTATAGGATGAATCATCATTCCCTATGGAAGTATGCAAGATAGAGCACGATATTAACATTGTGATACAAATTGGATGTAACGATTTAAATCATCTTGTTCTGGCCAATACAATTACCAATACTTACAACTGAACCTGAGTCATATATATATATACCAGGGGATACCAGGGGTACCAGGTATACCAGGCATACCAGGGGTTGTAACACAAATACACACACACACACACACACGTGTGTGTGTGTGTGTGTGTGTTTGTGTTACAAACAGCTTAGCTGATAAAGGAGGAGAACCGGTGGTGTAGTGGCTAGCAAGTCTGCCTAATATGTAACACATCCCAGGTTCAAATCCCAGTAAGGGTATGGCTAGCTGATGAGAGCTAAACAGCTTGAAATGGATCCATACTAGTCTCCCTTTATTTATTTATCAGCACAAATACAACACACACACACACATATATATATCAGCACAAATGCAACACAAATGTAACAAGGCAACATTAAAAAAAATGGCTTTCTGCCTGGATGGCTCCTAGGGTGAGCCGATAGACAGAAAAGGGAAGCAGTATGCTCCCTCCCATATTTGGGCATACCAGGGGTTGTGACACAATACATACCTATTCCCCTGGCTTAGCTGATAAAGGAGCAGAGCTTGTGGCTTAATGGCTAATACAATTGCCTACTATGTAATACAGCCCAGGTTCAATTCCAGTAAGGGTATGGCTAGTTGATGAGAGCTAAATAGCTTGAAATGGATCCATACTAGTCTCCCTTTATTTATTTATCAGCACAAATACAACACACACACACACACACATATATATCAGCACAAATGCAACACAAATGTAACAAGGCAACATTAAAAAATGGCTTTCTGCCTGGATGGCTCCCAGGGTGAGCTGATAGACAGAAAAGGGAAGCAATATGCTCCCTCCCATATTTGGGCATACCAGGGGTTGTGACACAATACATACATACATACATACATACATACATACATACATATATTATACAGTAATGGAAGCTATTCTTGTTTAAATGTAGTTATTCTTCTATTATGTGTGTACAGTATTCATTTTCCCATTGCTGCATATTCTCCAAATTTAAGTTCCCAAGGCAATGTTTGTGAAGAGTCGGTGTGGTGCAATGATTCCCCCCTCCCCCACAGTTACCACTCTACGAGTTAGGTTGGACTGAAAAACAATGATTGGTTTAAAGTCACACTATACTTTTGGGGGGTGGGGTAATGAAGAAAAATGTAATGCATTCTGGTTTGGCCAGAATATTACCAGAACCAGTTAACGAAAGGAAAAAGTAAAACTATTTTAGTAATATAAAAAAATGGCTGCCGTGAGAGGGGTTGGGCCTATTAATGAAGGGCTCTCTAGTTTTTGTAAATAGTCAGAACATCAATTTATTAAACGATAAACTATTGAGGATTCTAAGTACCACTTCATCTTAAATGTATCTTTTTTCTTCAGTAGAAGGGCACTTATTCAGATCAAGCATTAGGCTCCAGCCATTCACCATGTTTATTTTTCTAGGATACTTACATGATCTGTGTTAGGCCAGGAGGTATTCTTGGAAATAAAGCTGAAAAACTGATGCGTTGTGTGTGACATGCCCGTTTCGTATTTAATTTCTTTTAATTAATTTTTTTTAAGGCAAAGGGAGCAGGGGGCCTGGCTGAAGCAGATTGCCAGTTTGTCACGTTAGTTATTTATGGTGAAAATGTGCTATCCTGCTGACTAATACAACTAATTTTCATGCTAGTTTTATCAAATTAATAGAAAAATTATGATCAACATATGTAAACAATGAATACTTTATGAAATCATTAAAGGAACTATTTTTTTAAAAAAATATGATTGCCAGATAAAATACATGGTTGTGAAAGACAACTTGAGCTATCTAAGTCACTAATATAATTTTACTAAAGTAAAAACAGTATGAGCTATACATCTTAATTTGCATTTTTGTAGATGGTTTTTCTGTTGTAATTTTCCACCCTCAAAGCTACTTTTGGCATAAACACTTCTGTAGGAAACTTATTTTCCTCTACATTGCCCAATTTAAATATGTTGAAGATTGATCATTCCACATAAATGTAAATTGATCATTCCACATTTTAATCATCCTTTGGTTGAACTTGGAACTATCATGCTATCATTTTATCCTTTGTGTGTTTGCTTTACTTTTTTGCTTAGTAAAGAATTGGGAACCTGGAAAAAAGTACTCAGTTCCCTACTGTCAGTTCAATAAAACAGTCCGAGTGGAGTTATCTTTATCTCTGTTATGAATGATTTACTGTGTTCACATGAATTCCATCTAAATATGTATCTTCCCTTAGGAAGTTGAACATTATGAACAGCAGATTTACAACAATCCTTAAGATCCTCTCCATGAAATAAAGAGTGCAGACAGCCAATGTTTCCTATAGTCTAATCAGGAGCTGGCAGATGTATATAATGTGTGAAAAACTGTAATTTACAGTTATCTAGAATCTGCAAATATGACATTCCTTAAAAAGACAAAAAATAATTTAGGCTTTGGAGGTGGAAAAGTGTGCATACTTATTCTGGCTTGAAATAATGTTCATTATATTAAATTATGAGTCAGTATAATAGAGATAGATGTTGTCCAATGTATCACCATCTTTCTGGAAAGACTGGCCCATCGGATCAGGCCGCTTGCCTTTTGCCAGCATGCCATATCTATTTTTTAAGTGAATTGACTTTCCTGCTGTGCGGTATCTCACCGACCTAATCATGAGTTAAGGCTAATGAGTTTTCATTTAACTAATAGTTTAAAAAATATTTCAGAAGGGGTGCATGCAGTCCCATAGCCTGTTCCACATCATGTAACTACATGTAGGTAAGGACTGCATTTACATATTTATTGGTGTTCTGTGATAACGACAGAATTTATTCCATATTAAAATTGCCAGGCCCAATGAAGTAAAACATCTCCTCAGAGTAGATGTACTGATTTTCTGCAGCACTTATGGGAAAATCACACTTTCTGCCAGTCTGATATATATATGTCTGAAATATAAATGTTGCCTAGGCAGCAAGCAGACAAGAGGTAGTAGCTCCCATTGACTTAATTGTATGAGAAGGAAACTTAGGGAGGACCTGTCCTGATGGATCAAGGAGAGATCAAGTGGTGATGGGAAGTTTGTAATTTTAGCTTGCAAGATGCTGTTTACTAACCTCATAATAAAGTGATAGCCACTCATCTAGTCATGCTTTCTGGGTGTTTACTGGGTGGTGGTGGTGGTGGTGGTGGCAGTGACTACCAACTTCCTGCCCATTTCCCCATTAATTTTGCTTGTAGGAAGCTGGCAGCAAGAATTGGAAATTGTGATCATGTGGCCCCAGGGATATTGCAATGGCCATAACTTTGTAAATAAAACTGGTCTGAACGCCATGGAAATTTAAATTCCACAGGACTAATGGAAACTAGATTTCTTATCCATACATAGCGGATTAGTAGTATATAGATTTCTCATGCTATAATATTTTTTCCCTTCTCTCACATTAAAATGTTTGGTACAGGAGTAGCTTTCTGCTGCCAAACTAATTTTTCCAGCTCAAGCTGGTGCATAACTTGTAATTCTCTGTTAAATATATAAAACTAGCATTAACTTCCTCTTATGCAAAAAGCGAACAAGTAATGACACAGAAGAATTAATGGACCTATGAAACATTTTTAAAGAAAAAAAATGTCTAGATTTTGGAATGGTGAACTGCACCATTCCCATTTAATTTCTATTAAAACATTAATGGTTTGATGTGACCTTACGTTTCAAGCTTACAGAATCTTATAAAAGATAAATAGGAAATTGAGCAGTGAATGTGAATGGGCAATCTCAAACTGTGAGCTTTTATTCTGTAGAAAGATCCTGTTACACAAGTATGAGAATCAATAGTAGCTGTATTATTGTGTAGTCTTAATAGCCTATGTATTATGGATGTAGTAAAACATATCCCTGAAAAGCAAATGTAACACAGCTATTCATTCCAGCTATCTATACCCCAAAGGCCTATCTAGACGATTAACAAAATTGCTTTTTGCCGTTAGTGTGACATTCTAATCCTGATCTACTACCAGAAGTGTTGTCTATAGAGATAAATAAAAGTCACTGCTGTAGTTCCAATCCATCATTGCTCAAGAAACATGACATCGAAGATTTTTTTAAAAGATAGACTAATGAAGAAATTGAATGGAAGATACTTATGAATGAATATGCACAATATTGAAATGTACTAAGAATAAATTTATTTCTCCAACCTTAATATTTTAGAATTGTTAATAGGACCAACTATTAATATTTGTCATGCTACTTACCTTTTAAAAAAGCTGGTAATCTGTGATCATCCTCTAGATTTCTAAGAATATTTCTTTTGATTCGATCCAAGTTTTTTCCCCCTTTGAGTGTAGTGATAAGGATATTGGATTGGATATAGCAATAGCATTTAGACCTATATACTGCTTCATAGTGTTTTCCAGCCCTCTCTAAGTGATTTACAAAGCCAGCATATTGCCCCCAACAATCTGTGTCCTCATTTTACTGACCTAAGAAAGACAGAAGGCTGAGTCAACCTTGAGCTGATCAGAATCGAACTCCTGGCAGTGGGAATGCAGAGTTAACCCGCAATATTGCATTCCAACCATTGTACACCACAGAAAAGAGAAAACCAAGATTTAAATCTAGAATCATGGAACACTTAGGATATTGGATCACAACTTTCTCTCACTTCAACCAATCTCATGGGTATGACCTTGTGAAGGTAAAGAAGGAGTTTTTATAAACATTTTACAAGAAAAATAGATGATAAATATAAGAAAAGATTCACTTGTGTCAGCTTTGCTTCAGTGTTACAATTCAGTTTCACTTACTCTATATTTGTATGAATTTGTTTTAGAAGTTTGCTTGCCTGGATACAGATATTTAGTGTGTGTTCACTTATTAGTTAAATGCTTCTTCAGAGGTCTTAGCAATGTGAGGCCCGCTCCAGCACCTGGTTGTAGTTTGTCATCAATGCTTAGCCAGTTGCTTATAGGAACATTTACAGCTTCTTGTAACCTTTCTTTCAAGATAGAATTCCTTCAGTTATCAATTATGCAAGCCATTGAGATCTCTTCTTGGCTCACCATATCCCTTCATCTACTTGCATCAATGCAAAGTGTTTTCGTAACTAGTGGGATTTTTTCCCTATGATTTTCATATTTAAAATGGTTATCCAAATATTTATTTATTGCTTGATTAATATTAAAAACATCCTTCAGTGTCCAAGCTTTTGGCCACCTGATTAGACAAAACATTTTATGCAAATAAACGTTTTTTTTTTGCAAATAATACACATCATAGTGACACCATTTATTCAAAGAATAATTATGTTTCTTTTTACTGACTTCTCACTGTTTCTGGACTATGCATTGAAAAATAGCCAAAAATAGTCAAATAAATTTTTATCCATCTTAGATGCGGCCATAAAGTAATGCCATCCTTAATAATTTGCTCCTCTTGCAGATATAACAATGATGTAATTTTACCAGAGAAAGCCCATGAAAAACAATGAACCTCAGGTTGCTCACCTGAAATTAGCATTCTTTGTATATCCATGTTCTTTTTTTCTTTCCCCCCCCTTTGCTTATATTACATATTCTATGATAATTTTGAAGGAATTGGGTGGGTACCAAACTGTCGCTTAACAAATTAGACATGAGGATGTTAAACTTTGGACCTAGAAAATGCTTCAATACTGTTCCATATTAATACATGCACCTAAAATGTCTTGACAGAAATTCTTAGAAGTGCCTAAATGCACTTCCATTTCAAGCATTTAGATATATTTGCAGAATGGGAAGATTCATAACACTGTTCCACATCACTACTACAACTGTATCCTCCGAGTGTTCCTAATTCTCAGTTATTCTGTCTCTCTCTCTGTGTGTGCATGTGTGAGAGAAAGAGATGAACAGTTTCTCTGCATGGACACCAAGGATGATAGCATTTTGATCCATTATCTTTAGTGGTGCTTTAGATCAAGAATAACAAAGAAGATATTTGCATACTTTTTAAATAACAGAAGAATTTGCCTGCCAATAATTTTAAAACTAATAGAAAAAATAATACTATGCGAATAACTGAATCTACACTTACATGCGCAAATCAATTGGTACATTTTATGCAGGGATGTGCGGTCAGGGGAGGCAGGGGAGGCAGAGCCTAACCTCTCTTCATGAAATAATAGTATATAATATACTATACTATACTATACTATACTATACTATACTATACTATACTATACTATACTATACTATATATATATTATTATTATTATTATTATATATTATTATATACTATATATATTGTATTATAATATTATATACATCCGTCCGGGCACGCCCGGGAGCTGCGGAGGGCGGAGGCAGAAATGTCGGCACTGCCGGATGACGAAGGCACGAATGGACGGAGGTAGCCAGAATGGCGCCAAGGCAGTCTGGCGGGCGAGCGACCGAGGATCAGGCTGCCTCGCTCGCTCTTTCGTCCGCCCGGACCGCCTCGGCGTCACTGTGGCTACATACGTCCGGCCGCGCCCGGGAGCTGCGGAGGGCGGAGGCAGAAATGTTGTCGGCGCTGCCGGATGACGAAGGCATGAAAGCGACTGGGGAACGACGAGAACCTTCCTGCCTCTGCTGGATTTCGTGCGCTCCTCGCGACTGCAATATGCAGTCGCGAGGAGCGCGCAAAGTCCAGCAGAGGCAGGAAGGTTCTCGTTGTTCCCCAGTCGCTTTCGAGGACTGCGGAGCACGAGCCGGCGGAGCACGCTCAGGAAGGCGGGGAATGGGATCACGTGTGCTGGAGGCTGAGGCAGCCTGAGCCTCCAGCACACGTGGTCCCATTCCCCGCCTTCCTGATGACGTCACCAGCCTCACCAGCCATAAACCTCACCGCACGTCACTGATTTTATGTACCTGAAAATATGTATGGTTGTATATATATTAATATTAAGGGACAAAAATCTAAAAATAGTATCAGTTTTACTGCCCCAAACTGCAGTATTACAATCAATTTTTAATTGATACTTTAAAAGAATTCATGAAAAAAGTCATAACCGCTTACATTTTTAATGTATGCGGGATTTATATGCGTCTTTCCTTAAATTGCCAGATTTTTTTTTTGAAAAAAACCAAAGCAGCAAATTATGGTTCTTTGTCAGGTAAATTTCCTTTGTACAGTATTTTAAATGCAAAAAAACCCTTAATTTTTTTTAAAAAATAATATTGTTTGTATACCACTTTCATCATATATCTTTTTTTTTGAGGCAGTTTTTGATCAGGGAATGACATGAACCATTTGATGTTAGTGTTGATATCACATGAAGTATTGGGGAAATAGTTCACTTCCAAAGGAACCTGTGCCAGAAGTATTTTACTTCTTGATGAAGACGCACTGCTAATTTAGAATATGTCTGCTCATAGTCTTAACAAATATAGATAATGGGTCTAGGCATGCTAAAACATGTTAAATCAGTGGTTCTCAACCTGTGGGTCGGGAGCCCTTTGGGGGTCGAACGACCCTTTCACAGGGGTCGCCTAAGACCATTGGAAAGCACATATTTTTGAAAAAATATGGAAAACATAAAATAATCTTATGGTTGGGGGTCACCACAACATGAGGAACTGTATTAAAGGGTTGCGGCATTAGGAAGGTTGAGAATCACTGTGTTAAATAGATGCAGTAAGTGGATTAGCTTGTTCCAAAAGAAGGAATGTGGAATTCATCTTCATGATTTCTCCGTCTTCCTTAAGCCATGTGTTTCTCCCTCTGTTCTGGGAGGTTCAGTTAATCTTGTGGCATGACATGAACCTCTAATGTTGATGGCTGGAGGATGGGAAGGGGAACTAGAGGAGAAAGATTGCTTTTATAGTAAACTTCTGCCAGACTCTTTGCCTTTAAGAAATGGAAGAAATCATTTTGTTTATTGACTGATCAATCTGGATCCCAATCAACATAAGGAAATTGCAAATCTGGATCCAGATCACTTCAATACAAATACAAATTGAGAGCCAAATAAATGTCATAATATGTAATGTAATAGGAAGAGGAACATGTCCTATGTGAAAGGAAATGTGTCATTTCATATGCATATATAGAGAACACCTTGTGTAAAGAAGGAAGAACTGTTTCACATGAAATCCTGTCCTATGTGAAAGGAAATGGGTCATTCCATATGCCTATATAGAGAACACCTTGTATAAAGGAGGAAGAACTGTTTCACACGAAATCCACCCGAACCTTCTATAATTTCGTAAACACCAAACTTAAAGACTCAAAAACTATCCCACCTCTAAAAGGGCATAACGGGGAAGACTGCAATGAAGAAGCCATTAAGGCCAATCTCTTCAACACATTTTTCAGTTCAGTCTTTGTCAACAGCAATGGCATCTCCCCCTCATTTCCTAGTCGTACCTCAATCAATTGCAACAATCTAATACACATTGATTTTACTGAAGACACTGTCCAAAGGGCACTACGCAACCTAAAACCATCTCTATCTATTGGTCCTGATGGAATATGTGCCTACTTTCTGAAAAAGCTCTCCACTGCCATAGCCGATCCTTTAAGCACTATCTATGAAGTATCTTTTAGAACCAGCTCCTTGCCTGACCTATGGTCAGTAGCAACAGTCATTCCTATTTCAAAAAAGGAGACTCCAGTCTAGTTGAGAATTACTGACCAATCTCCCTTTGCTGCATCTCCTGTAAAGTCATGGAATCCATCATAAACCAATCCGTCGCCCTCTACTTGGAAACAAACAACCTACTCTCTAATATGGAATTTATTTCAGAAATAAATTGTCCTGTAATCTGCAGTTCTTACACTGCAAAAACATTTGGACCACACAACTCGACCAGGATAAAGCAATAGATGAAATCTACATAAACTTCTGCAAAGCCTTTGATTCAGTGGTACATGACAAACCTCTGTTAAAACTAAGTTCCTATGGCATTTCTGGATCTTTGCACAAGTGGATAGCTGCATTCCTATCAAACAGGCAACAAGTAGTCAAAATTGGAAGTGTAATATCAAACCCTGCACCAGTTAACTGTGGTGTTCTTCAAGGCAGCATATTAGGAGCCACACTCTTTCTGCTTTACATAAACGACCTCTGTGATCATATTACAAGCAGCTGTGTCCTCTTTGCCGATGACATAAAACTATTTAACACCACAGACAATATTACCACCCTACAAAATAACCTTGACTATGTATCTGAATGGCCGAACAATTGGCGACTCCAAATCTCTGCTAACAAATGCTCTTCCTACACATTGGCAACAAAAACCAGGACACCAAATACAAGCTGGGTGGATACGATGACGATAATAGATACGATAATAGATGACCCCACACTCTGTCAAGGACCTAGAAGTACTCATCTCAAAAGATCTAAGCCCCAGAGCTCACTGTAACAACATTGCCAAAAAGGCATTAAGAGTTGTCAACCTTGTTTTACGAAGTTTTTTCTCTGGAAACACTATACTGGTAAGTAGGGAATACAAAACCTTTGCTAGACCAATCCTTGAATATTGCTCACCTGCCTGGAATCCACACTGTATATTGGACATTAATATAATAGAGAGAGCCCAGAGGTATTTCACAAGAAGAGTACTTAATTCATGTACTCACAATAAAATACCTTATGCTACCAGGCTTGAAATTTTAGGCCTGGACAACCTCAAACTATGCCCCCTACATTCCAATCTAAGCATCTTACACAAAATTATCTGCTATAATGTCCTACCTGTAAATGACTACTTCAACTTCAACTGCAACAATACATAGACAAACAAAAGATACAAACTCAAAGTAAACCGCTCCAAACTCGATTGCAGAAAATACGACTTCAGCAATAGAGTAGCCAATGCCTGGAACACTCTACCTGATTCCATTGTAAATTCCTCAAACCCCCATATTGTTAACCTTAAACTGTCCACTGTGGACTTCACACTTTTCCTAAGAGGTCCCTAAGGAGGCATGCATGTTCTACTGTCCCCATTGATATATACTCATTTTATGTGTTCATGGCCATGTTATACTTATTCATATCCATCTATTTGTACCAATCTTATATGAAAATGTCCATGTCTTTACTAATACCTGTTACCTTGTGCATGTTGACAATTAATTAATTAATTTGGGGGGGGTGAAACATAATTTTCCTTGAATATCATAGGGAGGGGGAATAGGAAGAGCAGAATGAAATAACTTGTAAACCTGGTTCTAAGGAACTGAGTTCCTTAGAATAACAAATATGACGTACTATATGCCTTCCTTATCTGCAAGCTTCAGTCTATGTGTCAGATTTCCTACTGCACCTCATAACTTCAACACTTTTGTCCTGTTAAAAGTAAAAAAGTATAGAGGTGGAGAAAATGCTATGGCACCTTAGGAACAATGGTCTTCTCAAAACTGGACTATTATCTTTGTATTTATTTACTCAGAAATATCATTGGCCACGTTCTGGTTGTTACTGAAATCTACCAAAATAAAAGATACTACCTGAGAGTAGTCCGACATTGGACTGTTCTGTGACAGTCTGCATTTTTGCATGAGCTGCACAGAATGCACATAACAACTACTGGTACATGACAGCAGGAAAAAAAAAATCTCCTTGCTGCCATCTAGTGGCAAATGACTGGAGGTAAGAGAAATTTGCAGGTACCTTGGACATTTTGGTGACAAAAAGACATGTTAAGATACGTACTGTTGTACCACCTTTCCAAAACTGCCCCATAACATATATTTTTTATCTAAATATATTTATAAGTGAATTTAAGGAGAATATATCATTCTCATCAAATATTTACAGAGATAAGAAACTTCTAAAAAAGATCAACAACATTTGCAGTGTGACAGTCCCTGTGGTTTTTTCCATCTACTATGTGGGAGTTTCAGCTATATTTTGGTAAGAAACATTTAGCTGCATGTGAAGAAATTCAACACATGGAACTTTTCTTGTTATAGGGACAAAATGTCAAACAAATAATATGTCTTTGAATCAAAGTATAAATGTTGGGGACATTTATATATTTTAAAACCAGTGTATTAAGAGTGTTTTTCTGGTGGAAAACAGGGTTTTTTAAAAGTCTTTCCAACACAAGTCCAATGACATTATAGCATGTTCATTAAACCATATCATGGCAATATCCATTTTGATACCACATGTATGTGATCCAGACCAATATTGCCTGTTACATCACTATAATTTTAGATTGATTCAGTTTAGTTCCCCAAGTTACAAGTACTTCATCATTACAGAGACATATCAAGGTGTGTACTTGTATAAATGATTGTACCATTGCTAGAAACTTCCTTTGGTGAGGTCAAAGCAGCAGTGTAAAATCTACTGCATTTTGAAGTAAAATATAGTTTGTGAACAAAAGCTGACAGCCTGACAGTCATTTTCTGATGTCAGATACAATATGATCCCCAAAGGTATATTTCAGATGGCAGTGTAAAGACAGGTTTCTAACACTGTCTGGAAAGTTAAGCATGAATAAAACATTTTCTGAAATTTGATCTCTGTTTCTGGTCAGGTATCAGGAGCTGATTCTAGAAAATTGTTTGTTCATGCAACTTCTGTCATCCTTAGGTTGGCAAAAGGTCATCATTCCCATTGCACTGCTATTCTCACTTTACATATGAAACCAAAGAGCGTAGGCAGGATAGGAGAAATTCCTGATTCTCATTGTCCTTGTTTCTGTTGAAGGTCGAACAGATGCAGGAAAATTTAATTTCTGGCATCTATAGACGGGGGTTCAGAAATTTCTGCCCTGAAAAAGTTCCACCAAACAGTGTTAACACATTTGGGTTAGAGCTGGAGCCATTGGATGGAAGAATGATTGCTATTATTTAAAAAAAGAAAAAGAAAATAGAGGATAAGAGGGAATAAGAGGGAAGTAAATAAGTAAGGTAGGTAGTATATCACAGAAGTGAGTACATCCCCTCACATTTGTAAATATTTAAGTATTTGTTGTCAGCAGTTTAGACAGTAACGACTGTGTGTTGCGTTATTTTGAGGGGACAGCACATTTACACTGTCATGCAAGCTGTATATTCACTACTTTACATTGTAGCCAAGTGTCATTTCTTCAGTGTTGTCACATGAAAAGAGATAATTAAAAATTTACAAAATGTGAGGGGGTGTACTCACTTCTGTGATATACTGGTAAGTCATCTCTTTGTTTTTGATGAATTTTGATGGTGGAACAATTCTGGGAGGTTCTTTAGGTTTTTGGTTTTTTTTGTGCCTTCGGGTGAGCGTTGAATCCTGGTGTCTGCCAGGACAAGTCCCTGCAATTGTTTTGGCAAGATTTCAGAAGCATTTTTCCCTTGCTTTCTTCCTCAGGCTGAGAGTGTCAGACTGCCTCTAGGTCACCCAGTTGGTTTCGTGCTTAAGGCTGAACTAGAACACAATTTCCAGGTTTCTAGCCTGGTGCCTTTATCTCCTTACCAAACTGGCTCTCGGAATTCCGATAATAGGGATGTGGGCTGAAAGGGACTTGAAGGTTGTAATTTGCTCTTTCCTGTCTCAGATGTTATTTATTATATTTCCATTCCTGACTTGAGCAAGCTTCAACCTCTTCCCCTGCTTAACAGACAAATACTAAAGGTGACACTGTTTAATTCACCTGATATTGACATTGTGATGTTGTTTAAATATCCTTTGCAGCCAGTATGGATCCAATTCACTATGATGTTTGAAGCTGTATTTCAGACTAAGAATTTATACAATGTTACTGGGCTATACTATAAAGAATAGACGATGCTAAACCATGTTGGAGTCAACTCCTTATGACTTTACTGACCCATTTATATATTTTAATGGTGCAATATTCAATATGGAAATGATTTCCAATTGCCTTCTTCAGTGTGATTCTAAAATAAGCAATAATTTAGAAAAATCACTTTCTTACGCAACTTTATTGATATGCTTATTATAGAATATGGAATAACTCATGTAGAAAATTGTACTAAATTTTGCTAATTTAGACCAAAAACAGGAGTCCGATAGCAACTTCTCAAACTATCACATTTTATTAAAGGGCATATGCTTTTCTGAACTATAGCTCACTTAATTGGTGCATGGAGTAGCCAAACTGATCTCAGTTTGAAAATTTAGTTTCGCTACCCTAGAAGAATGGTAAATCATAGACAAGTGTTCTTTATACTTGTTATACTTATTTAATATATTATGGCAACTGTTAGCCTTTGTGTTAACTTAGAATCAGCAGAGATGCAAGATTAAACAAAATCATGCAGTCACGCTTTAATTCCTTATTTAAAAATTAAATATGCTAAAGTATTATTTTGAAATTATAGAAAAGTAGGGCAGTGCCTACTTGTGCCTGCCTTTTCTCTTGATTCATTTTCATTAGTTCTTTTAGCATGCTTACATAGTTTCATTTTTAAATGAAACTAAGAGTTTCGAGTGCAACTATCTTGTTTCCCTGAAAATAAGACCTCCCCGGATAATAAGTCCAATCGGGCTTTTGAATGCATGCACTAAAATAAACCATCCCCCGAAAATAAGCCCTCCCTAAAATATTGCAACGCAACAGCAGCCATGAGGTGACGACGCTCGCCGCCTCCTTCACCACGAAAATAATAAGATCTCCTCGAAAATAAGGCCAAGTGTTTATTTCAGGAGTAAAAAGAAAATAAGCCCCTGTTTTATTTTCAGCGAAACACGGTATTAATTGGTATCAGTTTAAAAATAGCAAACAAATACATTTAAAATGTGCTAGTCTGCTTCCTAATGCAGAAGCATCATTTCACAGTATGTTCTGTAAAGTGGGCAAGCTATGAGCACTGCTTCCAAGCTACAATGTGATAAGCCCATCATAATAAACTACCTGGTCAAAATATTCAGAAAAAGGAATAAAAGCAATTTTTCTAAGTGTACCTGATGAACACTGATCCAGTGCTGTCACGAGGGCTAAGGCGACATACTTCATCACTTGATTTGCAGAAGCCGGGTTGAATCTTGTAATGAAAATCTGAGTCACTAGAAGAATGCTTTCTCCTCACCATTTTAACGAAGTGAGATTGGTGTGGAAAAGAAATGAATTGGCTTTCCTTTCCTTTAACAAGCAGCTTCTATAGAACAAGCAGCTGTTACGATCTGGGTTGGGTTTTTAAATTCTCAATCTAGTTCAAGCCAGAGCTTTTAAGTTAATAAGTTACTTATATAAATGATGTCACACTTTACTTTCCCAATTCTTTATTCACCTGACTTAATAAGTGCAGAGTAAATAGTTTTATTACCTTTAATACTAAGGTTGATTTTAGCATTAAAATATTACTGACTTTAGAACAAAATTTTGCATCCACTTTGTAGTCATCAGCTCTCCAAAAGATGTAAAATGTAGCCCTTAGCCACTAAACGATGTCTCTGTTTTGTTTTAAGCAATAGCAAGTTTTGTTTCAGACTGGACACTGCAAAACTCATTGATTTCAGTGGGAACAAAGCTATATAGCAAGGCAGCTATTTCTTACTTATCATGTTAGCCCAGAATTGGAGGAAAAAAATTGTTTTGGCTTCAGAAAATTTATAAGGCACAGAATTGGTAAGATAAAGAGATTGGTGGATGAATTGCCTATTGTTTCAGTATTTTTCTTAATTATAATGATGAAACCCATGATCGTGTCTGGTTAAAATGGGGCAGGACAAGTGGCTACTACACTTGGAGAAAATTACACCTCTGCTCCAGGTTATATCCTGAGACTTCGGACAGCATATAGTGGTAGCACAGCACAGGCTGCTCCAAAAGCATCAGGAAAGATATTTCCTCCCTTCCTCTACACCTCTACTGAGTTTTCAACTAGATAGTTTTCACCTAGAGAGACTGACAGCTTCCCAACCAGAGATGGTATTCAGCAGGTTCTGACGAGTTCTGGAGAATCGGTAGCAGAAATTTTGAGTAGTTCAGAGAACCGATAAATACCACCTCTGACTGGCCCTGCTCCCATCTATTCTCTGCCTCCTGAGTCCCAGCTGATTGGGAGGAAATTGGGATTTTGCAGTAACCTTCCCCTGGAGTGGGGAGGGAATGGAGATTTTACAGTATCCTTCCCCTGCCATGCCCACCAAACCATGCCCACCAAGCCATGCCACACCCACCAACCCATGCCTACAGAATCAGTAGTAAACATGTTTGAATCCCACCACTGTTCCCAACCAATGCATCATAATTGGCAGCAGGAGAGGGTGATCAGATTTTTCCAAACAATGGTAGGGTGATTATATCTGGGCTACAAGTATGTGGAAATGCACTATGTGATATCTAATAGTTTGAGTTTTCTGAAGAACCACCATCTGTAATTATCATACCCCAGACATAGTAGCTTGTATCCCTAATGGGCTTACAGTGGTAGGACGCTGCATTTTCCAATAGCTTATCAATGCTCCAAATTCAAGCACTCTCCCCAAAGCTGCAATTTGCAAATGCTTACCGGTATTTGTTTTCTCCAGTAAGGAATTTACTCCCCAGTTTTAGTGTAATATAAACTGAGGAAGGAGCAGTGGGTTAACTACCTCAATACAATTTGAACAACATTGTTAAGAGCAAGTGGTATTTTCTGAGATTTCCAGAGGATCTGCAAAGCATATCAGATAATTTCACACACCCGCTTCCAAAATCAGAACCAGCAGAAAAAGTGTCCTCCCACTTGAACTAGCAGAACTGCTCTTATTGGTGGGAAAATGAAATGGCCTGGTTTTGATTTTTAACATGGAGGTAGTATGATAAAGGTGAAGTTCCATTCCAGGCCAAATTGACAGGGACTCCAAGAAAAAAACAAACTAACAAGATAAGCAAATATTTAATTGCACCAATTGAACAAACTTATAACCTCAATTGCTGCTGACTATTGTTCATGTCTGAATAATGAATCTAGGCTCTCACTGCCAGAGGAAGTGATCAGGAGATTACAGGTAGAACACATATAGCAAGTGATCTAATTTCTCACTGCAAGGCCAGCCAAACTGACTTCTGTATTGTCTTTTTCCCTTCTGGGCAAAGAGTCTCATATAAACTGCTGAGCTCTAAATGATCAATAGAGAATAAAAGCAAAAGTGATTTTCAATCAATTGCATCAAGTCTAACAGTTGAAAATAAAGTAGGCTCTTGAATGTGCGTTCAAATGAAACTTCTTTTATTAGTCAACTTTTTACTGTGATGGCTGGGCTGAGACCAGCTGAAACATTGAGAAGAGGAAGTATATTTTCATAGACCAGGTAATTCCCTCATCTTTTGCTTTCTGCTGAAATTATTCCTGTAGAATTTTCTGTTCATCTTCTTCAGATAAGATAAATGCCTAGACAACATCATAGCAAAAAAATTCCACTCAAACACAGAGTATTGCAGAATATCTACATTCATATGATCTATACCCGTGATGGTGAAGAACCTGTGGCACGCGGAGCCATTTGTTAGGGCATGCAAGGTATTGCCCTGTCAGCTCCAGCATGCATGCATGGGCTGTCCAGCTGACATCGGCCTTCTTTTTTGGTTGTTTTTCGCCCTCCAGAAGCTTCCCTAACCCTACGGGCAAACCGGAGGTTTGGGAATGAACTTCCGGTTTGGCCGTAGGGCTGTTTTTTGCCCTCTGGAGCCTTCAGGAAAGCCTGAAGTCGCATGCATAGCATTATGGGTGTGGGCACAACCGTACATGACCCCCCCCTGCACTCCCCCCCCGCTTTTGGCACACAATGGGAAAAAAGGTTAGCTATCACTGATCTATACAGTGAACTCAGAGAGAACCTCATTGAATGTTTTCATTATGTTGAAAACTAGGGTAATTCTGAAAATAACAATATCCATGAAGCTGGAAGTTTGAGAAGACTGGTGGGATTTGTCCTTTTTTTGGAACAGCATTCCTCCTCAGATAGGGTTGGCTCCCATCCAGTTGGTTTCTGGAGAGCCATTAAAACCTGGCTCTTACTGATAGCTTTGGAAAGGGTTGGTAATTGAGGAGGGACAATGTTTGCAATCCCAGGGTTGCGTGTAGGGGAGAGCTGCTACAGGTTCGCCTGGGTTTGGAAGAACTCATAGCTAATGTTATGGCCGGTTCAGAGAACCTCCAAATCCCACCTCTGGCTAGCTCTGCCCACTCCACTGTTCCCCTCCCAGGTGTCTCCACGTGGCCCATTTTGGATGCGAGGTAAGTGCAGGGCCCACGTGGAAGCTTGGGAAGGGGGGGGGGATGATAGGCCTCCTGGAAGTTCCAGAAGGCTGGAAATGGGCCCATGTTACAGAATGATTAACATCTAGATTTTCTTAAACTAAATTATAGCTGTCTTAAAATGGTGGGATCTTTAACTTCCCTAACTTTCAGTTTTGTCATTGGGTATATATTTTGATTTCAATTTCTGTATGGCATGTGTTATCAAAATAATATGCGTGATCATGTTAAAAAAAACACACTTTATGGGCACAATTAGTTCCATGTGAGCTCTTTGACATCAGACTAGAGATCTGGCTCTATTTTTAGTCATTCCTCCACTGTATTTCCTGGATTAAATGGTGTAAAGCATAACAGGAAATTGTTGAGACAAAACATAATTTGGTCCTTATTCACATAATAACATACATTCTGGCACAATTCCAGTCTGAAAAGAGCAGATAAATAGATTTCTTTGAAGTCATAGGCAAACAGGGATATTAATACTTTAGATCAGCTTACTTCCACCAAATGCCCCCCCCCCCAAAAAAAAACCATTATCTGAAAAATTGTGATTTCTTGGGCAATAAATAACATGTGTTTTAACTTCTCTAACAGGGATTGGAACTTGTTTTTTCCCCTATCTATACAGGTAGTTGTTGACCTACAATAATTCATTTAGTGACTGTTCGAAGTCACAACAGCACTGGAAAAAGTGACTATAACTGTTTTTCACACTTATGACTGTTGCGGCATCCCCATGGTCACATGATCAGATTTCAGACACTTGGCAATTGACTCTTATTTATGAAAGTTGCAGTGTCCTGGGATGTCCTGAGGAACCTTGGAGTCTTAGGGGATGATCATTTAACCAAGAGTCAGCAGTGTGCAGCAACAGCCGAAAAAGCTAATATAATCCTTGGTTGCATAAAAAGAGACGTAGAATCAAAATCACATGAAGTATAAGTACACCTTTATATAACCTTGGTAAGACCACATCTGGAATACTGCATCCAGTTTTGGTTACCACATTACAAAAAAGATGTTGAGACTTTGGAAAAAGTGCATAAGAAGAGCTACTAAGATGATTAAAGGTCTGGAGGCTTAAACACATGAAGAATGGTTGCAGGATTTGGGTTTGGGTTTGGCTGGTCTAGAGAAAAGAAGGACTAGGGTGGGGGCGGGGAACACACATGATAACAGTACTCCAGTATTTGAGAGGCTGCCACAAAAAAGAGGGGGTCATTTTATTTTCCAAAGCACCAGAGGGCAGGACAAGAAACAATGGATGGAAACTAATCAAGGAGAGAAATTGGAATTGAGGAGAAGCTTCCTAACAGTGAGTACAATTAACCAATGGAACAGCTTGCTTTCCGATGTTGTGGGTGCTTCATCACTGGAATTTTTGAAGAAGAGAATGGACAGTCACCTGTCTGAAATGGTTGCTTGAGCAGGGAGCTGGACTAGAAGACCTCCTGGGTCCCTTCCAGCTCTATTCTGATTATTTATTAACTCTTTGTGACCTTCTGACAAGTAAAGTCAATGGGAAAACCAGATTCATTTAACAACTGTGTTGTTAAACAACTGTGGCAAGAAAGGATGTATAATAGAGTAAAAGACAGCAAATATCATGCTTAACAACAGAAATTTTGGACTCAATTGAGGTCATAAGTCGAGGATTACCTGTGCTATTTTTTATATATTTTGTTTACGTTTTTCTCCTTTTCTTTCGCTTGATCTTATTTTTTTGTTCCCTTTTTGTTCGTGTGAAAATATCGAATAAAAATGATATATGTGTTTTAACTTTAAGAAAGGCTATCAGATTATGGCATATATACAGAAAGACAAGATCTTCCAATATGGAGGCATAGCTTGGAAAGAAATATTCTAAATTAAGTCCAGAATGCAATGTCTTCTCTTTTTCCCCAAGAAGAATTCATAGTACTTAAAACCTGTGAAATTTATGTCTCTATTGGAAGTAAGATGGTGACACAGAAAATGTATCAGCACAGTTTCAAGGTCTCCAGGATCAAAGAATGCTTCATAAGAGGGCAAGGTCTCCATTGAACTGCAAAGGAATGTGTGAAGTGAACAGTCTGCCTGCATCAATCTATCAGCCTGGTAACTGAATGCTGTTGAGGAGAAGCTGACATAGCACAATATTTATCCATCAAATCTAATGCTTATGTCATGCTGAGAGTTATCAAGCACTATTTGGAGAAGGATGTGTCCCAGAAAAAAATAATAATAAAGGGATTTTACAATGGATCTTGACAAATATTACATAGCTTATATTCATTACACTTTAATACAGCCATTTTACTATTTGTATGGAGGAGGAAAGATTTTTATAACTGAAGTTTCAATTTGCATTGTAGAAAAATTGAATCCAGACTTCTGCATGTCTTAAATGGTCAGGTAAGCTAGTTTTAGACTGCATTTACATTTTGAACTAAAGTCGCAATTTTCTTAATCAACGAGTATTATATAAATCTCAATGGATTTATCTCATGGAATTTGCTAAGCTGTAAATATTGATTTAAGAGACTAAAAGACCAAGTTCACAGTCTACAGCTAAGTCAAAATCAGACTAGCTGCATTATTGCTTAGCAGAATATGTATGCATTGTCTTTGTAGCATTATAGCTAATGCTATATACCTTTCAATTATTTCCTTGAAAGTCACATCTATAATACAGTGGGTTTTTCTTCCTATGAAATTTATACTTTCAGAATTAGGTATATGAACATATTCTTTTACTACATTTGTACTCTGCCTTCCATTTAGGACCTCAAGTTGGTTTATCTTGCACATCTTTCTGTTATTTCCACCCCCCCTCAACATGTTGGGTGGAGGGAGTGACTGAATTAAAGCCCCCCAATGAGCTTCCATGATTTAGGATGGGCTGCTTCAGCTCCTAGCCTAACATATTAATGACTACATTCTACTGACTTTCATCTCTCTAAAGTTGGTGAATGCTCTACAGACGTTCTGGCGGTTATGAGGGGTAACAGTGTAGAGAAAGGAGAAGAAAAACTCATTATGAATTTCATTTGTTCTGTATGTCACTTGCATGTAACATAGCAGTTCAGATGTGTACCTGATTGCTGTTAAGTGCCTACATCAGATCCTTAAGGGGAGGCACTGCATTAGTATACTCCATGAAGCTAATACATAAGTAAGTCAGGTCCTCCTTCACTTCCTTCTATAAGAAAGAATTATTATTTAGTTTTGGCATCTGTGGTCCAGCTCTAAGTTAAGACCAAGTAGGCATTGGTCTAGGAGGGTAAGGAGGGTCATTGGTAGAGAGCATGAATGTTTCCCCTTCTTCCAAATAATTCCAAAAATGCAAATCTTCACATCAGTATGAGCGGGTAACATTATTGCTATGATGTAGGGATGCCAAATATTCTGAAACGAGGGTTATCCAACACAAGTCTTCGTTTGACACAATTTTTAGGTCTAAACTGCAATAATCTGGTAGCTAAAGGTTCGTATAGTACATTATGATAAAGCTTGATCATTCAAATATGATTTACTTACCAAACCACAGTGGCCTGGGTCATACATAAACCTCTAACCATGGTTCGTAAACTATAATTTTTAGATTCCTCCCTCACATTAAGAAGAACCCAAACAATTTAAGGCTTGGCACTAAAAAGCTCACAACTGAGATGAAAACAGCTCCACCTCCCTTAGGAAAGGCAAACATGATTCTCCTGTTTCCTGATATGTAAATTGCTTGTGCAGAATGACACCATATACACAAACATTGACTGAAGTAATAGTTTTATTTGTTTTACTCAGTTACAAAAATGAATCAGCCCATAAAAGCAAGAGGCCACAAGATTCTCTGAAAAAGACTGATGTATGATGAGGTATGTGAGAGGTTCATATCTCAATAAGGTTCCAGAAAGAGACCTGGCTGGCATTTCACTTTTAATTATTCAAGTGTATTCCTCCTGAAATCTTAAAATGCCAATCCAAAATTGGGATCAAATTGCCCCCAAGTGAATTTTTGAAGGCATATAAACCCTTTTGGTCCAAACTGAATATCTAAATATTTTTAAAAGACTTCTACAAATTTATTGCCTATATAGTATATCTCATGGCTTTATACAGCCTCAGCTTCAGCCAGGATTCACCCTTTATCCAGCTTTTCAGTTTCAGTCAGGATTCATCTTGAGACCACAAGTTTTTATATGACTCCAAAAGGCCCAGAACCAAACTGTTCATTTGAATATTCCCTCATCATTTTTCCTGCTCTTTCTTCCTTTTCCTCAATATTTTTCAGCTACTGATGCAATACCCTAACGATATGCCACGTGGAAGGAAACTTGCATGTTGCACTTTAAAAAGCTGATTTTTTAAAACCCTGGGCTCATGCAGTTGCAAGTCTGCGATGCTAGGAAATGTTGCAGTTGATTTAAGGAGTGCAACAAGTGAACCTTATACCCCCACCCTAAGCAGGGCAAATGATCTTTTCCTCTTTAATTATACTGTAGATGAGATCTGTGTATAGCTCTCCTTGCTGTATTAATTCTTTAGCTTGACTGCCATTGGTGAACAATACTGATTCAGCTGATTGTTTCAAATGCTAAACTCTACTTTGAGTCCCTATAGTTGACTGGTAGTGAATGTGTCATACCACCACGGCATCTTCCTACAATTCTGTAGACTGTTCTGATCCCTCAAGTCCCTTGCATCTTCCCTGCCATCACAACTAATGAAGTTTCTTGGATGAGAAATGAAAGGTTTTATTCTTCTTCCGTAAGGAAAAAAACCAGTCCAGTTGCCTTATGAAAAAGCACCTTTGAGACAATGATGACCTGGATGACTGAGAATCCTTGCAGAGGTTCTGATCCCTGGTTTAAACAATTTAGTTAAAAGTAAAATAATACTATATTGCATGTTCTCCAAAAATTATTTATCTCTTATTGTTATTGGCAAGAGAGCTAAGGCTCTACTTCTCTTTTCTCCATTATAATGATGCAAACCCTAAATTGCTTAGCTTTGGCCGGACAATGTACATTCTTTGGATTCCAGCTGAAAGCAAGGAGCCATCTGAGACTTTTGTAGCACCACAGGGTAATTATGCCATCTACTGTTCTACTTCAAGAATCACATTTTATTTGGATTGCTATATTTACTAAGTAATCTCATAATTTTACTTCGCATCAATTTAAGGAGAGTCTTTAAGCCTCGACTTATAAGAAAAAGATGATGTGAATGGAATCATGTAAGTATACAAAGAAAGCTAATTCAGTGACATATAACAGGTTACATGTAAGGTATGAAGTATAGCATTGATCTGCATGACAAGTCATTAAGTGGGGCAGAGAAGCAGAGAAGCAGATGATAGAATTACAAGGAAATTTGGGGTTCATTTAATCTGATAGATTATTGAACTCCAGCCAATTTTGAAAGGTTAATTAAAATAGTTGTGCTTATACTGATGGATAGTCCAAATTGTTTTATTTCAGAAACAAGTAGTGTGGGATCCATGGACATTTTCCATGGCACGTTTCTACGCTGCACCATATTTGTTTAATAAAAGAGAACATGGAAAGCTGGCACTTTGTCATCTACAACATCAGTCCCTAGTATCATCTTTATTTAGAAGAATGCTTCTGAGCCATAGGTAGATCCAGGAGTAGACCTCCATAAACAATAAAACAAAGGAAGTACAATGGTTTATTTCTACCCCAAAAGCTAAATCCTACAAAGATCAGTGGGAGGGATTATGGTTGAGGCAAGCCAACAGGTAATCCTTGATTTATGACCGCAATTGGAATTACGTTGTAAATTATGGCAGTTGTCAAATGGGTCACCATGAGATGGTGCCTGATTTTATGACCTTTTTTCCCCAGCAGTCATTAAGTGAAGCACCATTGTTGTTATATGAACCTATTGTTTGCACTGGACAAAAAACATCATAAATCATGGTCACAGGGTTATAGGATGCTGCAAATACAGGCTGGTGGGCAAGTGCCAAAACTGTGGTCATGTGACTATAGTGGGGGGGTGGGGGTGGGTGGCCATTGGAACTTTGAATCCAGGCAGCAAGTAACTCTGGGAAGGTCCGCTGTAAGTTTGAACAGTCGCTAAGCAACTAGTTGTAAGTCAAGGACTACCTGTATTTATCTTGTGGTTATTTATGTATGTGCCTATGTCAGTGCATGTGTGTTTATGTGTGGGACAGAGATTTGTTATGATGACTGGCATTTTCTGAATAGGCGAATTGCCTAATAACACATTTTATGATAGATCTACCACAAAATGCTCCAACTAGTCCAGATGTGCCCAACAATCCCCAAATTTATTTATCCATATTATACACTTTTGCTCCTAAGATGTATGAATTATAATTAGTCATATTTAAGGCCTAAAATGTGTACAAACATAGTCCTAGGATTTAAAGCTACTGTAATTTTTGAAAACTTGATTTGATAATCTAATCACTGAAAATGTTTAGTCACAAATCTTAAACGTTTTGGAAGTGTCGCAGTGGTTAGAATGCAGTATTGCAGGACGAATTCACTGCACATTCCAGGAGTTCGATTCTGAACAGCTCAAGGTTGACTCCGTTTTCCATCCCTCCAGGGTTGGCAAAATTAGGACCTAGATTGTTGGGGGCAATACGCTCACTCTATAAACCAGTTAGAGGGCTGTAAAGCAATATAAGCGGTATGTAAGTCTAAGTGCTATTGTCAATGAGTCTAATTGCACACTTCTTACAAGTGGAAGCAGATAGTGTATTAATACAATAATACAATAAAATAGCAGAGTTGGAAGGGACCTTGGAGGCCCTCTAGTCCAACCCCCTGCCTAGGCAGGAAACCCTATACCGTTTCAGACAAATGGCTATCCAACATCTTCTTAAAGACTTCTAGTGTTGGGGCATTCACAACTTTTGGAGGCAAGTTGTTCCATTGGTTAATTGTTCTAACTGTCAGGAAATTTCTTCTTAGTTCTAAGTTGCTTCTCTCCATGATTAGTTTCTACCCATTGCTTCTTGTTCTACCCTCAGATTCCTTGGAGAATAGGTTGACTCCCCCTTTTTTGTGGCAGCCCCTGAGATATTGGAACACTGCTATCATGTCTCCCCTAGTCCTTCTTTCTATTAAACTAGACATACCCAGTTCCTGCAACCGTTCTTCATATGTTTTAGTCTCCAGTCTCCTAATCATCTTTGTTGCTCTTCTCTGCACTCTTTCTAGAATCTCCACATCTTTTCTACATCGTGGTGACCAAAACTGAATGCAGTATTCCAAGTGTGGCCTTACCAAGGCATTATAAAGTGGTATTAACACTTCACATGATCTTGATTCTGAAGTGTTAATGAAGTGTTATTAAATTCTCTTATTATTTTCAAACATCAGTTCTTTTTATTTGCTTTTTATTTTCTTTATATATCATATTAAATATTCTAACCACTGAAGGTTAAAAAACATTTTCATCAAATTACAACCCAAATAAATATATGAATGAATGGAGATGAGATTCTTCTCTTTGAAAGGATGAATAAACCTATTTATTTAGAATATTTTCATTTTGTACATAGTTGCTCAGTTCAAATGATCCTGATCATGGGCAACATACATCAATAAAACCAACAAAGAAAAACAATATTACAATGAAAGCCAACAACATCGTCAGGAACAAAATCAAAACGACAGTTTCAGAATACCAACTCATTTGTCACCCTGGCCACGTGCCAAAGAGAAAAGCCAAGTTTTTAGAGCCTTGCTGAAGACCCAGAGGGTTTGGGCTGGTTGAATTATTGACTGAATAGAACTTCCAGTGTGTGCAGAGATTGGCTTAAAAAGTAATAATAAAACTAACAATAAAATCCAGGTAGGTAAAATGGCTTAGTTAGTGATTCAGCCTCTTGGATAACCTCTCTGCTATCTATATCAAGCTTGTTGGTATAGACATGTAATTCACCTGCGTATTAATCTTTATAAAACTGTCTGAGCTCTTAAATTGCATAGTCCTTTGGCAGAGAGTATTGCATCTTAGCTTGTTGGGAAAAATGCCAGCGTTAAAAACGAGTACTTCTGATGCCAGAAAGTTAGCAACTAGAGGCCAATGTTTCACTTTTAAATGCTCCCATTTGCCTGCCCTGTAAAAAAAGAAATATAATAGGAAGTGCCCGAAGGCAATCCAACAGAAATAGGAAACTGGGAGAATGAAACTTGAATAAGGGGTTCAGATGTGCATTGTGGGGGTAGATGAACATGAAAGACAGAGAAAAGAACGTTAGGAAAAATGTATGTGGTTAACAAAGAGTTATCATCGTTTGCTGTGACCCCAGCTTCTATATAAAAGGGATAAAACAGTCCAACCTGTCAAAAGCAGCACCACAAAAATCAGATTAGGAACACAAATTGAAATTGAAATAGGGAAGAAAATGGTAAGTGAGCACCTGTCTACCCTAGATGAGTTCAAATCACCAGGACCTGATGGATTACACCCCAGGGTTCTGAAGGAACTAGCAGACGAGATCTCAGAACCACTGAATTATATCTTTCAGAGATCCTGGAACACCAGGGAACTACCAGAGGACTGGAAAAGAGCTGATGTGGTTCCCATCTTCAAAAAAGGGAAAAAAATAGATCCAGGAAACTACAGACCTATCAGCCTGACCTCAATACCAGGAAAGATTCTGGAAAAAATAATCAAGCAACGAATTTGCGAACACCTAGAAGCAAACAAAGTAATAGCCAAAAGTCAACATGGATTTGTCAAAAACAGATCATGCCAGACTAATCTTATTGCATTCTTTGATAATGTGACAAAATTAGTGGACCAGAAGAATGCCGTTGATATAGTTTACTTGGACTTCAGTAAGGCTTTTGATAAGGTAGACCATAACCTACTACTAGATAAAGTAGAAGAATGGGTTAGACAGCATCACCACCAGATGGATTCGTAACTGGCTGACCAACCGCACTCAACGTGTAGTCCTCAATGGAACTGCATCTACATGGAGGGAAGTATGCAGTGGAGTACCCCAAGGCTCTGTTTTAGGCCCAGTACTCTTCAACATCTTCATCAATGATTTGGATGAGGGAATAAATGGGGAACTCATCAAATTTGCAGATGACACCAAGCTGGCAGGAATAGCGAACACTCCAGAAGATAGGCTTAAGATACAGAAGGATCTTGACAAACTTGAACATTGGGCACTATCTAATAAAATGAAATTCAATGGTGAAAAGAGTAAGGTTCTACATTTAGGCAACAAAAACGGAATGCACAGGTACAGTATAGGTGGTACCGTGCTCAATAGTAGTAACTGTGAGAGGGATCTTGGAGTTCTAGTGGACAACCATTTAAATATGAGCCAGCAGTGTGCAGCAGCTGCCAAAAAAGCCAACACAGTTCTAGGTTGCATCAACAGAGGGATAGAATCAAGATCACGTGAAGTGTTAATACCACTTTATAATGCCTTGGTAAGGCCACACTTGGAATACTGCATCCAGTTCTGGTCGCCACGATGTAAAAAAGATGTGGAGACTCTAGAAAGAATGCAGAGAAGAGCAACAAAAATGATTAGGGGACTGGAGACTAAAACATAGGAAGAACGGTTGCAGGAACTAGGTATGTCTAGCTTAAGAGAAAGAAGGACTAGGGGAGACATGATAGCAGTGTTCCAATATCTCAGGGGTTGCCACAAAGAAGAGGGAGTCAAGCTATTCTCCAAGGCACCTGAGGGTAGAACAAGAAGCAATGGGTGGAAACTAATCAAGGAGAGAAGCAACTTAGAACTGAGGAGAAACTTCCTGACAGTTAGAACAATTAATCAGTGGAACAGTTTGCCTCCAGAAGTTGTGAATGCCCCAACACTGGAAGTCTTTAAGAAGATGTTGGATAGCCATTTGTCTGGAACGGTATAGGGTTTTCTGCCTAGGCAGGGGGTTGGACTAGAAGACCTCCAAGGTCCCTTCCAACTCTACTATTGTATTGTATTGTATTGTATTATATAGCTCTGCCTTGTAGTCAGGTTCTTGGGCAAATCATTTGTCATCACTTTGTATTTCTATGAAATGTCTGATCTGATCTACAATCAGTCATTTTGTATTTATGCATTCTGTCGTGGTTTTTCTTTGAAGACACCTGTTGCACTTTAAAAAAAAACATTGTCATGTACTTTCCAACACCCAAAATTTGGAATTATACTTATTGTGAATAAAAACTGCAGGTCTTGTCACTGACATTGTGGACTGTATGTATAACATTAATTTTAGATGACCACTAGATATTTATAACTGGGTGGACACTAACATTCAGTTCTACCTGCTTACTTTGCTTTTGGGTACAAACCCCAAGTGTACCAATGTTACAAACACACACACACACAAAATGCACTAAAGAAAACCAATACTGACGGGATAAGCTACTGTATATAAACAGAGGGCAAAACCCAGTTCCTTCTAGCACTTTCTTAATAGTCAGTAACAAAATGTCTGCAGGAAAACATCTCAGCTCAGAGAGCACCAATGCGTCCGCAATAAACAAGTTCAGATGTCCCACTGAAGATGATGTCACCGTATAAATGTAAATGAATTGGCTATAAAAGTGTTCACTAAATAAAACACAGCTGTGTAGTAGCAGTAAAAAAAACAAATTTGGGCGTTTTTGACGATTTATTTATTTTTCTCAGCCTCTTTTCTTTTTTTCTCAAATTCTGAGGTTTTATTGTATTTTCACTGCTAATAGGCACAGAATGGATGTAAAGCAGACTCGACTGAACATATTCAATAAGCTGTTAATAGCATCAGCAGATGTTGCTGTTGAGTTTAGACAAAGGAAACTCAATGGATTTTTCTATTAGGTGGCTCTGGTCAATGTGGAAAACAACTCCCCAAAGAAAATCAGTTCCTGAACATCAGCTGAAACACAGAAAGTTCATAATTTATTTGGGAAGTTCTGAAACCAAAAGATATTTAATTGCATTAATCAGAACAAAATGGATCCTCCTCTCAAAATGATTGGAATCAACTTGGCTAAAAAAAATGCTATTCTTTCCCCACCTCCTTCTACTATCTCTTAGTTTGACAAGGCTTATTCCTTATAGCTTTCAGTTAACTGATAATCAGAGCTTTTCCCAGTGAACCTATAGCCCTGTGTACTGAAGCATACACTGTGACAGCTGCTTTTGCTGAGGTTCATCCTTGCTAATTTACTCCAGTCAATAATGTTCGCTCCTCTGATGATTAAGGATATAGTTGCGATGGTCCACTCGGTGTTACAGAAGCCCCAAAGGGAAGGAGAAAGAGATCAAAAGTCCCTTCTTCTGCATTTTAATACCACCCCCTCTCATTTGATTTTTCTTCCAAAGCCTACTTTCAAATAGTGATTTTTGGCAGGGGTAGAGGATTGTTTCAGGCAGCTGGAGACAATTAGATACTAGTGCTGTTAATGTTTACTTTGGACAAATCGAATGCTGCTGGACAAGTCTCACAAATAATTTAACGTTCCTCCCCCTTTGCTCTGTGATGTTCTTATTTATGGGATCCTTAATTGATTCTGGGATGCTGAGAGAAGGCTTTGGCAGCCAACAGAATGATCCCAAGCAGATTGAATATAAATAACCAGATGTTAGTGGAATTTCAGACAGAGGTCACTGTAGGAAAACACAAAAGTGCTTGCCTTTTCACTCTGTCGCAGCACTTCTTGCCGGGTGATGTCAATACCTCGTTCTAATTGACGCACAATACCAAGAGGCTAATTTAATATTGTCTAGTAATCAAACAAAGCAGCAGGCCAGGCAGCTATTGCCGCTTTGTGTGAGAGAAATGGATTGTTTTTCTGCAAGAGCGTTGACTTGCAATCTGCAACAGGGCTGGGAGGAGTGGGTGGGCAGGAAAGTACCAATAATTGACTTGGAAATGGAGTACCGCATAGCACTAATAAGAGGTGAAATAAAATGTGGGTCATTTTCAAGACACTTACAAGGTTTAAGAAGCAAAAAAAGGTGATTGCTTAGAAGGGAAATGTGACAACTCTTTTGAAAGGGCAGCCCTTTCCTTCTTTCAAACAGAGTTCTGTCCATCCAACCAAAACAGTGGTGCTTCTGAGGAATTATTGTTATGCCACTTCATATACTTGGTGCTGTGGAAAGTTATCACCCAGCCTTCTCCCAGAAAAATGAAATATTGAAAAGGCAGAATATTATATTTTCCTGGATGTGAAAAAGGGAGAAACACATTTTAAACACAAAGTAAATTCTTGCAGCTTCCTGCCCATCCCAACTTTGTCAATGGGCCATTAAGAAGGCCAAGCTCGTCCACTTTACATAATAAAGAGTTCTCCCCTTCAGCTCCAGGGGGATGGGATTAAGGCATAATAATATTGGCACTTTACTCAACTGACCACATGGCATCTGAGAACTCTGAGAATTCAACCAAACCTGGACTCATCCTAGAGAGTTGCCCCTGCATGGGCCCATGTGAGTCTGACAACCAATCAGAATACATTTCTTACACAGGAACAGGAAACAGAGAGGTGGGACTGAACAGATTATAAAAAACCTAGCAAGCCCCTCCTTGCCCTTCTCTTCTCTTCTCCACCAACATTGAAGCATGCGATCACCTTTTCTGTTCAGGACTCAAGCCATGTGGTCCTGTCCACCATTAAAACCATCTTTCCAAGCAGCCTCCATGTCTCCAGTGTCTTTTTCCCCACTTGGAGCCGAACCCAGAAGGAAATTTCTTTCAACAGTGCTTAGTGCTGTATATAATTCTTAAATGGCAGTGTAGTAAGAAGGTAATACCTGTGGGTTTTCTAATCCATTACCATATTCAGAGGTGGTATTCAGCTGGTTGGAATTTTACATTACCGCCTCTTCCATATTTTAAAAAGCAAACTACTACTACTACTACTACTACTACTACTACTACTACTACTACTGTTGGATACAAATGCCAAATCCAATCTAAATGTTTGACTGAGTGTGACCAACTACCACCACCATCATCAATCTATCTAGTTCTCTGCCTTTCTTATTTTAGTCTCAACTAAGATGACACATTTTAAAAGTGAATTATTTCAGAAAAACCTAGCCTTCCTTTTGGGTAATAGAGTAAATGCAATATTAGTCTTTTGCTATAATGAAAAAAAATTAAGCTTTGGATCTGTGTTTGCCATAAAAGGGAATCCAATTAATTTTACTGTTTAATTATTCAGGTTGAATATTAAATTAAAACATACAACAAACATGCAATCAAGATGAAACACACATTCTCAAATATATATTCTCTCACACACATACAGAATCCTTCCCATATGTATTGCTACTCACTAATGAGACGCATTTTAATTACTGTTGCTTCATTTTCTAGTCTTGAAACTCCATTTACCCAGATCCATAGACTTTTCTCTTATGAAACACATTAGTAATGCAAATGGAGATACCAGCAAAATTATGATAAACAAAACCCCCACGTCAGTGTGATATCTGAACTGAACTTCAGGATCACCTTAAGAAAAGTGGAGATTAAAAGACAGTTTAGAAAATATATTAAATATATAACACTCTATTTTTATGGTAAAACATCTTGCTGTCATAATGATGATAAAATTAAACGTCTTATTTTTAAAGACTTGCTGACAAGCCATCAGATACCTAAAATTCATTGCAATTCTGGGTTAATGCGCATCTATTTTCTTGCATATATATAAATTATATACATTTCTAATGTATTTTAATCAATCTGATATTTCAAGATGGTAAGACATGACTTTCAAAATCGCATGTAGAGCTGTAGGAATAAAAAGCATGAGTGTAAACCTGGGTATAATTTTAGTCTAAATTTATTTGATCACTACTATTATTAGCAGTCAATTTGTACACCATCAAAAGCTGCCTGATGACCCATAATGATTGGGATTTGAGTTCTGTAATCTGAATTTATTTAACAAGATAATTAAATATTTCAAGTCTGTTCATTTACAATCTGGAAGGGATTATTGTTCAGAACAGGAGAGCTCTTTCATCAGCATGCATGACTATATTTCCCCAATTTTTGTCCTAACTTGTCTTTCAAAAACCGTATCTTGGTTTTGGGCATAGCAATTAGGGCTTTAAAAAGCTTTCGTTGTCCTAGGAACCAAGAGAAAGGAGAATAGGATGAAATGCTGAATAAGGCAAAATAGATCCAGTCTGCTATGTGATGGGGAAAAGCACTCAGAAAAGTTAATTAAGCTGAGGAAACAGGCAGCTAGATAATTAAAACGAGGTTTAATTTTATACTGGATGTGTTCTGGGTTAGTTTTGCCTGAGACTAAGGGGAATGTCACATTGAGGAAAGAAAGTCCCCGCCTTTGATCAGAGTCTCAGAGAATCTTTATTTAGCTGTTCAACAACCGGATATATGGACTTGGCAAAATACTGTAAATGGTTCTTTGCTTTTTCACAATATTGCTTCAGTGATCAATAAATAAGAGCAAATAACTGTTGATCTAGCTGTTGTGGGCAAGTAAATGTGTAGCTTGATTGTTTGCTATTGTTTTTAATGAGGATTTATGGTTCAAAATGTTATATATCAAATGTGAAGCTATGTTTGAGATCAGAATGGTATTTTAGAAATATAGTGAGTAAACATAAGACAGAGCAAGATAAGATGGCACTAGAGATGGGGAAACACGTCTGTTGTTTTCCCCCACATAATGATATAAAAAATGTGATCATTTTTTGGCTAAAATCCCTATGATCCAGCAAGCAGCAGCCGATGAACTAAATTAAATTCAGTTCTGATACTTTCTCTTCAGATATTAACAAACCGCTTCAGAGGATTTAGAAGCAAAGAAGGTGCTGACCAATGGTAGGGTCTTCTTGGTAGTTGCACCTCAACTTTGAGCTTTCTCCTAATAATGACTTGCCTAACACTAAATTTGGAGTGCAAATTTGGATTTGCTTTCTAATTGGTGGCGCAGATGTTAGAATGCAGTACTGCAGGCGACTTCTGCTGATTGCCGGCTATCAGCAATTCGGCAGTTCAATTCTCACTGGCTCATGGTTGACTCAGCCTTCCATCCTTCTGAGGTCGGTAAAACGAGGACCCAGATTGTTGGGGGCAATATGCTATTGCTTTTGCTAATTAACATTCTGTTACCAATTTTTGTTTTTCTCTTTTATGAATAAAAACCACTTTGGAGAATTTGTCTGGAGGGCTAATGTGTGCACGGGGATCAGAGGAAAAAAGTGGTTTGGTATTATTATTCATTTCTGCTAATATACTTTCTATAATAATAGTCCTTTCTGGGCTGAATTATGCTAATAATTAAACATTACTTTGAACTCCTTTGCATTACCTATAAATACATTTTGCGTTGAATGCTGCATGTACTAAAAAATAAATTTGAACAGGCACATCATCAACTCTTGACAGATTGTTTGCATGTATTGATAATATGGTACACATTTTCCACCACGCTCTGTTACACATAGAAACAAGCATCCTGGGAGTTAAAGTGTAAACACAATCTGTGCCACTATGTTTATGTTCAAGGCCCTGAAGTTAGGTCCTTGTCTTCCTTCCTTCCTTTCTTCCTTCCTTTCTTTTTAAAAATTTGCTAATGTTTACAGACAATTAGATGTTTGACCCACTTGCTCAACAAGATAATGTCATTCCAATGGGTCATCTTAATTGGGAATGGGATCTATAAAATGTATTTTTGCTTTGCAGTATTTAACCTGGGATTAAAAATAAGTAAATAAATATTAAGGACGAGATAAAGTTATAAGGAGATATTTCAGTAGAATCACAACTATAACTGCCACATTTGCTGTTTGTTCCATAACATTTTAAATTATTTTGTTAATCACTCCAAGATCAGAAACTATGTTCCAGTCTTCGAGGGGGAAATATATTGGAAGAAGCTTTCTGTTTGCTCAGTCAATGTCTGAAATTGATTCTTTCTGGAATGAAAAGTCCAATATTAAGAAAATCCCAGAACTACATGCTGGCTGTTGAGTATAATGATATTTGTAGGGAGCATGTTTTCACTCTATCCAAAATGTTCTCTTGCTTTGCAAGATGGAGAGTTGGTGTAAGTATATTCTCTGCTCTCTTTTCTTTTTTTCGCTCTACTGGGAAAAAGAAGTGGGTTTAGTAATCTTGGAGTTTCCAATGTTGGATTGCTCCAAGTGTCTCTTCCATGTGTGTGTGTGTGTATGTGCATGTGTGTGCATGCGCGCGCGCGTGTGTGTGTGTGTGAGAGAGAGAGAGAGAGAGAGAGAGCGGGAGGGAGGGAGGGAGGGAGGGGAGGGGAGGTTATAGAATTGACATGCCCTGAGATGAATAAGTTGGGTGTGAACATCTTTCATACCCTTTTACAAGTTTACATAATTGCTGTCAAATTATACTAAAAGCAGTCAAAATTCATTGAGAAGGCAGGTGAGGTTTTCTGGATCTATGGCTCACTCTTGGTTAGTGAATTCATTTCTCCTGCACATTCAGACCAAAGGCTAAGAGAATCATTTGCAATCTAAGCACCAGGTGCTGATTTTGGCAGCAGGAGGCCTTTCTTCGTATAATGTGACTCTATCTTGTAGCTGATCAGTTATGCATGATCACACTTCCAGTTAATTGAAAGTATCATCTTCAGTTAAAGTTTTTCTGTTGGATGCCTAGCAGCGTTAGTGAAATCCTTGATTAATAGAGAATGAAGAGCATGGTGCAAGATTGTTCATCCTAGGGTCATTCATTTTATATGCTTTTCCTATGGAAAGGCTTATTTTCTTCAACATGCACTTGATTGACTCAGCTTTGCTGCAAATTACTTTCACAATTAGACTAATATACTAGCAGTATTATAGTTTGGGAATTACGTTGCTTGCCTATTTTTTATCCTCTTAAGATTTAGCATATTTATGAATCCTCTGATTCTTAATTTTGCTATTTTTGAGTCTTAAACAAACTCATACCCTTACATAATTTTTTTGAATATATATATATATATATATATATATATATATATATATATATATATATATATATATATATATATATATATATATATATATATATATATATATATATATATATATATATATATATATATATATATATTACTTTTCTTTCAGAGTGGGGTTATGGTACTTGGTTTTGAGAAATGCTCAGAATTTATTTTTAAATAGATTTAAGATGCAACTCAGGAGTGTTCACAGAGGAGGTCAGAAAAATCATGTCAGCTATGATTTTACAATCAAAGCCATGCACATAAAAAGGCTGCAATTACACCGTTGTGGCTGCCTCTGCTTGGCATTTGCCCACCCTACCACATTCCCATTCCACAGATTCTTCTCTTATTTTTTAAATGCATATTTTCATTTTTTTCCCCTACAAATGGAATTGAAATAGATCATTACTGAGATTATACCATTAATGCTCAACATAACATGAATAAAAAGACTAGAGCATTTTGAATTGTTTCCATGTTTTTTTAAAAAAAGTATAACTTTTTGAGATTAATGCAAAAATACCCACTGTATGATTACTATTTATAAATGATAAAAATAACCCTAACAAGTAATGCAAGCAAATATTTATTTCTATTTAAATATCAAACATAAAGACTGCCCATATTAGTCACTGAGTGATTTAATGTATGACTTTTTTCTTCTTTATAGTGCAATTGTTCTACAGTAACTATATCACAGACTTTAGCATCCGTATTCTCTTTATATTCTTCTTGTTGCATAATATATAATTTATAAGAAAGCCATTCTTTCCTATGATACTCTTCTAAAGAAATGTCAGAATGCCATTTCATTTATCAATAATCTTTGCTTAAATAAAAATCTAATATTCCAGGCTAAATTGATAACTAGACAATGGTTCTGAAATCGAGATGATCTGTATTTTAAAAAAAAGCTTTTTATTGATCATATCTTTTAAACTTAATATTAGATTATTATTATTTGGACTTGGCTTGTTTCCTCATTTTATTCTCATTACTAACCAGAGAATCTGATGACTGAAACAAGTTCCACTTGATGAACTAGAGAGGAACTTGATTAGATATTTATTTTAAAATATGACTTATATTTAATTATTTTAATAATATACTTAGATATTTTAAGACTCTAAGAGTCTTTTGGAGTGTGCGTGTGAGATATAATAAATTAAATAATAAAATACCGTTATATTACTACTACTATTAGCAGGACTACAAAATATCTTACATTCAGATGTTTATTTATTTGATGTAGGAGAGTGCCAAACTCTATAAGACTATTTTAAATAATGCACCTTTCCTTTTTTTAATTTTAATTTTTATGTCATCCTGAGGACCACAAATGTATGAAATGAAATAAAGTTCTGCGTGTGTGAAAATATACTCAAAATATATGCAAAAACTGTCTGTACAAAGTGACATTTAGGTGTTGATGAAGTGACTCTAATCTAACGGAGAAAGATGATTAATCAGGGTTTATGTAGATCAAATTTCTGGTGAATAACCAGTAACACTCTTGTCAAATAACCCTGGCTTTTGCACTAGGCAAAAGAAAAGCTGTTAGTGAGAATCGTTGACTCATGTTGCTTACTAAAGCATCACTTGGTTCTTGCCCTACAATTAATTAAGATACAAGATACGTTTTAATGCTTAAACTATGTACTTACGAAAGGAGGATGGAGCAGGTAGACCAAAATATCTAGAAAACTTCAGCACATTATAGAAAAGTTCGAAGGATATTTTGGCAATTCATTAGGGAAGAATTATGCAGCTTACAAAATAAGGCAATGATAACTAAACTTATTTAAGAATGCTGAACCACCACATTGCTAATGCACAACAACATAGTGTATGCTAATCCAGATGCATTCACGTTCACACCTAAAGAGTTAAAGAATTATACAACCCACTCAATTTAAAGCTATGCTTCTAATCTGGCTGTGCTATTGGACCATTTCACATTTCCACTGACCATTTAATAAATATAAATGCCATTTAATAATAAATTCAATCATGAGCCATGATTGAAGCTAAAACCTAAGTTTAAATAGACTGTTTGGTGGGTCTGTGTTTCCTTAGAAAAGTTCAAGAATGTATTTCCAAGGCACCAAGAATGAGAATATTGTAGCTTTTAGATGATTTTGCTGTGGTCACTTCTAGACAACCAATTTGTTAGTTAGTTAGTGAGAATGCCCTGTCTATAAAAACCTCCAAGGTTTGTGGCTGCAGTGGTTTTTATAGTGCTTCAAAAATATCTTTGGCCAAAGTGACTTAAGGATAAAGGAAATGAGAATGTACAACTTGGAAACAATGCCTATCAGCTACTTTTCCGGATTTTTAAAAATCACAGTGCATATCCAGCCTCAGAAGCAGCATCATGATTCCATGAGGCTATTGACATTGTATTCCTTTCACTTGACTGAATAGATCTTATTTACATAATACCGTAACTAGGGAGTGTACTTAATTTTTTATCTTTATGCTTAATGACCAGAATGCATTTTTCTTATAGGTTTGTGTGAGATGACTGTTCTCTCTTGGACAAAATGCCTCGTACCATAGAGATGATTGCTATAGTTTATCAAAGTGGTGTCTTGACTTTATGTTGCTTTGTTGGAGGAAATGGTATTCCTCTAGCTAGCATCTGCACTGGAAATACCTGAAGAATCTTCTGTGTAGAAGTACAGCCCATGGACTGAGTTCTTGTCTGGTTTCTAAAAGAAGGCAATGGGGCAACTTCATCTGACTTTTCAGAAACAATATTTCATGAACTTGTTTATCAAAACAGAGCACCTTTGGAAGCTTCATACAAGACTGCAGGTTCAGCATCCTGTAAATTAGGCAAAGAAAGTGCAAGAGAACTTGTAATACTATAATAACAAAAATAGAAAATAGAACTAGAGTTCTGTATATCTCTTTATAAATCTGAAGTAAGCTTTGTGAAATCAACATATTTTTGCTACTTCACAAACTCCACTGAGGAGGGGAATTCAGTCGACATTAAAGAGAAAATGTTAGGATTGTTAGACAATATATTCTGCTATGACATTTATGGCCCCAGTGAACCATTTCAGTGCACTGCAGTAATTAAAAACTCATTTCACAGAAGCATATTATTCCTTGATTCACAATTATTGTGTCTTTCAAGAGCCTCCAGGACCTAAACGTTATGAAAACATGACATCTCCTTTATTTGCATGATTCCTAACAAATCTTCAAAGGAGCTGTAAAACCTTTCTGAAACAGGTTGATAAGAATCGTGAATAAAAAAGGGTTGATACAAGCATTTTAAATGAAAATAATTAGGCCACAGTGGATGCTTTCAAAGATTTAAGAGTCATGCAAATATATGAGTACATTCCCTCTACCATTAACCAAAGTGCCAGAGCCTTGTAGTTAGGAGTGAAACTCTACCTTCATTAAAATCTCAAAATTCTAGATCTGTGAAGATTGTTGCTTGCTTTTTCCCCTCTTGCTGATTAGAGCTTATGATCTATTTTCAATAATGTGATTTCTAAAAATATGTACTGTCAAATAACTCAATCATCCTGGTGTAATGCGCTCAAGCAAATGTGTTGATTCTGGTGCAATTTATCCATAGTTGACTTTCTGAACCATTAAAAGCCTAAATAGGTTTTGATATTTTCTTGCTTGTCAGTGTAAGTACAAAATCAACCTATTTTAGCATAGTTAGCTATAGAATATTCTCAGTGGTTTATTTTTATCGGCTCTCATAACAGTTGTTGGACAGAACAAGCTGGGAGTCAGGGTACTTTAGTCTGATGGTTCAGAATTTGATCTGGTGAGATACAGATTCAAATCTTAAGTGTACCATTGGACCAGTGACGTGCGGTGAGGTTTATGGCTGGTGAGGCTGGTGATGTCATCAGGAAGGCGGGGAATTGGACCACATGTGCAGGAGACTGAGGCAGCCTCAGCCTCCTGCACACGTGGTCCCATTCCCCGCCTTCCTGAGTCAACATGAAGAGGATCGCAGAGCACAAGCCGCGGGACCGCGGAGCGTGCTCCGTGGTCCCCTTCATGTTGACTCAGGAAGGTAGGGAATGGGACCACGTGTGCAGGAGGCTGAGGCTGCCTCAGCCTCCTGCACACGTGGTCCGATTCCCCGCCTTCCTGAGTCAACATGAAGGGCTCGCGGTCCCCTTCATGTTGACTCAGGAAGGCAGAGAATCAGACCACGTGTGCCTTTTCCCTTTTCTCTTTTTTTTCTTTTCATGATGAGAGCGGTGAGGCTCTGCCTCCCCTGCCTCCCCTGACTGCACGTCCCTGCATTGGACTCACTGTGGGACTTTAGGTAAGCCATTGTAGCTCAGCTGCACTTACAATATCCCGCACGCTGCTACTGTTGAGATAAAATTAGCTAAGTGCTGCTTTGATTTCTCAGAGTAAAGACAGGATAAATCGCTTGTGCAACATCGACTGCAATTAGGTCTTTGTGTAGGTCTAATGCCTCTTTCCTTATACAAGCTGCACAGAACAACAATTTATGTCCTTAAGAATGGCTCTGGAAGCAGAATGTTGACAGCAGGTAATGGGTGTTTATTAGCGCTGCAAAGTAGTCGAACAAGAACCACAACCAGGAGCACTTACTCTGTGTTTATTGTAAGGTTTCATTAATAGAATCCCACAAGTCTGAAATTATTTCTCCCCATCTTTTCATTTATGCCCTGGAAAACTATGAAGGATTCCTTCTGAAACATTTCACATACCTTCCCACCTGAAATATCTTTTACACACTGGTTGCCCCATTTTCAGCTCTTTGTCCGATTGCCCATGATCATTCCCATGTACTATTAAATCATTTTTGCAAAATCTACTGCACAAAGTATTTGCCAACTATCACCAAGAGCATGAAACACCCATGTACCAGAAATCAATCTAGTAACTCTAGTCTATGTCACTTCCATGCTCTTTAATACAAAGTTCTGGGCTTCAACCTTCCAATATTTTTACAAATTGTATGGGGTCTTATATGCAGTTTCAGAACACAGACAGCAAAGCTTCCACAAAGCAAGTCAAGCACATGATCAATCGATTTCTAGGTTCTTTAGCAGAACATATTCTACAATCACAGACCCATATTCATGCACTGTAAAGAGATAAAAAGAGAACATCCTTCTCTGGTCAGAAGGACCAAAGAAAATGGGAGATTTCCTTTTTTAAAATAAATAATTTTAATTAAATATTTTACCTACACCACTAATATATTCAAAAAAAGAAAAATATGTGGGGAAAAAAACCAGAAAGAGAAAATAAGTTAAAAAAAAGAATAGAAACATAAATATATATGAATGAGTGTGTGTGTGTGTGAGTGAGTGAGTGAGCATGTATGGCTTATGATCTCCCTCTTAGCAGTTATAATACTAATCAAACTTCTCTCTCTATGATTTCAACACAATTATCTTCTTTTTATACATTTTCTTTCTAAGCATCAAAACTGTTAAGTCAAAATCGTTTTCTTTCTTATACAAAATATCTATAAGGGAAAAATTGGAAATTCAAAAGAGACTTTATGGGAGAATCTCAGCTTTTCTAATTCTACTTTTCTATCTTTGATGTGCTGGTTCTCAAGGTCACTTTATTTTGACCTTGTACCTTTCTGACTTGTTTCGACTGATCACCTTTATTTACCAGGCATGCAATCAGAATGGATAGGTGTTTCCTTTAGTATTTCTAAAGAATAAAAATACTATATACATATAATACAAGTATATATTTGAGATAAAGTATATATTTCATCTCAAAAGTCATTGTACGGTCCAGAAACATGCTTTAAAATGACAAAATAAAAACAAAAATACCAAGGTCAATTGCAATCAGGGCATCTGGCAGACCTCAAGAAAAATTTTTCAGGAACATTAGTGTTGGGACTTACAGAAAATATACTAAGTAGTGGATATTTTTGTACATTTTTGTGCATTAAGGAACAAGGTCCAAACTCTACGAAGACCTGATCACCTGGTGAATTTAAACATCTGAATCAAATGTGCTCCACAATTTATGTATAAATGTTACACAATAAATCTCTCTGCGTCCTGCCTAGGTTTTAATTTGTTTATTTATTCATTTTATACAGCTGACATATGACTCAGGGTGGCATCCGTTACCAATAAATAATAGGAAATCCATACAAAACAATATAGAAGACCATTACTTAAACACAGATACACAAAATTTCAGGAAAAAAACAGATCGAAGAGATCTGACATTGGGGAAAGAACCAGGCCTGGGGAAGGTGCACTTCCTGGTGTCCATCTTATAACATTGCCTAAGTGATGGGACCAGCGGAGCATCCCTTCAGATTTTACCAACTAGCAGAAACAATCATAGAGAAATCATCTTGCAAGTAATTTGGCTCTGCCCTATGGAGAACTTTATAGATCAGAATCAACATCTTGAATTGCAACCAGAAGTTTAGTGGTAAGCAATATTGCTCATGGAGTAGGCACATTCTAGGGTCATTAAAAGACATGCCTATATTTATAGCATCCATGGCACTGTTTTTTGTATCAACTGCAGCTCTTAGATATTAAGAGCAGCAATCCAATTGTTAGCTGATTATGGCATGAATGTCAGTGAATCTTGATACCAAAGCAGTCTCAAGTAATGCACAAGCTATAGCTGTACAAAGGGCCTTGGAGCTATAGCTGCCCTCTGTTCTTTCCTCATGAACTATAAGTCTAGGAGGATCCTCAAATTACACACTGGGTCTGTTTGGGCACTGCAATCCTATCTAGAACTAAAGATGGAAAGTCTCTGGATCCAGATGGAGCCCACATCCACAACCACTTGATCTTATGAGGGTATAATATAGGCTGAATCTCTTCTCTTTCATCCAGGTATCTACAGACACAGAGACAGAACTTTGAAGGCACAACTTGAAGGTAAGAGGATTAGATGTACAACTGTGCATCAGCAGAATACTATAAACCTTTAAACCCAACTCAGTGGATGATGTAACCCAATGGTCCCATGTAAATAGGAGTGGAGAGCAAACTGAACCCAGAGGCACTTTGGAAAACAATAAATTAGGCTAGATTTCTCCCCCACCTTCAAGATCAACTGGTCCTTTGAATAGAGTCTTACAAAGAGAGGTATAAAAAACAAACATTTTTATAATGTTCTTATGGATTATTTGCACTGAAAATATTCATCATGTTTGGGATCAGAAAATGATCTTGGCTTCCAATGCTGTTTATGGTTAGAGCAAAGAAGAAATCTCTCTAAGAAGATTTATTATTTATTATTATTTATTAATCTAATTTATATGCCGCACCCTCTCCACCAAGGGACTCGGGGCGGCGTACAATTTATTACATAACAAATAAATAACAAGGAGGAGATATAAAAAGCAATGTACAACACATAATAATAAATAATCAATTAATTAAAAACAGCAAAATGCAATTTAAAAACAATTAAAATACCCAGAGTCAAACTTAATTTAAAATTTTATCCAGAGGGATTAGAAGATAGCTATAATTCAGGCCAGGCCGGCTAGTTGGAACAGGTGGGTCTTCAGTTTTGTGCGGAAGGAGCGGAGATCGGTTGCTGTCCTAATGTCGGGGGGGAGGTCATTCCAGAGGGCTGGGCCCATCACAGAGAAGGCCCTGCCCCTCGGCGCTGCCCTCTGGCATTGCTTGGTGGACAGCACCCGGAGAAGTCCCTCCCTGTGAGAGCGAATTGGTCGCAGGGATGTATGGGGCAGGATACGGTCCCGCAAGTAGCTAGCTCCTATGCCATGGAGCGCTTTAAAGATAGTGATCAACACCTTTAAACGCACCTGAAAGACTACAGGGAGCCAGTGCAGCTCGCGCAGGAGAGGTGTCACATGGGAGTACCTTGTACTCCCCATCACTGCCCGCGCGGCCGCGTTCTGGACCAACTGCAGTCCTCGGGTGCATCTCAAGGGAAGCCCCATGTAAAGAGCATTACAGTAATCCAGATGAGACGTCACCAGCGCATGAGTGACTGTGCGAAGGGCATCCCGGTCCAATAGGGGGCACAATTGGCACACCAGGCGAACCTGGTGGAACGCCCCCCTCGCCACGGCTGCCACATGGTCATCCATAGACAGCCGGGCATCTAGGAGGACACCCAAGTTGCGCGCCCGTTCCACGGGGGCCAGTTGGTCGCCCCCAATGGCCAGCGATGGAGTCAGCTGATTGAACCGAGAGGCCAGTAGCCACAGCCACTCCGTCTTGGAAGGGTTGAGTTTAAGTCTGTTGTCTCCCATCCAGACCCGTACGGCTTCCAGACACCGGGACATCATGTCAACGGCCTCGTTGGGGTGGTTCGGGGTGGAAATGTACAGCTGAGTATCATCAGCGTACAGATGGTATCCCACCCCAAAGCCACGGATGATCTCACCCAGCGGTTTCATATATGTGTTGAACAGGAGAGGCGAGAGGACCGACCCCTATGGCACCCCACAAGTGAGTGGCCTCAGGGTCGACCGCTGCTCCCCTGCCAACACACATTGTGTCCGGTTGGAGAGGTAGGAGCAGAACCACCGTAAAACGGTGCCCCTTACTCCCAGCCCCTCCAGCCGGCGCAATAGGATACCATGGTTGATGGTATCGAAAGCCGCTGAGAGGTCTAACAGAACCAGGATAGAGGAACAACCCCTATCCTTGGCTCTCCAGAGATCATCAACCAACGCGACCAAGGCCGTCTCCGTGCTGTGCCCGGGTTGGAAACCGGACTGGCGCGGGTCTAGATAGTCAGTTTCCTCCAGGTGGCATGGGAACTGCGTAGCCACCACACTCTCTACAACCTTCGCTAAAAAGGGAAGGTTGGAGACCGGACGATAATTAGCTAGCTCAGTTGGGTCCAGCGAAGGCCTCTTGAGTAAGGGCCTCACAACCGCCTCTTTCCAGGCGGCTGGTAGGAACCCCTCACTCAACGAAGCGTTCACCATTCCCAGGAGCCAGCCTCATGTAACCTCCCAGGATGCCAGTACAAGCCAGGAGGGACATGGGTCCAATAAACATGTGGTGGCTCGCAGTCGCCCACGCAACCTGTCCAAATCATCGGAGGCAACAGAGTCAAACTCCTCCCAGAATGGTCTCTTAAGACTGGCCTCGGACGTCTCCCCTGGATCACTGAGGGAGATCCATTCCCTCCGGATCTGAGCGATTTTATCCTGCAGAAATTCCCCAAATTCCTCTGCCCTGCCCTGCAGAGGGGCTTCCCGCGGCCTCTGTGATAGAAGAGAGCGGGTCACCCGAAACAGGGCGGCAGGGCGGTTATCTGCGGATGCAATGAGAGTGGCACAATATCGATGTTTGGCCACCCTCAATGCCACAAGGTATGTCCTTAAGTAGGCTCTTACCTGTGTTCGGTCAGATTTGGAACGAGAAGATCTCCATCTGCTCTCTAGGCGTCTCTTATGGCGTTTCATCATCCTCAGCTCCTCGGTAAACCAAGGGGCCAGGGTGGTTCTTTGCCGTAGGAGAGGCCGCAAAGGCGCAACCCAGTCTAGGGCCCCGGCGGCCGCACTATTCCATGCGGCCACCAGGTCCTCCGTCCGGGAGTGGGTCAGGTCGACAGGAAGTGGCCCAAGCTCCGTCTGGAACCTTTCCGGTTCCATCAGGCGCCTGGGGCGGAACCATCTCGGACATTTTGGTTCCGCCTCCCCACGGTGGGGGGTAGTACCAGGGAAGTCAAGCTGGAGAAGTGAGTGATCTGACCATGACAGGGGTGTGATGGCTAAATCCCCTATTCCCAGATCACTCGCCCACTGGCCAGAGACAAAAATAAGGTTTAGTGTGTGACCTCCCTCGTGTGTGGGGCCCTGAATTACTTGAGTCAGGTCCATGGCTGTCATGGAAGCCATGAACTCCCGAACCACCTCGGATGCTTCTCCCATCGATGGCAAGTTGAAATCCCCCATAACTAACAGTCTGGGGGTCTCAACTGCCATCTCTGTGATCAGCTCGAGGAGTTCGGGCAGGGCCGCTGATGTATAGCGAGGAGCCAAGTATACAATCAGCAGGCCCAACTGTCTTTCTGGGCCCCACCTCACACTCAGAGACTCACACCCGGATGTCTGTGGCACAGTGAGCTCTCTTGGTTCCAGACTCTCCCGTATGATCACCGCTACCCCACGACCCGCCCCTGGGCCCGTGGTAGAATACACGGTAGCCTGGTGGGCACATTTCCACGAGGGGCAAGCCACCCTCGTGGCCCAACCAGGTCTCCGTTATTCCTGTGAGGTCAGGCTCCCCCTCAGAAATCAAGTCTTTTATGAGGGGGGCCTTATTAACAACAGACCTCACATTACATAACATCAGCCTTAGGCCCGGGCTCTGTCGATCCTGGCCACCTAGTATGCGGGGGTTGGTACAAATGACCGGGCGTGTCCAACGACCACGGTCTCCCAACCGACTGCAGGTATTATGTCTGTCCTCGCACCTACCCCTCCCTACGACCATTGGTATAACACAGCCCTCTGTAGGAATGTTATTTCCCCCACTCTCCCTCGCTCCGCTCACTCCCCTCTTGACCACACCTGTTCGCCTGGCACTAATCCCATTCCTGGTCGGTTTAACCCTCCCCTCCCCTTTAGAACCCCTTAAAACTATTAAAAAACTTTTGATTAAAAAACCCCTGAGCTTCCGTTTCCTCCACCTCTCTGGGTTAACAAACCCGTCATTAAGGTGGGCCCTTGAAAGGGCAGAGGGCCATATCTGTGAAAGGGGGGACTCTCGCAGCCGCAGTAGATCTAACCTCGAATAAATATTGTCTTGTTATACACATGTGTTTTCAGGTGCTGTGGTTGTTTTTCTGTAGTTGTTTCTTCTGATTTTTAAAGCCGGATTTCCTATAAAAGGGGGTAGTTGACCATCCCTGATGGAAAGGATGGGGTGTTGGATTGCCAGCTGGTCTGTAGATGGCGCTAAGATGTAATTTATGGTGGGCGGTAGAAGTGAGCCCAAAGTCAGGATGGTCTGGTTAGTAGCTCGGAGTAAATCAGTGGAAGAGGCAAGGGGCAAGTTGTCAAAAGCAAAGCACAAATCAGACCCAAAGCTGTGTTCCAAGGTCCGTAGGATTGTCCCAATCTCCTCCATAATCTTCCTAGGGTCTTCCGGCGCCGTTCTGCGCCTCGGGCCTCATACTCCCTTTTGCGTACCCGCCTCCGCTGGTCTGGTAATTATGGCGACTGGGGAGAAATTTCAACCATCCAGATTTTGGGTGATATAATTGGGCAACATGCATATTTAAATTTAAGTCAGTAAAGTTGAATCAAAATTTATCAAGCAATGGCAAGTAATTTACAACTTAATGGCCATGTGGACAAGGGATTTTTTTAAAGATGCTATGCTTTTTAAAAAAAAAATTCAACATGTACTCAGACCGCATTTTATTTGAAGCTATCCTGCTCTTTCTGTTGAAGCTTAGGACTTTCTACTTTAAAAACAGAGTAGAAGAGTTGTACTACACAAGAATTGTGTAGTATAATCATGTGCAATCATCAAAGCACCATGCATACTAGATGAGACATGTTTGAGACTTCTGATAGATCTAGTTCTCAGAGTCTGATGCACACTTTTTGGGTTTATTTCTATAGTGCTTGAAATGAACCATGAGTAATACTTTGTGTCAGAGGTTTCCAACCTTTCTCAGTTCCCAGCAGCCCTAGTGTCTCAGTAATGTTTCGCAGCACTCTTTGTTGGGAAAGAGCACAGTTTGGGAACCACAAAATAGAAACAGTGAACTCACAGGGGTGCCATGGGATAGTTTAATTTTTTTGAAACATAGCAATACTAAGCTAGTAGTTAGCATAGGGTCCGACAGATGTTGAGTATTGCTGCATTTTCTTGAAAATGTAAAATATCCCTGGGGCACTGCAGTGCACGCTGGTCTATGCTCTTATATTCAGAACTCTGTTCAGTTAACCATGATTCTAATCTTTCCAAAGAAATAGCTGTGCCAGTTCTTGGTGATAACAAAAAGCAGAAAGCATATACAATATTCTGATATTCAGACTTTCTTGTTCAAGTGAACAGAACTGCGAGAAAATTTCACTGAAGCTCATGTACACAAGCCAAACTGATGTAAAAAGACCTACCTATAAACACCTGTTCTGTCCAGAGGGAGGCTTACTTTGAAATCATGTCACATCCTGAAGGGAAAGGTTTCTTGTTGCTCATATAATGGATAAGATTCACATAAGTCTCCATCCTGCTTTCCCCTTTTCTATTGGCCAGCCACCATGAAAACAAGATGAATGGATGTGTGGCTGAATGGAAATGAAAGGGACATTAACTAGGAGTCGGTCCATTCCTCTTTCCCTAGATGAGATATTGCATGGTTTTCTTTGCACAAAGCAGACTGTCTCCAGATTATATTAAAAAGGGTAACTCTATGGCCTTTACTATTTGAGAAAGAAAAACAGTTGCTTATCCTTGTTTTGCAGTCTTGCAGTTTATAAATTCAAGAGTTCTCATTCAATAAAGTCATTCTGAGTATTGCGCAAAATATGCATATAATACCTACAATTTCTCCCTGCTTCCCCTGAGTAAAATCTGGGAGAAATACAGGGGTGAAATCCAGCAGGTTCTGACAGGTTCTGGAGAACTGGTAGTGGAAATTTTGAGTAGTTTGGAGAACCGGCAAATGCCACCTCTGGCTGGCCCCAGAGTGGGATGGGAATGGAGATTTTGCAATGGCCTTCCTCCCAGGAGTGGGATGGGAATGGGGATTTTGCAGTATCCTTCCCCTGCCAAGCCCACCAAGCCATGCCCACACAACCAGTAGTAATAAAAAAAAATGAATTTCACCACTGGAGAAATGTGACACTTTTTCTTCTATGATTGAATATCTGCATTTGTACTCATGGGTATGGAAGAGGAACTTTGTTGAAGGGGAACCATAAAGAAAGAACAGAATGGAATGGAATGGAACAGGACGGAATGGAGTGGAACGTAATGGAATAGAACAGACCAGACCAGACCAGACCAGATCAGACTAGACTAGACTAGAATAAACTGGAAGGGACCTTGGAGGTCTTCTAGTCCCAGGGAACCTATACCATCTTAGATAAGTAACCGTCTCCACTCTCTCTCTTTCTGTGTATGTGTGTGTCCAAGCATGGGTGCATATTTGTGTACAGCATATTATGTCACAGAATAGAATTATGTCATAGAATAGCACATAACTGCTTTATTTTTAGAAAGGACCAAGATCCACAGCTAGCCTGTTTTCTTGATGCGTTTTATGGAAAGGCTGAAGTATATCTGCTCTGTATTGAATTAGATCCTGTAGTGCTTCACTAATGCTGTTAAGCGATTACAGTAAACAGCAGGGATGACACAAGGATTCCAACTTTGTATTTGATGTCTCTGCCAGGCAAAAACATCCAGGCCACTCTCATCTTTTCCTTCCCTCCTTTAAATACTCTTAGCTTTTTGAATGGGATCAGAAAACAATAGCTTAAACTGGGTAAAAAGAATTAAATTAACTGGAACAAAAATAGTAAACTGGAACCTGTTTTTTGTTTTAGCTCCAGATTACACGATGCAGTACATTGATCAATAATGAAAGCCACATGTTTTTCCTGAGGTGTTTTTCCCCTTCTGAGACTGAATTCAGATAACAAGCTTTTACTTATTTTATTCACTTCATGCAGCCTTCTTTAGGGCTTATGTGACATGCTGTGTACATGATATGAAATTGGATTGCTTCTACTAATAGACACATGGAGGCTCCTAGTAGAGGAATAAAACAATTTTTATGTAGAAACAAATGTCGGTTCAAATTGTAAATTTTAAAACTCATTTATCCTTTGGACAGTTCACTAATGGGAAAGGCCAGTGGGGTCATCTGAACAGCTGATTTTAGGATTGGGCATCAGACCATATAATATGGAAATGCTTTATTATGCAAAGCTATCCTAAAATTATTGTTTTCACTGAAAGAAACAATGATTCTACAAAGTGGGGGGAGTAGCATTGCTTTGTCTTTTCTGCTTATATTTTTATTCATTTGAAATACTTTTTTATTCTGCAGGAATATAATGGATTAAAAAAATATCTCTAGGAACCGCCATTGCAACCTGCCAATTTTCTTATTTATTTTTAAAGCTTTCTCTGTGAGAACACGAAGTATTCTTTCTTTCCACTTCCTTTCCTACGCCCCTCCTCCATCCATTCTTCTGCTTGGTTTCCTGCTCATTCTTCCATTGTTTTACAGATATCCAGAAAGATAAAGCGATTATTAAAAATGCTGATCATGACCATCTACGCGTGTGCCCTCTACACTGTCGGTCTGCTATTGGGTATCAAAGCTGTATCATCAATGTTCTTTGAAGACTAAGCAGGTTGGACATGCAATTTAGATGAAAAACAATTACTTTGTGTTAGCTTGCTTTTGGCAAGAGTAGTGGGGCTCGTCTGGGAGATGGGAAACAAAAGTCACTCTTTATCTTCATGAATTTCAAATGAGGGGAAAAGAGAGAAAGCAGGCAGAGAGTGTCATCTGCCAGGAGTCATTCCATATCACCTTCCTTTAACTAGCTGCTTCCTCAGAGGAATACGCATTGCCTCTGTCACAGACTGCAGGGGAAGAGCATTTATTTCGTCTTCTGGAAGACAGATAATGCTAATCATTTTATCATAAGAATATCTTAGTAGTCACCTTTGTCAGGGTATTTACATTTTAAAAGGCAACCACAACTGGGACTAAATTCATCATTCAAAAGCAAAAGGGTTTTGTTCAACTCTGAACGCACAAATGTCACACTTATAAAAACACAGAAGCTGGTTTGGGGCGAACTAGAGGATAAACACGAGCAGGGTGTGGAGGCAGTGTAGGAAGGAAGCCTTCCTTGTGGACATCTTCATTTTGTTTGTTTTCTTTGTTTGTTTTCTTAAAGGCATCACCTTCCTGATAATTATTTCTCCAGCTAGCCAATTAATTAGCACTAAACGCTAAATCTTTTCTGAAGTTGGACCATGTTGTAGAGGAACATGTTCTCCTCAGGTCAGTGGTGGGTTTCCAAATTTTTTAGAAACTCTTCTGTAGGTGTGGCCTGCTTTGTGGGAGTGGGTTGCTGGCCATGTGACTGGGTGGGAGTGGCTTGCCAGCCATGTGACTGGGTGGGCGTGGCCAACTTGTAAAATGTGGTGAAACTCACTTGCTTAGCAACCAAAATGTTGGCTCAGAAACTCTGGCATTGAAGTGTGCAAGTCTTAAAGCTGTCAAGTTACAATACCCTTGCACCCCAACCCTTTAGAAAAAAACCTCCAGGGGTATTCAAACTTGACAGCTTTAAGACTTGTGGACTTCAACTCCCAGAATTCCTCCTCTTGCTCTTCATCTTGATGATGTGTGGAGGGGGAGGAGGGAGGGAGCTGGAACCGGTTCTAAACGGCACTGTAGATTTGTGAAGAGGTTAGAACTGGCAGGAACCCACCCCTGCCTCAGATGTTATGTAGTGTTTGGCTGTAGCCTACTAAATGACATTTCTCAATAACACAATATAAGGGTATACTGAATATAGGACAAGGACAATTATAATTTCATTACGAATTGCTCCAGCAATATGTATAGATCAACCCAAGATGGGTTTTGTACAAGATGCAGAGTTCAGAAGGCATATACTACTGAGGATCTCAGCTAAATGCTTGAACCTCCCCTCCCCCCGGTAGTTGTTGAAACCAGTACCACATAGGGCATATCTTCAGTGACTTCATTGTTTTTAATCAACAATAAAGTCATTGCCACATCGGGTTCACTACAGGAAAGTATAGTCAAAACAGAGTCTCCAATCCTATTACAGAGCCAATATTTGCTTTCTCAGAAACACACTAGTGGTTTTCCTTAACCTCTTAATAGGTTTTCTTGCAGGTTGAATTCCTTTCAGTATTACTGTTCCATCTGCCTGTGTAAGACGCACGTCTTTGAAACTTTGACCCATTCACCAAGCAAATATTGTTATTTCAGTGTGAATAGCTTTGATTTTACCAGTGTCGGCAGGCAATTTCAGTTCTTTGTGTTTCTTTTTGTCTTCTTCCTACTTTGCTATCTTCACCCTGTTTCAAAAACAGCTACAATGCAGGCTATAAACCTCTATTGTGCTATAATTCTGAGATAGGCCAAAGAGCTCAGTGCTTTTAGACACAATGAAGGTTCAGGGAATATGTGGTGTGAATAAGTTTCTTCATTTCCACCTCTTTAGCTCAACAAAAGGATCAGTATGTAGGGGCGTCTACAACAAATAATTGCTTCTGGGTTTCTGAGGATATATATGAATATATATGAATATTCGAATCCCAGTAAGGGTATGGCTAGCTAATGAGAGCAAAATAGCTTGAAATAGATCTATACTAGTCTCCCTTTATTTATTTATCAGCACAAATACAACACACACACACACACACACACACACACACACATTTTTCCCAAAAATAAGACAGGGTCTTATTTTCTTTTGACCCTTGAAATAAGTGTTTGGCCTTGTTTTGGGGGAGGTCTTATTATATTTGAGGTGCAGGAGGCGGCAAGCATGGTCATCTCATGGCTACTGCTGTGTTGCAATATTTTCGGGGAGGGCTTATTTTTTTTGGAGGCCTTATTTTAGTGTATGTGCTCAAAAGCCCGATTGGGCTTATTATCTGGGGAGGTCTCATTTTCAGGGAAACAGGGTACATTTAATCTTAGTACAAGGTGCTTACAGCAGAGAACTTAAACCAATAACAAATGGAAGACAGTGGTTAGAGGAGGAGGATAATTGAAGAATTTTTTCTAATGTGCCCATTTTTTGTAACTTTTAAAACAATATTGATTAGTGAACTGCATTGCAGAATTCAGGGAAGTGTGGATTTCAAAGAATAATTAACATGAAATAAGTTTGTATCACTTGTCATTTAAATGAATCCCCCCTTTCCCTGCCATTCTTATTAGCAGCAGTCAGAGGCTAAATGATCAGATCTCTAGATTGAATGATTACCTTGTAATAGATACTCATGTTGGGCACAATTAGTTGAAATTAAGATTCTTGTGACACATCGTTTTCAGCAGAGAGAAAGGAAAAAAAACCCAAACTGGGGCTCAACAGTTTCCTTTCAATTCAATAGGGTAAAATTTGTTTAATTGGGCCTTCATGACAATTAGATGTAACAAAGGGTGCTATGTCAATAACATTGGCTTCTTTCCTGCCAGGAAGAAGCCACATTAAAAACTTGTTTTGCTACTTTAAACTGTGGCAATATAAGTCAAGATAAAGAACTTTTTCTTCTGCAAGTAGAAAAGATGACTAGAAAAGAATCCCAAAGATATTCAGCACAAAAAATAAAGTTTAGGTGCTTTTAAAAAATATTTAAAAAAAGTAAATGTCCCTGGACTTGAAAGGAAGTTCTGCAGAAAAATTGACTCACACATATGTTTTCAATGTTATCTTAATTGCCGTTCCCATAAAGCATTTTCACAAGAACATTTGCGATTTCTTTGATTGTCAAAACCTTAAATTATAGTCTTAAATTCTAGAAAGCAAATTCTAGAAGAGAGAAGGCATTTTTAATTTTAAGGTGTCAAATGATTGGATCTTTTGTGATGTAGCAGGGGTGTCAAACTCGTGTTGCATGGTGTTGTCACTTGATGTATTGTGACTTTCCCCCCCTTTGCTAAACTGGGCATGGGCATGGCCAATGTGGGATGCATCTAGCCTGTGGCCTCGAGTTTGACACCCCTGTGATATGACATTACTTACAAAAACTTAACAGAAAAATATTTATATAACAAAAGGCTTGGTTTTTTTGGAGGAGGAACATACTCAAAATGGCTACACAGACTTCTTAATTCAGTGGCTGAAATAATTAGAATTAGCACAGTTCCTGGCTTGGATCTCCCTTCCTTTTTCCTTCCTGCCCTTCCTGGATATTTTGCATTTTAAATGAAGCCTTACTTTAACACAACACTCGTGTTTTACATTGTAATGAAATAGATGAAAAGAAGCAGCTGCATAAACGATTGATGGAAATTGATCTGACCCTCACTGATGGTAGGTAAACTGAATTAGAATTACTCTGGGTTCAGATTATATGATAAAGTGCAGGAAGTCAAAATCAGTTTGGAAACTACTAGACCTTTAACAGTCTCCATGGAGCAAAAAGCTGTAGGGATCAGTAGGTAAAAAGAAAGCTAGCCTTATTCTTATAATATAAACGATGATTTAACATCATGAATGGGTTCACACACTATATTCAGCCACAAACATGCTCATTATGCCTTAGCATAGCATAGCATGGAACTAGAACTACATAGATCACTTGGGATATGCCTTAGTGAGACACTTTATTACAGACCCTATGATAACAGAATAACAGACCATATTACAGATCCTACAGCAGTGTTGGTGAACTTTTTGGGACCAAGTGCTGAAACGGGAGCATGTGTGTGGTGCACATGCCGGAAACTGGAAAATCAGCCACCCGGTGCATATGTGCGCAGCAGGAAGATGATGTTCCCCTTTCTAGCATGCACACTGGCCACCTGGTCTTCCGGTTTCTGGCCTGCATGCATGTGCAAAGATCAGTTGGCCCATGTGAATGCACGTGCTAGAAACTGGAAGATCGTCTTCCCGGTGTGCACATATGTGCTGGGCAGCTGTTCTTCCAGTTTCCAGCACTCCCATGTACATGAAGGCCATCTGACTGGTGCACCAGAACCAGAAACAGCAATGGGCGACGGCTCATCTGCCTGGACAGATGGCTCTGTGTGCCACTTCTGGTACATGTGCCATCATGGTCCTACAGCAATGATAATAACAGAATAACAGACCAATAAAAATTGAAGGGACTTGGAGGTGTTTTAGTTCAACCCCCTGCTCAATCAGTAGACATCATGGCATGAAGAGGACCTTCCACAAGGAAGAGCCAAGGCCCATGTGCCCTGACAAGGCTATTGCCCATTAATCAGTAAAGAGCCCCTGCCAGGCAGTGAACCGATGTGATGCATTTGTTCATCTTCACTCTTTAGAAGCATGTTGCCCTCTTACATTATGAATTTGCTGTAAAGAGGTACTTTGCTAGTTAAAATTAAATGCCTAAGGAAGAAAACATAGCTTCAACAAATGTACATAAAGACTAGAACACCCTGCAGCTTTCAGTCTTTGAAACTCATCCATTGTGTCTACACATCACTTACTAGGATGCTTTTTGTGTGCAACACATATGCCTCAGAGGTGGTAGATTGCAGAAAATAGTAATGCAAGTAACAATATACAAGATAGTCATTGGATAGAGATTCTTCTGTTCCATCTGTGACATGCTAGCCAAAATGTTACCAAATACTACTCTTACAATCAGAAGGGAACATTAATTGTGGTATGGTACTATCCAAACCTTCTCTGTCTTATTAAAAATCACTATAAGCATCACTATAAGCAGTAGATATTTTATTTCCTCAAAGTCCGTCCTTCCTTCTCTATTTTTTCATAAGACACATAAAAATTATGCCATTTAGAGTTGAAGTAATGTTTGATTATGCTGGAAAAGAAATTTACATCATTTAGATGGCTCTCACTTCCAAACTGCTACATTCTATTCATCTGAAATTACTTTAACAAAACATGAGCTTGGCAAGATTGTTAAAGCAATTTTCAAGCTTTTCTATTGATCTCAGACCTTCCCATCTACAGCAGTACTTTTACGAATGTTGCTCAGGCCTCAACAATTTCATAATTGACTCTAAATAGAATTGGACCTGGATTACCTCAAGCTTAATTTGTAAGAGAAATTTGTAAGAGAAATTTGTAAGAGAAAGAGTAGTAACTAGCAACTGAGAAGGAAAAAATGAAAGAGCAAATCAGAGGACTTCTGGCTGAAGGTTTTCTTATTTAGGGATCATATAAGAGAGGAAAGCCTACTTCCTACTACAAGTATTCTACTCATATACAGGTAGTCTTCAATTTGCTAATAGAGGAAGAATATTTGTAACTCAGGGTTGACACGAGGGGTTCTTGGTGTCCTCTGAACGTATTTGTTTTCTTGCAGATGTTTCATTAACCAAATTAGGTAACATCATCAGATAACATGATGATGTTACCTAGTTTGGGTAATGAAATAAACAAACTCAGAGAGCACCAAGGACCTCTCAGTCCTCAACTTACAACCACAATTGACCCTAAAATGTATGTAGCTAAGTGGAACAGTTAAGTGAGGAGGAGGAGCTTCCGGAGGGAATGGCGGCCGTTCTGTGAGCTCCGCGGATTGCGGAGGGGCCTCCCTGCTGGGAGAAGTGCTGCCGACCCTCGGTTCCACTCTGAGGGTCGGGGGTTTGTCAACGACCACCCCGGCTCTGTCCTGGCTTTGGACTGGCCAGGCAGGGTGATCGGGTGGTTGGCTGGTTGGGCGAGAAGCGCTGGGCGGAGAAGCCCGTGGAGACATGGAGGCGTGGAGGCGTGCTAGCCGAGGCGCTGGCTGGAGAGCTGGTGAACCGCCGTGTTCCATGGAGTGGAGTGAAGTAGAGCGAAATGAAGCGGCTAGTGGAGGGCAGAGCCGACCGAAGCAGACCGGAGCGAAGCAGACCGGAGTGGCAAGTTTGAAGAACAATGTCGGAGGTGAGGATTACCCTGACAATCCACATGGCTCAGGCGGCGAGGGTTTGGCGATGGCGGCGGCGGGGGAGGCAGTCGGAGACGCCGAGTGCCACACCCTCTGGTCGCCATGACCCCTGGTTCTGCAGGGGAGTCGCTAGAAGAAGAACGGGGCCCGGGGGTGCTAGAGAGTGCTGCCAACTGCAGGAGGCTTGGGAAAGCCTCAGGGAGCCAAAGCGGCCTCGGATTTAGAACAACAGCCCCCGGGAAGATGAGCTCCAGGGTTCCCGAGGAGGCAGATGGCCATTTTTCCCTGGGACTGGACATGGAGGAGAGATACCGGGGGATTGGGTAGGCATCTGCTGAAGGTTTGACTTTTTCCCTTCTATCCCTGTTGACAACTGCCTCCCTTGCTAAAACTTCGAATTCCATCAATTTTCTCTATTCTCATGACTATGCTTTGCCCTTAACATCCTGCTTTAAATCGGCTCCAATACCATCTTGAGATCCTCCTTGATTAATCTAGCTAGTCGGCTACCCCACCAACTTACCCTTTCCATCTAGGGTAAGGACAATCTTATGACAAACTATGATTCCATCTACAACTATGATTCCATCTACAGCACTTGAAATAATCTTGCCCCTGTGATATAATTGTATGATTTTTTATGATTTTCACGCACACGAGGTCTGACCTACTGCTACTGCAAGAGTCCCCCCTCTTGCAGGTATGGCCTCCAGCCCTTTCAAGGGCCCACCTTGAGGACAGGTTTATTAACCCAGAGAGGTGGAGGAAGCGCAAACTAAGGGGCTTTTTAATTAATCGTTTTTAAAGAATTTTAAGGGGTTCCAGGGTTGGGGTGGTGGTGGATCAGGTCAGGGGTGAGGGTAGAGCCAGGCGTATAGGTGTGGTCGAGAGAGGAGGGAGCGGAGTGGGGGAGGAGAGGGAAGATAGCATTCCAATACAGGGCTATTTGATACCAACGGTTGTAGGGAGGGGTAGGTGTGAGGACAGATTAAGAACTCGTAGTCGGTTGGGAGACCGTGGTTATTGGTCATACCCGGTCGTTTGTACCAACCCCCGCATGCTAGGTGGTCAGGATCTACAGACCCAGGGCTTGAGGCTGTTGTTATGCAATGCAAGGTCCGTTGTTAACAAGGCCCCTCTCATCAATGATTTGATTCTGGAGGTGAGCCGGACCTCGCAGGAATAACAGAGACCTGGTTGGGCCACGAGGGAGGTCTACCCCTCGTGGAAATGTGCCCACCAGGTTATCGAGCATTCCACCAGCCACGGGCCCAGGGAAGGGGCGGTGGGGTAGCGGTGATTATCCGGGAAGACTTAGAGCCGAGAGAGTTCACTGTGCTGCAGACATCCGGGTGTGAGTCCCTTGTTGTGAGATGGGGCCCAGGGAGACAGTTGGGCCTGCTGATAGTATACCTGGCTCCTCGCTATACATCAGCGGCCCTGCCTGAACTCCTCGAGCTGATGGCATCGGTGGCAGTTGAGACCCCCAAACTTTTAGTGATGGGGGACTTCAACCTGCCATCGATGGGAGAAGCGTCCGAGGTGGTTCGGGAGTTCATGGCTTCCATGACAGCCATGGTCCTGACTCAATTAATTCAGGGCCCTACACACGAAGGAGGCCACACGCTGGACCTTGTTTTTGTCTCTGGCCAGTGGATGAGTGATCTGGGAATAGGGGATTTAACTATCACTCCCCTGTCATGGTCAGTTCACTCACTTCTCCGACTCGACTTCCCTGGTGCTACTCCCCGCTGTGGGGAGGCGGAGCCGGAAGGCATTACATGGTTCCGCCCCAAGCGCCTGATGGAACCGGATAAGTTCCAGACGGAGCTTGGGCCACCTCTTGTAGACCTGACCCGCCCCCGGATAGAGGACCTGGTAGCCGCATGGAATAGTGCGACTGCCGGGGCCCTAGACCGAGTGGCGCCTTTGCGGCCTCTCCTGCGGCAACGAACCACCCTGGCCCCTTGGTTTACCGAGGAGCTAAGGGTGATGAAACGCCACAAGAGATGCCTAGAGAGTCGTTGGAGATCCTCCCGCTCCGAATTTGACCGAGCACAGGTACGAACCTACTTAAGGACATACCTTGTGGCATTAAGAGCGGCCAAACGTCGACATTGTGCCGCTCTTATTGCGTCTGCAGATAACCGCCCTGCTGCCCTGTTCCGGGTAACCCGCTCCCTTCTGTCACAGAGGCCGCGGGAAGCCCCTTTACAGGGCAGGCAGAGGAATTTGGGAAATATCTGCAGGATAAAATCACTCAAATCCGGAGGGAATGGGTCCCTTTCAGTGGCCTAGGGGAGACGCCCGAGGCGAGTCTTGAGAGACCATTCTGGGAGGAGTTTGACTCGGTTGCCATCGAGGATTTGGACAGGTTACGTGGGCGTCTGCGACCTACCACATGTTTATTGGACCCGTGTCCCTCCTGGCTTGTACTGGCATCCTGGGAGGTTACACGCGACTGGCTCCTGGGGCTAGTGAATGCTTCGTTGAGTGAGGGGTCTCTGCCAGCCGCCTTGAAAGAGGCGGTTGTGAGACCCTTACTCAAGAAGCCTTCCCTGGACCCAACGGAGCTAGCCAATTATCGTCCTGTCTCCAACCTTCCCTTCTTAGTGAAGGTTGTAGAGAGTGTGGTGGCCCAACAGTTCCCATGTCACCTGGAGGAAAATGATTATCTAGACCCGCGCCAGTCCGGCTTCCAACCCGGGCACAGCACGGAGACGGCCTTGGTCGCGTTGGTTGATGATCTCTGGAGGGCCAGAGATAGGGGTTGTTCCTCTATCCTGGTCCTATTAGATCTCTCAGCGGCTTTCGATACCATCGACCATGGTATCCTGTTGCACTGGCTGGAGGGGTTGGGGGTTAGGGGCACCGTTTTACGGTGGTTTGGCTCCTACCTCTCTGGCCGGACGCAACGTGTGTTGGCAGGGGAGCAGAGATCGACCCTGAGCCCCCTCACATGTGGAGTGCCACAGGGGTCGGTCCTCTCGCCTCTCCTGTTCAACACATATATGAAACCGCTGGGTGAGATCATTCGTGGTTTTGGGGTGGGATATCATCTGTACGCTGATGATACTCAGCTGTACTTTTCCACCCCGAACCACCCCAACGAGGCCGTCGAAATGATGTCCCGATGTTTGGAAGCCGTGCGGGTCTGGATGGGTGACAACCGACTCAAACTCAACCCCTCCAAGACGGAGTGGCTGTGGCTTCCGGCCCCCCGGTTCAACCAGTTGCTTCCATCTCTGGCCATCGGGGGCGAGCAACTGGCCCCCATGGAGCGGGCGCGCAATTTGGGCGTCCTCCTGGATGCCCGGCTGTCCATGGATGACCATGTAACAGCCGTGGCAAGGGGGGCATTCCACCAGGTTCGCCTGGTGCGCCAATTGCGCCCCCTATTGGACCGGGATGCCTTACGCACAGTCACCCATGCGCTGGTGACGTCTCGCCTGGACTACTGCAATGCTCTCTACATGGAGCTTCCCTTGAGATGCACTCGAAGACTACAGTTGGTCCAGAATGCGGCCGCGCGGGTGATTATGGGGAGTACTAGATACTCCCATGTAACACCTCTCCTGCGTGAGCTGCACTGGCTTCCTGTGGTCTATCGGGTGCGTTTCACGGTTTTAATTACGATCTTCAAAGCGCTCCATGGCACAGGACCTAGCTACCTGCGGGATCGCATCCTGCCCCTTACATCCCTATGACCAATCCGCTCGCACAGAGAGGGACTTCTCCGGGTGCCGTCCACTAAACAGTGTCAGAGGGCGACACCCAGGAGTAGGGCCTTCTCTGTGATGGGCCCAGCCCTTTGGAATGACCTCCCCCTCGACATTAGGATTACCTCCGATCTCCGCTCCTTCCGTGTAAAGCTCAAGACCCACCTTTTTCAATTATCTGGCCTGGCTCAACCATAGTTCCATCCTACTCCTCCTGACAGTCTTTTCAAATTCATAATTTTAAACTGGGGTATTTTTAATTGCTAATTTTATTATTATTATTGTATGTATTTTATGACTGTTACCTCCTCCGTGTATGTGTATGTGTATTTGTATATATGTGCTTTTATTGTACGCCGCCCCGAGTCCCTTGTGGAGAGGGAGCGGCTAACAAGTCAAATAAACTTGAAACTTGAAGTGAATGTGGCCTCATTTTACAACCTTTCTTGCCGTATTTGTTAAGTGAATCACTGCAGTTGTTAAGTTAGTAACATGGTTGTTAATTGAATTTGACTTCCCATTGACTTTGCTTGTCAGAAGGTCACAAAAGGTGATCACATGACCCTGGGACACCACAACCATCATAAATATGACTCAGTTGCCAAGGCTCTGGATTTTGATCCCATGAGCATGGGGAGGCTGCATGGTTGTGTGACAAATAGTCACGAGTTTTTTCAGTACAGTTCAGTGGTGAGTTGTCAATTTTTTTACTACTGGTTTGGGTGCGCTCCCACATGTGCTTGTGTGCATGTGTGATGCTTCTGCACATGTGCAGAAGCTTCTGTGCATGCACAGAAGTGTCCAGGCAGGTGGGCAGAGCCTCCCACTGCTACTACTACTGTTTCGCCCAATCCGGGCCGAACCGGGAGCAACCCACCTCTGATACAGTTGTAACTTTCAACAGTCACTAAACAAACTGTTGTAAATCAAGGACTACCTGTATTTGTAACAAGTATTTGTAATTAAGACCTATAGCTCATAAGATTGTGCTTGGAAGGTTTATTCTTGTAAAGGTGGAAACTATCAATACTTTGTTGTAACAATTAGCACACGCATTCAAAGTAACAATGTAACTGCACGCCTAAGCCACATAATCACGAATGATGAACAGCTTCCTCTGACATCCCATATTACGCCCTAATTTTTTTTTACTATAATTTTGGTTTCCTATACATTAAAAATATTGAGCATGGATTAAGTTATTAAATATATAATTCAGTACAGATGTACAAATAACTGTGTGATTGGATGAAAAATATAACAAGGCTTTGATGAGAAAGCTGTTCTTTGACTTCTAAAATAATTCTAATTGTTTAACCCAGTCAATGGAAAACATGAAAATGAAAAATTATGTTGATGTGGTAGAACTGGCAGAATTAATCACCTTCCCGTAGCACAGTATAACCTATGGGAAAAGTCTATTTCAATTCAGTGGTAGCTCTTTTTAGCATTTTGTGGTAGCTCTTAATTCTAGATGGCGTAGAGATGATTTCTAATTTAAAATCTTGGTAAAACTGCTGCAAATTATTGTAGAAATGGAAGCAAGATTGAGCTAGAAAAGCATGCTATTGGCACCTAACAGCTCCTTTTAGGTGGTCAGGTGGTCATTTATAGTGTAAGATACACTAATTAGCTCTAGGAGCTGTAGAGTGAACCCAGATAATTCACTACAGAATCCTTACTAAAGCAAAAAAAGTGTTTAAAGTTCATAACTAATAATAATCTCTAATACAGTTGTTGCAGGTTTTATGTTGAAAAATAATGCCTTGTTTATTTTCCAGATATTACTGTCATCACCTGCTCCAAAGAATACTTAATCAAATGCTAGATCAATTTTCTTCTAGGAAAATTGCAGTTATTTGATTCAGACCAGAAGATATGCCACTATGCAATATTTTCTACTTATTATAGACGATTGGAATGATGCAAAAAATTAATCCTTATATTTACAGGGCACCTGATTGGGAAAGATATCAAAATCATAGACAGGCAACATGGTATCTGTGAAACCTAGACTTCCCAGTCTGTCTTCAATTAAAAGGTAAGTGGAATGTTGCAAAACATAGAACAAAACAGTTTCTACAACAGCTTGTAAATAATTTTTATTTACAAGAATGCTTTGACGAACATCGTAAGCTTTATAAGGACGCTTAAAAAATAAAAATGCTGGATGACTCCAGTCCAACATTTTATTTGTCCATGTACTTATAAAAAATTCAAACCTAGTGTAGTAGAGGAATGGGAGTGAATCCTCTTTTCAGTTTGCCTTCTGATCCAGTGTTTACTTACAGTGCACAACAGTGGAACCTATTAAGGGTCCCTTTACTTGAACACAACTAAGCCTATTATTAAAATGTACCTTGGGAACTGATAAGAATACTCCCCATCCCATTACAACCAAAACAGATATCCAATATGAAATCTTCCAACAATTAAAACCCTCAACTCTTGGCCAAGAGTTTGAACCCTCTATGTCCAGAAAAAAGTTAGATATGCTTTAACCGATTACATAAATAAACCAACTTACTAAAGTGCAACCAACTCAAAATCTACTCTCAATTGGGCATCAGGTCAAAGAAATCTTTATAAAAGAGTGTCTTAGACATCACTGCCCAAACTGGTACAAAATCACTTGCAAGCATTAGATCTTTAAAATGGCTCACCAAGAAATAAATTGGTAATGGTTTGACATATTGTTTGCTAGAGCATGATTTGAGTGGTTGGTTCACATGGTAAAACATGGGTAATGCTATAATATTATATATGCTTTTTCAAGCACAGAACAATTTGACATATTTTATTTGATTACAGGTATATACTCCAGTAAGGATGTGATACTGAAAACCATTACTTACATTATTGGAGCCTCAATAATAGATTGTTCTACTTATACATATAAAGCCAGCAGAAATGCCCAGACTTCTGAACCAAAAGCTTATTTTATAGAACATTTTGGGATAAGATGTAAGGGTGGTGCCCTTATGTTTTGTCCTGTTTTTTGGTAGATCTGTGCTCATTTCATTTTTATAAGCTGACATGTTGTGCCTTGATGTGGTCAGGCCAGGGAGGGCAGACAATTTTTATCTAGGCTTTCTCCTCCAGGACACTAACCCAGTTACCACGTATGCAGTGGCAAAGTTCTGTGCTGCTGCAATGTCCATAAGAAAAAAAATTGGCTACAGAAGTATAGTTGTCATCTTGTACCAATTATCTGGACATATCTCTAACAATCTTTGGACCATTGTATTTGCTCCTATACTTAACAGCGTTGCACCCAGGTAAACCAGGGAGTGACTCAAACAACATGTATGTTATTTTCCACTTTTAATGGCAATACTTTTTAATTATATCTTAATATCAGTACTTTTTAACATATTGTAAAAACTAATGTGTATTGCTGGTCTTTGATCGTAATAAAGATTTACTTATTTATTTGATGTGGTCAGTCAACTAATCAACCAATCATTAACTAGCAATTTGTGACAAATATGCCCATTGGTTCACAAACAAAATGGCGATCTCTGAAAATACCACAATGTAACAAAATTATCTCACACTTAAATATGCTTGAAAAGTGTGTTTTACTAATAGAAAAACATGTATTTTTCTTGGAAGCATGACTAATGCTTTATTTTAAGGGGAAAAGATGCTTAATTTACAATATTTTATTCATATTTCTAGTTACTTGGATATGGTGGTTCAGTAAAAAGGGGGAGGAATTTGAAGAAAAACATTGCAAATTACTTTGCAGACCTTCAAAACCAAAGTTCTTTTTTATATGGAATGTTCTGGATTTGCTGTGAAGTTTCTGAGGAAGGCTTTTCTACAGGTGTTTCATGTTGGCTTAATATAGCTGAAGCTATATTACAGCGATGGCGAACCTTTTTTGGCTCGCGTGCCACAAGTGGGGGGAGCGCAGGGGGATTGTGTGCAGGCGTGCCGCACCCATAATGCAAAGTGCGACCCCCCCCAGTGTGCATGCACGCACAACGCGTGACCCCCCCATTTTTACATGCTTTTTTTGCCCTCCTCAGGCTCCAGAGGCTTTATAGGAGCCTGGGGAGGGCGAAAAGAGCCTCCCCCGCCCCCCGGAGGCCATCCGGAGGCTTCAGGGACCATCCGGAGGCTTCCCTGAAGCCTTCGGAATGCTTAAAACCACCCTCCGAGCAAACCGGAAGTGACTTCCGGGTTGCTCGGAGGGTGGTTTTAAGCATTCCGAAGGCTTCAGGGACCGTCCGGAGGCTTCCATGACGCTTTCGGAGCGCTTAAAACGACCCTCCGAGCAATACTAAAATAGTTTTAGTATTGTTGGTTTTTATACATTGCATGCAGTGTTATATTACAGCTATAGGTTCTTTAAGTTTATTTGAATTGTAACTCTGATCGTTCACTGTTGGTTATGAGTTGAACACCATCTGGAGGACACAGGTTGTCTATTCCTATTATTCACACACAATGTATTGAAGAAGCAGAAGAAAATCAATCTGCCTGTTAAAGACCCAGGCGTCTGATAAGATGAGAAGAAAATATTAGTAACTGGCTGAGCAGTTTTTAATCTCAGAAATATTTTTAAAGTCTTTGGGCAATAGAATAATGTCCTCAGACAACACCTAAGATAAATAGAGTATGACAATTCAAATTAAAATGGAAGATTCAATTTGTAATATATGTAGTGTTGGAGAAGAATGCTTATATAGCGTATTTTTCAGAGTATAAGATGCACTGGAGTATAAGACGCACCAAGATTTTGAAGAGGTAAATTTTTTAAAAAAGGTTTTGGGACTCTGCAAGCCTCCCAAACCCTCTGCATGCCTCATTTTTTTACACACACACAAAAAAGAGGGACATACAGAGCTTTGGGAGGCTTGTAGAGTGCTCCTGGGGGCTGGGGGGGGAAAAGTAAAAACGGCCCATTTTCTGCCCTCCTCAGTCCCCAGGAGCACGTTGCAAGCCTCTCAAACCCTCTGCATGTCCATTTTTGCAAAGGGGGCGGGATTTCGGGAGGATAAAAATGCTGTATTCAGTGTATAAGAAACACCCAGATTTTCATCCTCTATTTTTTTGGGGGGGGGGGGAAAGGACTTATACTCTGAAAAATATGGTATGTGGTTTGGAGGTTGTCAGATTCTGGATGGGAAGGAATAGGTTCAAATGCAATTCTAGCAACATACCATCTTTGGGTTTGGGGATTGTGCTCTTTGAAGTGGGGGTGGGGAGAAACACAACTTGAGCTCCTCTGGAACTCCCTACTCTGCTGAAATAATAGGTAAAAGCTATGTCCAGGAAGGCCATTGCTCAGCCATGGCCTTCCTGGACATATGGTATGCCAGCTTCAACCTTGATAGTTTAGGTCATATTGAACATTGAGTGGTCCTGAATCAATTATTCTATTTCATTTTTAACGTGTTTATATGCTGTGCGTCAGTGACGTGCGGTGAGGTTTATGGCTGGTGAGGCTGGTGACATCATCAGGAAGGCAGGGAATTCTTAACAAGGCGCTGGCCACGACTCGGTTTCCAGGGTCCTTTCGCGACCGAGCTGGCAGGGAAACGGTAGCTGACAGTCTGAAAAGTCCGTCACACTTTCTGCTTTCGTGAGCAACTTCCCATAAACCTGCCGTTGCTCAGTGCGAGGAAGGGAGCCGCTCGTGCATGCGCATTCGCCCTGGAACATGAGCTCCGGCGTCAGAACCCGACAGAAGGTGGGGAATGGAACCATGTGTGCAGGAGGGAGGCTGAGGCTAGAGGAGCCTCCTGCACCTCCCTCTGTCCTGCAAACGTGGTCCCATTCCCCGCCTTCCTGAGTCAACATGAAGGGGACCGCAGCTCGCACAGTCCCATTCCCCGAGGCTCCTCAGCGCCTTTTCCCTTTTCCATTTTTTTTCATGATGAGAGTGGTGAGGCTCTGCCTCCCCTGCCTCCCCTGACCGCACGTCCCTGCTGTGTGTGCTTTTGAAGGACACCTGAAAATCTTACAATGTAAAATTCAGAGGCCATATGCTCACTTTCTATTGCCATGTTACATCATTAAAAGAGTGAAATTTTATTTAATGAAAAAAAGACTAGGGGTGATGTGATAGCAGTGTTCCACAATTTGAGGGAGTACACAAAGAAGATGGGGTAAACCTATTCCCCAAAGCACCTGAAGGCAGGACAAGAAGCAATGGAGGGAAAGATATCCAGGGGACATCCAAACTAGAACTAAGGGGACTGTCTTGACAGTGAGAAAAATTAATCAATGGAATGTCCTGCCTCCTGAAGTTGCAAGTGCTCCAACACTGGAGGTTTTTAAGAAGAGATTGGCAACAATTTGCCTGAAATGTATAGGGTTTTCTGCTTGAGCAGGGGGTTGGACTAGAAGACCTTCACGTTCCCTTCCAACTCTGTTACTCTGTTATTATCATTGCTGCAGGATTGGCAGTGATTGCCAATATCTTCCTAAATACAACTCAGCATTCCAGTTATTACTGTGATAGTCTATATGACTAAAGGTCAGGGTATCCTTGAGATCATCTATCTTGCATAGATCCAGCTTCTCTAATCCAGAGCAGACAGTACACCTGATGAAGGTTCTCTTGTCTTGAAGTGTTTGTTATCAGGGATGTGTGAAATTTGGCATTATCCTGGAAGGCTCTCTTTATCTGGAAGGTCTTGCCACTTTTAAGGAGTCTAGAAATTCTTAAAACCTGGCTATTCCAGAAGGCTTTTGGGATTTAAGAATTGTAGAATACTTGACAACTGGAATGCAATGATTACAGTTAAGGTTAACTGAACTATAACTGTAATTATATATTGTGTTATTTTAATGTACAGTATATGGTCTATTATTGTTGTATTTCACTCTGGCTGTTCTACAGCACACACTTAGAATGGTTTGGCTGAAGTAGTCTATAAATTAATAAATAAATAAAAAATTCTGCATTATTAGATAGCATACAGATCATTTTAATAAACATCAAAGTAATGAAATGACACATTATCTAGAATTGTGCTACATGAGCATCATTGCTAACAAAGCACCAATTGCCTTTAGTTATACTTTGTAGTTTGATTGATTACTTGGATATTTTGAATCAAAGTCTTAATAAATGCAGAACTAAAGCCAAACTTTATTATTGCAATATCATTTTGTTATGGTTTTGGACGTCTTACAGAACAGTCTTTGAAAAATCTGAAGAATACCTAGTGTTCTGTCCCGTGATTCTAATGAATATGCAGACACAGGCTTGGCTGTCTGCCACGACTAATTACAGAGATAAAACCACCCCTTGGCTAGGAGCCTAGAACGCTATCTTCAAGAAACCAAGATTAGACTTACGGAATGCTTTCTCAACGGCTAGTAAAATGGGCTGTTGTTTCCTGCAAAGATTCCCCTCCCTTCGCTCCACCTATAAACTCTTAGGGACGGGCCACAACCATAGCCAGCTGTCCCTATTTCCTTCTATGACGTCTTCTCCACAGCTTCTCCCTTCTACTCTCAGCTCTACGCACACGCACATCAGGGACAACCTCCATCTGTTCCTCTTCACTCCTCCCTGACTCAGATGCCACCTGGTGGCCAACAGGCCTCTCTAGTTCCTGCTCTGACTCCAAACACCCTGCAGAATCTTCCTCATCCTCCAGAGCAGTCCCATAATGGTCATCGCTGTCAGAGTCCACCAACAGCTCAGCCGGCCACTGCTGGGCCACAACACCTAGAATGAAAAAAGAAGTAGATGAACACTTCACAGCCCACAGGATTGTAAAAAAAAAAAACTGACTCATTTCTATCATGCTATTTCTCCTTTAGGCTCAGGAAATAATTCCTTCATTTACTAGTGCTTTCCAGAATCCTTTCGCAGTTTTTTTCTCTCTGAACTGTAATATGCAATATCTATGAGTTGTAATTCATAAGCAGGTGTTTTAAATCCCTACTTTGCTCTTATTCTGACATGAAATAGTCGAGTGAGTAATGCAAATGACATAATTGAAGTTTCTAGCAAATGTGGAGCTTTTGAAGAGTTTCTGCTAAAGGTGTAATAAACCTTACCTTTTAGCTAACTTTACCTTTTCTCTTCTTGGGGAAGAGAAAAAGAGAAATGACTTGATACATATTCCAGATGCGTTAAAAATTTTTACGGGCAAATATTTTTTATTATAAATGGAACATTATTTTAAGGTACCTTGGAAAATTCTTTAAAAGATTGAGAAAAATTAGTATTTTTTAAATGCTAGTTGTTGTTATATATGGCTTGAAAGCAGTGACTCAAACTTCTATTATTAGGCCAAATTATATGAAAATTATTTTGTGTGTCTCTCACATGCCTTTTTGCATTCATTAAAAACTGTCTTATGGATGCCAGCTTAATTCCATCTTTCTTCCAAGTGGCAATTGTTGGACTGGTACATTTTCTTTGCTTAAATGAAGAATAAATTCTTTTTTCTCTTAAATATTCTCATTGCCAGAAAATTACTGAATTTACTACTGATGAAAATATCTGTCCTAACAAAATGTCTCTTAATAAGATGTGATTTAAGTTACCATGACTTTTTGCATCTTTTGACACCTAGTTGGCATTCCACTCTTAATGAAGCATCTCATTCATTACTTATTCATTTATTTCTATTGCAATTCAGTATTCACAGCTGTCACCAGTTAAAATCCAAAATACTATAATGTCCAAACCTAATATCAATATAACAGGCATATGCTGAACCTAAGATATTATTTGGGCCAAAGGCATTGCCAAAACTATAGCCATCCCCCATCTAACCAATTTGTATCAAAGTCATACATACAAAGTCATACATGCATACATACAAAGTCAAAGCTAAGGACAATTATAGTGTCAAAAAAGGGCAAGGTATATAAAATAACATATACATTGGACAAAACTGGCTGTGCTTTGTTGAGTGTGCTGTGTAATAGCAAAATATTAGTCTGGTCATAAATAAGTTATATTTGACTTCCAAACGAAATGCTGTAGAATTGTAACCTATGCTTTACCCATCGAAACTGACACCGACATCCACAAACATACACAGCTAAACGTTATGATTATTGTAAAAAAAATATCCTATTTATAAAGTCTTCAGAGTCTTATTAAGCTACTCTTTTAGGCAAAGAGAAATATTGGATAATTTTCAGACTCCGAATTCCAGTTTTTCATTGTGGTTTTACATGGTGCAAAGAGTCACCATAAATAGGCAGAAAATGATCAGGAGACTTCTAAGAATTGTGGCTCTTATCAAAAAGCCACAAATCCAAATGCTTCCTCTGCCAGAACAAAATACTGAAGGACCAAAGTTTAGCTTCATTCAACATATGGGAAGTGTATGTATGTATGTGTGTTGTGTATGTATGTACGTTTTTGTGCTGTTCTATATCTTTTATGTTTTATGCTCCATTGTACGCCGCCCCGAGTCCTACTCGGAAAGGGAGCGGCTAATAAATCCAAATTTTTTATTATTATTATTATTATTATTATTATTATTATTATTATTATTATTATTATTATTATTATTAGTAGAATTTCATATCTTAGGGAGTTTAGGTCAACTAGCCATTCACGCAGATACTGTGTTTGCACACATGGTAAGCTATTGTAGAAAAAAAAAATGTTGCCTGGAGTGATCTATAGATAATTCTGTTGACTGTGGGGTAAGAAACCCCTAACACCCCTTGGAGTGTGTGTTCTGTTAAGATACAGCCTGTTGTGACTTAAAATAGCTTCTACTGTAAAGTGCACTGGTGTTGCCATGGTAATGGCTTCACAGTACTCCACAAGGGGGCTCCTTCTGGTAAGGGGGAAAATCCAACATTAGAAATTACATTTGGTCCAGACATTTCCCCCCTATAAATAAATACCCAGACAATGCTGGGTTATCAGCTAGTGTGCCATAAAAATTCACAGTCATAAAAGTAAAAAAATGATCATGGCTTCCCCAAATATATCCAGCAAACTCCTATGAGAACAAAGAAATATAGGCTCTTAGCTAAGAATCTCCCAATGGCTGTGTTAGCTGTTCCATTATGCAGGTTTACTGTTTACATATCTATTTGCCTTTGATATTGTAATGCTTCAGTAAGTTATTCTGCAGATAGTTGGGTATCTGGAGGATTTAATACCATCTCCACAATCAAAGGCATGGTCCATGAATATGGAATATTATAAACTCTCAAGTTTTAGGGTATGCTAACAGAACCTTGAAAGACTGACAATTTCCCCTCTGCCCCCTTTTATACCAAATAGAATCAAGACAGGGTTGCCTTGAGTTTCCTTTCTTCCCCTTTCTCTTTCTCAGGACAGTAATCTGATTGTTGTAGATTGTTCTCTTTCTCAGGACAGAGAAAAAATGCTATTACATTTCCTGTTCACAATTATCTCTGTACTTTCTACAACGATCAGATTGCAGTTGTATTGAGTATTGCTTCATGATGGCTACTACTGTTGTGGGATGTCCTCAGGCTTATCGCAGAACAAATATGGGATATTCCCCACATGTCGTAGAGCTCACTACTCTCATTAATATTGTAAAGTTGAACATAATTATGATTGTTTCCTCTCACTATATCAAAATAGTATATATGTTCCTCAAATATTGTCTATATAAAGGTGGGATACAAACAAACAAGCAAACAAATATATATAGGTTTATGACTCAGGGAGAATTGGCTGCATGCTTATATTGTATAGTGCTGCCTTTTTAGAACAAAAATGTTTTTCATTACTGCTTCAGAATTAAAATATTTGTTAATGTGTGGCTATTGTCACTTATTATCTAGTCAGCTAAGAACACTAGGAGACATTTTATTAAAGCTTTAGCTATTCTAAATAGGTTATGATTTATGATTCTTATTATCTCATATAGAAAGTTCAGACTGTATATGATTTTTTGATTTCTGTAAAGAAGTCAAATTTTATTTTATTTTCAAGTTCTGACATGACCTTGTCTTATTTAATTTCATCTTCCTATTTTGTATAGCTAGTTTGATCTTCTTACTGAAATTTTAAGGTCTTATGCAAATACTTCGAGCGGAATTAAAACTTCTAGTTCTTTTAAACAAGAACATATAAAACACATGGACATTCTTTGTTCTAGAATAAACTAGTAACGTACATGAAGAAAGATTCTATTTTTTTAAAAAAGAATTTTATTGCTTTTTAAACATTTATAGGGAAAGGTAAAAAGGGTACAAAGAAAATTTTGGCAGCTCCCTTGCTAGTGGTAGAAATCCCCACAAATCTCACAATTTTTACAATGTTAAAAACAATGTATAAAAGATAAGCATAAACAGAGTCTTGTTTTACATTATATCAACCATATGTTCAATCATCTCTTTCTTTGTCACTTTCTAGTATATCAACAATTATCATAGTATTTCAAATACATTTATTTTTGTGACCTGAGCCTTTTCGATATTGCTCCCTCCTCCCTGTCCCCAGATGGAGCCACAGCCCCCGCTCCTTCATATCCTGCACATTACTACCTTTTTCACTACCTCCCCTATTTTCGTCCTCTAGGAGAGAACTATGTTTTTTAATGAAGGCTTCAGCCTCCTCCACTGTATTAATTCTAATTCTGTTTCCCTCCCCAAAAATCAACATTCCCTCTGGCAATGACCATCTAAACCAAACTCCTTTATTGTATAATTTCTTTGATAAGAAGGAATACTTTCTCCTTTTTTCCCTTATTTTTTTGGAATTTGCTTTAGGATGTAATTTCTTTATCTTTATATTTTAATGGTCCCTCCCTTTGGGCCCCTAGCACCTCTTTCCTCATGGTCCTCCTAAGAAACTTAACATGTACATCCCTTGGAACATTATGTGTTCTGGCATATGCTGAATTAATCCTGTAAACCAGATCCATATCCCACTACAACTGTTCTTTATTTCTCTTAATATATTCTGCTAAAATTGAACTCATAATATCCTTACAATCTTCATTTTCTGTCTCTGGTAGGTTTTGGAATCTGAGAAAATAGGACATTCTTTCAAGTTCTATTTTTGCGATAAAATTTTCCAATTCTAAATTTCCCTTCCGGACTGCCTTGACCTCCTCCCACAATCCAGCTGCGCACTCCTCCAAGACCCCAATTCTTTGTTTATTTTCTGTTAAATGTTGTTGTACTGCTCTGAGTTCATCTTTAAGATCTGTCACCTCTTTTTTCAACTCATTTTGACCCCTCATAATTTCCTAAAACATTTGGTTAACAGATAGTTCTTTTGAGCTCTCTCCAGTCCCTTCTTGTTGTAACAATGAAGTAATCTTCGTCTGCTGCATGCTTGGACTGGAGGTGGCAGAGGCAGGAGCTGAGAATGACTTGCCCGTTGGAGGTTTTTTGGGCACCATTTATCTGCGTTCAGAAATGATAAGACTTTTACAAAGAGAATGGCATCAGTGGAGCACGCAGCTGTGTTGGTCCCAGGCGCCAGGCAACTCCAAAAGTAAAAAGTCATTTCTCCCACACAGTTCCAAGGCATGAAGGTACACCAGAAAGAGCAAAAGTCAAATAATCAGAATTAATCAGGAAGACCACGTAACAGGAGAGGTCCAGAGGGCCTTCAGAGGGAGTATTAAGACAATTACCAGAGATTTTTCCTCCAAAGGTAGTTTCAAAAGGCAGGCTTCATTTATAGGTACAAAAGCAAAGATGGAGGGGCGCCATCTTGGCTCCTCCTTTCGCAGGGAGAAGAACAAGGAGTTCCATAAAAAAATTTCCTTTTAAGAAAACAGCTCAGCAGTCACCTCTTGCAGCTGTGATATTAATCATTCTCAGATAGTTAGTACAAGTGGCAAGTCAGCTTTTATTCTCTCTCCATTCCAATATAGAGAGAGATAGTTCAAATGCTGCTTTGTCCGAGGGGGGTAAAGAGAAAGAAACACCCCCCTATAATCTTCCAGTTTCAAATAGATTGAACAAAAACTTACAATAGTCTGCTGCTTATCTGTTAGCGATGATTAAGGAGATTTGGGTGGATGTCTCCCCACCGGCATTTCAGCTGCTCTTCTTTCGCTTAACTCTTTCCTCCCAGAGCCCATTCGGTGAAAGGGCAGACAGCCCGCAGCTGTCTCATGCCCCCCCTCCGCTACCCGGTTCCTGGGGCGAGGCTGGACACATCCCTGCTGGCTGCCGCCGAGTCTGGGGGATTCCAGCAAGCCACTCTGCAGCAGAAGACCCCTCCAGGGCCCCTGTGCTCCTGAACGGAGCCCACCAGGGAGACGAGCAGCGGACAACACGTCCGTCACCTACAGGAACTGGAAGTGATCTCAGCAAGAAAGATTCTATTTTTTTTCAATAACATGATTAGTTATAGAATGTATAGATATTTTTTGTCATTAGAATATGACATGAGAGAGGTACAACACTTGTTTACTGTTTATTCATTTGCTTTTATTTGAGAAATGTGTACATATTTTAAGCACCAATACGTATATCTAATCATTCTTGACCATTGTGATGCTTAGTTGATTGATTAACCCATATATGTGTGCATGTGCCTGCACGCACACCCACCCACACACGCACTGAGGTAGAGAAAGAAAAGTGGCAAGTCAATAAAACCAGTTGTTTCAGATTATAGTTTTGTCCCCTTATCTTTTTCTCCCAGGCTCAAGCTAAAAACAAACCATCTGGAGCTTATAACATTTTTGAGCTCAAGAATGTCATTTTATAAAGGATGAAGAAGGACTTAGGAAGAGCATAATAAGAACTAATGACCATTGGGGATGTTAAGCAATAAAAATAAGTGATTTTTCTTACTACACTTCAAACAAAAAGGTTAAAAAACAAAAGATTATATTTTTTTTTGGCATAGCAGTCACTGAAAGTGACAAGATTTAACTATAATAACTGTCTTAAAATAAATAGGATAACAGGAACGTCCTGTGAGCAGATAAAAAAAGACATATCTTCTGCTGATAATGTCAAGGATGCATTTTGTAATTCATTTTTGGATTAATATAAAACATGATTTTCCTATCTTAAAGAATAGACTTATAGGATTTTGTGCTTCAGAAAAACTGCAAGAATAAGTAGCCAGTGTTAGAAATTGAACTAAAACTCCTATTATTTTCTATTGGAATTCCTATTCAAGTCAGAATGTAATACGTATTAAAGGCTCAGTATCTAAAATACGGCTAAACAACATGATTCGTTCCAACTGTTTTAGGCTTCAGTTCCTCCATCTTCTTATCACTGGCCTTGCTCACTGAGGGTGATGGGAGCTGAGGTCAAAAAACATTAGGATGAAACTAGGATCCTTGCTTACCTTCAAATCAAAACTAAATACAATAAAGATACCAAATTATATGACATCGAAACAGAACCACACGAATTGGATAAAATTATTCAAAGCTCAGATAGAAAGATGATAGGAGGAATATATAAATTTCTCCTGAAGTATAAAATGGAAGAGAAAATTGTGAAAGAACAAATGATAAAATGGGCGCAGAACTTTGGATATAATATTGAATTAGACAAATGGTAAAAATTTTGGGGAACAAACTTAAAAATGACACTCTCAGTTGCATACAAGGAAAACCAGTACAAAATGTTTTATAGATGGCACCTAGCACCAACAAGGTTAGCTAAAATATCAACAAATACCTCCCCAAAATGTTGGAAATGCGAATCAATACATGGAACGTATTACCATTTATGGTGGACCTGTGAGGAGGCTAAACATTTTTGGAAAAAGATCAAAAATTGGCTGGAGGCAATAATGGGGGTTAAAATAGAATGGAAACCAGAAATCTATTTATTAGGAATAATGTCTGCGAAATACAAAAAAGAAATCCAGTATTTAATACTACATATAACTACGGCGGCAAGGATTGAAATAATAAGAAAGGTTATGGACTGTGCTGAAATGGACAAACTAACTAAAGAAATTCAGGGAAAAGAAGAATCAGAATTCTACCAGATATGGGATAAACAGTATAGGTGGATGGAGGAAAGAAACAAGAATCAATGAAGGAATGTAACAAAACTCAAAAATAATAGTTATGAGTAAAATAAGAAAGTTAAGAATGGTGAAACTCAAATGAAATACAATTGAATGGGAAATAATATAAGGTGAGCGCTATCGATTGATAACTGCTATTAGAAAGAACAGGAAGCTCCTGTTTGTATTGCACTGTGTAAATGTGTTGTACGCCTAAGTTTTGTGTGTATGTATTTTATATATTTGTTAATAAAATATTTAAAAAAAAATAAAAAAAAGAAACTAGGATCCCTGTTTCAAACTGCCTTTTTCTGCGTCACAGATTTTGGAAGCACAACTCTGTCTAAGGAAATCCTGGACTGGATCAATAGGCAGATTTTGAAAATAAAACTGTTCTTTCTTAGAATAATTCTTGCTCTCAACACTTAAGCAGGGCTTGAAAATAATACTTTGTTCCGTGTGAGAAAAGCCCTTGCCTTTGGTGTTTAAGCAGTTTTTGAAAATAAATCTTTGTTCTGAATAAGAACATCCATTGCCTTCAGCACTTAAGGAGATTTTGAAAAGAAAATACTGTGTTCTAGAGAACAGCCCCCGAAATTTCTTACCTAAAGTGTCTGCAATCACCAGCCAAATCCTAGACTGTATAGTACTGTTCTTTCTGGGATTTGGTAGCTAGCAGGTTTAGAAATATCTGCTGTTATTTCCAGCCCACTCTCCCTGACAACTCTTGTCCCTTGTTACATCTGTGTCCCAGAGCAGAACAGCAAGCCGAGGCACTTTGGGATCAGAGGTGGTATTCAGCAGGTTCTGACCAGTTCTGGAGAACCAGTAGTGGGAATTTTGAGTAGTTCGGAGAACCTGTATAACAGTGATGGCGAACCTTTTTTGGCTCGCGTGCCACAAGTGGGGGGAGCGTGGGAGGGTCGAGTGCGGGCATGCTGCACCCATAATGCAACGTGCGACCCCCCCAGTGCGCATGCATGCACAACGCGCGACCCCCCCATTTTTACATTTTTTTTGCCCTCCCCAGGCTCCAGGGGCTTTATAGGAGCCTGGGGAGGGCAAAAAGAGCCTCCCCGACTCCCCGGAGGCCCTCCAGAGGCTTCAGGGACTGTCCGGAGGCTTCCTTGAAGCCTTTGGAGCGCTTAAAACCACCCTCGAGCAAACCAGAAGTGACTTCCGGGTTGCTCGGAGGGTCGTTTTAAGCGCTCCGAAGGCATCAGGGAAGCCTCGGACGGTCCCTGAAGCCTTCGGAACGCTTAAAACGACCCTCCGAGCAAACCGGAAGTCACTTCCGGTTTGCTCGGAGGGTGGTTTTAAGCGTTCCGAAGGCTTCAGGGACGATCCCTGAAGCCTCCGGGGGGGGGGCGGGGGAGGCTCTTTTCGCCCTCCCCAGGCTCCTATAAAGCCTCTGGAGCCTGGGGAAGGTGAAAAATAGCTTTTAAAAAGGTGAACTCAGCTGGCCAGCGAACGCATGCGCGCTGGCCAGCTGACAGGGCAGCGCCTCGCGTGCCCTGACAAATGGCTCCGCGTGCCAATTGTGGCATGCGTGCCATAGGTTCGCCATCATGGCTGTATAAATACCACCTCTGACTGGCCCCATCACTATTCTTTGCCTCCTGAGTCCCAGTTGATTGGGAGAGAATGGGGATTTTGAAATATCCTTCCCCTAGAGTGGGATGGGAATGGAGATTTTATAGTATCCTTCCCCTGCCACACCCACCAAGCCATGCCCACCAAGCCATGCCACACCCACCAAACCATGCCCACAGAACCAGTAGTAAAAAAAATTGAATCCCACCACGGTCTGGGATTCAGTTCATATCAGGCCCCACCCTATCATTCTCTAGACTGGTTATTTATGGGGTGCAATGGGGTTGGTTGCTCAATGTACACCTTCCTTATCTATCACATCTGTGAAGCACAGATTATATTTAATGTTCAGGGAAGTAGTAATAGAAGAAGATCTCTTTACTCGTTTTACAGGAGGATTTGGCCTGCTAAAAAAGAGAAGAAATTTTGGAATGGAATGAATCACTCCAAAATACTGCTTGGAATGCATGTATACTTGTGGGAAAATGTGTACAATGCAATTCTATTGAAATATAAATGTTTCTTCTACTTATTTAAAACATTATTCATTACTAAAAAAAAAGGGATCAGGCAGAATGTTGAATAAATATATGCAAGGCTGTCATATAAATTGATTGATCTATGAGCCAGTGTTCTCTTATATGAAGGACAAAACACTAATATCATCTGCTGAGAGTGCAAATACTTGATTTTGGCCTAGCTTATAATACACACATTGGTTGGCTTTTGAGAGTCTTGCACAAATAAAAGATATAGGAAGTATTGTGAAATCCACTTTTAGAATACTACAAATCAGGGTTGAAATCCACTTACCTTTGTTACCGGTTCGGTAGCAATGTGAGCGTGGGGCGCGCATGCATATTCACGCATTTGTTTGCTTTGCTCGCACATGCCACCTCCGTGCATGCGCAGGACCATCTGTGCAAGCGCAGAGCGCGTCTACAAAGGTAAGAGAACAGCGAGGGGGTAGGAATCCACTGTTAATATAAATATAATATAAATAATGCTATTTGTAAAGGAAACATACAGGTACACGGTGTCTCAGTGGCTAAGACGCTGAGCTTATCGATCAGAAAGGTCAGCAGTTCAGTGGTTCAAATACCCTACCACTGCATAATGGAGTGAGCTCCCGTTACTGGTCCCAGCTTCTGCCAACCTAGCAGTTTGAAAGCATGTAAAAACGAAAGTAGAAAAAATAGGAACCACCTTTGGTGGAAAGGTAACAGCGTTTCATGTGTTTTTGGCGTTAATCATGCCGGCCACATGTTGACGGAAATGTCTTTGGACAGCGCTGGCTCTTTGGCTTTGTAATGCAGATGAGCACTGTCCCCTAGAGTCAGGAAATACTAGCACATATGTGTGAGGGGAACCTTTACCTTTACCTATTTATAAAGGTAATATAAATCGTGCATCACAGCTGATTGTTGAAAAAACTGGTTCGCCTGAACGGTAGCATTTTTTGTACTACCAGTTTGGGCAAATGGGTAGCATTTTTACTACTGGTTCAGGTGAACTGGTCCGAACTGTTAACATTTCACCCCTGCTACAAATGCTTTAGCAATTATCTGGATCAGGATTTCCACATCCTAAAAACAGAACAAAATATTTTTTACCACTCATACATTGCTCCATCCATCCTACATAGTGAGGAAAACTACATTCAACAATCGCCTAGAACCTTCTCTTCCATTGCTTTATAAAGGCCTCTCTAGAACTCTCAGTCTTACAGAAAAGTTTCCTTTGAAGAAAAACTTTACTGTTATCACCAGTGTGTTATTGTTCCATCACCTCACTCTTTTCTTCTAGTGACAAAATGAACAAAAACTGCTGTATTTAAAATACAATACCTAAATCCTGAATAACATTGAAGATTTGTGCAAACCATCTGACTGGTGTGGATTTTGTAACAGCAGTTTCCAGAAAGGCAACTGGGAAATACTATTTAACTCATGTCCTGCCAAGTTAATAATGGTCTACAAATCAATCAAAATCCAGATCCGGTTTGAGACTTGAAAGTGGCATGATTGGATTTCAGTTGCAGATTTGAGGTTTGAAGGAAACAAGATTAGATTTGCCTGAATCTACAATTTTATTCCCCCAAAAAGTTTTGAATCATGGGCTACAAAGTACATTAAAAACAGAAATAGCTGTTTCCATTTTTTTGTTAGCACAATAGGATAAAAATAGGGTGGTAGTACTTTTAGAAGACATTATCCTGAACAAGTTATAATAATGTATAATGTATTTATTTACAGTTTAGAAGGCCACCCAACCTGCAGTGACTCTGGCTAGCATACAAATGAAAAACAAAGCTGTAGCACATTGAACAGATAAAACAACTTAAGGTTAGCCATAAACAGAACAAACAAGCATTATACAAACATACTAAACATAACCCAGCCCAAGTGCTTTCCAGCCCCACAACCATTTCCAATATTCACCCAGCCACTGTTGCTGGAAAACTGGAGATCTGCCAGCAAACAGAGTACAGAGACTAATAAGACTATTGAGTAGGTCACATTACTTTATGAAGAAAGGATGATATAAAATATGGATAGGGAAAAATGGAGGATCATACACACACAAAAAAGCAATTAGATTTAAAGACTATAGTCTATCTGTCTCTGTCTCTCTCTCTCTCCCTCTTCCCTCTTTCAGGGCAAGCCTGTACAAATGGATTTTTTTAAAATTCAGACTAATATTTACCAGCTGTTCTAATAGGATAGTATGTGGAAATGGTAAAGCGTATCATCCAGATATTCATGTGATGATCAGAGACTACATCACATCCCTCAGCTCACCCTTCTCAGCTTTTCTTATTTAATCATGTAATAGCATTTAAGACTCTGCAAGTCCATAAATGGTCACATATCTAAATTGCCTTCGACTCTTTCCAAAGTAACCTGAAGGCCCCTGATTCAGTTCAATGCCTCAAATGTTTCTGAAGATTAAATTCACACAAAAAAAATTCTACTGTAACTTGTTCCAACTGAATGATCCCTTTGAAGCTTTCAACATGTTTACTAGCTAAGCCTTGGTCCGATTTAACTGAGCTCATATTTTACAGGCTGGGGAGATAACCATTTGATGCCGGTCAGCTTTAAAAAAATATTTTTAACAATGATATTGCAGTAGTTTTTCTTCTGTGCTATTTTATTATCAGTGCAACCTTGTAAGACATAATGCTAACAACTTCGTAAAAACAACCCCACACCTCAATTATTGAGCATCATAGCTCAATGAAGATGTGAATTATCTTTCTGTTTTTCATATTGCTGCCTTTTGTGTGGATTCTATTTAGAGACAGGATCGTGGAGATCAAGTTTCAGTGAAATTATAATATATAATTGCTATCAATCAATAACAAAAAAGAAAGAGATTACATTTAGTTCAATGTCCTATTAAACATAAAGAGTCCCTTGAGTCTAGCTTGATCATAGATACTACACATTCCCTGCTACTCTGTGCATATTTCTCAATCAAATGCTGAAGCATGAGGGAGGGTGTTTAGTAGAAGTGGAGGCCGGCAGCTTTAAACAAATGGATGCTACAGATTTATTTATTTTCTCCCTTGCTCCATTAGGTAAGGGCTTCATATTAGCCACTGATGTGGGTTTTCCCCCCTGCAAACTCAAAGAAAGCATTCTTTTTAAAGGTACATATAGTGTTCACATTGTGTGTGCAAAACCTTCTCCACTATCAATGAAATCCTAGGTTGCATTAACAGAGATATTTTTTGAAGATAAGTCAGTATTGCTTCATATTCTGCTTGGTGAAGCATCATCTAGAAAATCCAGTTTTGGGTACCATATTATGTACCTGTTCTGACTTAGGCTCCCCAAAAGCACAAAGCCGACTCCTTAGCCCGATAAAACCCCTTTTATTTAGTTTAAAGTGAATTCCTCTCCAGCAAAGTCTCGGCCAACAGTTTTTCAAGAGATTTCACAACAACAGGCCTTTATCAGGCTTGGAGAGCTGACAGGCCGATATCTTCCAAACACCACTCTGTAGAAAACAATATTTGGCAAGAAGTCAGGAACAGATCTTCACCCTACTGAATTGAACTAATTGTCTCCTGCAAACTCCACTCCCCTTTTGCTCCTCTTTATTCCCTATGGGAGGGGCCATTCACCATCCACCTGTGGCTTTACTCCTGAGTTGACCCTTGTTCCTTAGCTGTTCTCTTCTCCTGGCAGCTCTGCACATGCACACATCAGGAACAGGCTCCAGTTGTTCTTCTGTCCCACTGATGTCTGACCCTGAAGGCAGCTGATAACTGTCAGACGGCCCTGGCCCCATCTCTGCCTCTGATGCAAAGAACTCATCAGAGCCTTCCTCAGACTTCAGGACTGTTTTTTGTTCCTCCCCAACCTCCTCACTGTCTGAGTCTGCCACCAGCTCCGCTGGCCACTGGTGGGCCATAATAGACACAATGAACATGAATTTGGGCAAACTCTTGGAGGCAGTGAGTATGGAGGGGCCTATTGTACTATGGTCCATGGGATCATGAAAATATGACTTAGTAACTGAACAACAAAACCCCTAACAAAAGACTCAAAGACTATGTATTTTTGAACATTAGGACATAAAAAGGGGCAATGGTTTTTATAAAAATATATGGTATTTTTCAGTCGATTTGTTTTCAATTAAACTCTTTATGTACCAATCAAAATCAAGAAGAATGAAAGGGAAACAAATCTTTTTTATATTTAGAGAACTAAAGGCAGTGTAGAGGGGTTGCATGTTACCCTGTTTGTGAAAGAACTGATAACATCTCTCTCTTTCAACATTCGTTTCAGAGACTCACCAACAGCAGTCAGATTCTGCATATAGGCTACTATCACTATTCAAACACATCTTATTTCAAGGTCATGTAAAAGAGCACAGTTGAAGCTATTAGCACTAAGAACTCACACTGAAAAGCTTGACTACTGTACAAACATTTCCATTACTGCAGTTAACTGACATTTTTCCATTAGCAGGCAAAGTTGCAGCCAGAGATCACCCTTAGCAAGGCAGTAATTTTATGGATTTATTCTATGTGTTGTAAATATTATTCCGTATCTTTTCCCCTTAATGCATTTTCAGTTCTTCAAAATCAATACACAATACCACATTATGGTGTGATTGGATCTGTTTTCAGCTAGGAATTTCCTGCTAACAGTTTTTGGGTAAGCTGCCAAGGTTTAATTCCCTAATAATATTAGAAAGATGACATGTTTATTCATTGTTAGTTTGGGCTCTATCTTTCAGGTTACTATTCGTGTTTACTAGGATTGCACAGAAATGCATTGGTTGTTTCAAAAGTGTTTCAAAACTGATTTTCAAAGCAGTCCACACTTTTTTCATTGATGTGGTAATTTTGAATGGCCACTAAATGAACTGTTGCTAGATGAAGACTGCCTGTATTGGCTTTCAACCTCAATGCACAAAAATTCACCTGTTTCAAAGATGAAGCTCATTCTGTAGAGAAGGGGTGTCAAACTGAAGACTTGTGGACTGGTTCTGGTCCACAGGGTACTTAGATCTGGCCTGCAGGGCTGCTCTAGAAACAGCAAAGGACCGGCCCCTGCAATCCTCTGCCAGCAAAAACAGGCTCCTGATTTCTGTTTTTGGCTGGGGCAGCCTCCTGCAACCCTCTGCCAGTGAAAAGAGAGCTCAGGAGGGTCGTGGCTGCAACCCTCCTAATCTCTGGCAGAGGTCAGGTTTTTGTTGGCAGAGGGTTGCAGGAGGCCATCCTAACTGGAAATGGAGATCGGGAGCCTTTTTCACTGGCAGAGCACTCAGGCAATCATAGGCGTCCCAGACACGAGTGATATGAAGCTGGCCACACCCCCTGGCCACACCCCCTGGCCTCCCAAGGTCAAACACAATCCTGATGTGGCCCTCAATGAAATCAAGTGTGACATCCCTGCTGTAGAGCAAAAGAGAGGAATTAACTTTTCTTCCTCAAGTCTGCACCCCTCAGTTCCTGTTAACATTCTGTGTAGTTGTGTACTCAGATTCTTAGTTAGGAGCAGTTGTGGAGGTGTGTTTAAACTTTCTTTATTTTGTTTCTAATACATAGCAAGAGTTAACATTTGATGTATGTCGCAGACTGAAGCACTTCAAAACAGTGCGTTTATTTGTTCAAGAACTGATAGGTTCCTTCTGAATAGACATGTTTTTTTTAAAAGATGATTGTCAGGAGAAAAGTTGAATTAAAAAAGCCTCCAAAACATTTATTGTATACATTTACAAGACAATGTGTGCTGTCAGTTTTCATCAAAGCCTTTGAGAATTCTTAGAGAAGGGCTAGCAATAATCTGCCTGCTTTAGCACAAACTTGCTCATCTTGAGACAAGGTTACCTCTTCATTTGTAGGCAGCAGTAGGATGAAATATGTACCTTCCGCTGTTTCCAGCAATATTTTCATTAAAAGTCTATTATCCATTCATCCAAGAGAGGCTTTGTGTTTATCTCACAGGCAGAAAAGGACCACTCAGCAGCTTTTGTGGCTGTCATCCTGGTTTTAAGAACAGGATTTACGATCTTGTTTTTCTCTTTGGCACTGTCCACACGCAGCTGGCTTTGCAGATGTTTTCTGAGTAAGGGCAGGCTATGACTTTTTAAGACCTTACAAATGTCGGCTGTATTAAAGCCTTATATATATTCTTGCAGATTGGAAGGCTGCAAAATGCATATGTCTCGGAGCACATTCTCTTCCATTCCCTGGGTCACTCGATGCTATTCTAAGAGGGAAGAAAAAGGGATTTCCTGGCAATAAATGTAACACAGATGTCCTCATATGTACATATATAGTGCCCTGCTTGCAGCCTGTTTACAGAACTTGGATTTCAGAGAATTATAGCATGGGATCTTTTCCAATGGAAGACAAAGGCTTAGCCCATTTATAGTAACATTACACTAATTCAAGTGAACAAAGGCACCAGAGGATTCTAATTGCAAATGCTGTTGAAACCGTGTTGAATCGACACATTTTGCTGCCTGAGGTGGAGTGACAAATGGCATCCCCTAAATATTCCAGACAGGGCATGCTCGCAGCAAAGTCTCTTGGAAAATAATTTAATTAAGGATTACTTTACTCACACTGGGCATCTGTTATTTTTCATTATATTTTCAAAATAATTGCAAATGGATTACTTCCTTCTGAAAGAATGCTTTTCTAGACAGACAGATTGGATACAGAGGTTTAAAATGTATTATCTCTCCTTGAGATTACAAACACTCACACGTGCACAATTAAGCGATACCAATGGGGTGTTTGGCTTATGTAATTAACTAACTAAAAAAAAGAGAGAGAAAAAGATAGTACAGGTAATCCTCGACTTACCATCACAATTGAGCCCAAAATATTTGTTGCTGTGTGAGACATTTGTTAAGTGGATTTTGCCCCATTTTATGACCTTTTTTTGCCAAAGTTGTTAAGTGAATCACTGCAGTTGCTAAGTTAGTAACCCGGTTGTTAAGTGAAACTGGCTTCCCCATTGACTTTGCTTGTCAGAAGGTCACAAAAGATGGTCACATGACCCCAGGACACTGCAACCATAATACAATAATACAATAATACAATAGTAGAGTTGGAAGGGACCTTGGAGGTCTTCTAGTCCAACCCCCTGCCTAGGCAGGAAACCCTATACCGTTTCAGACAGATAGCTATCCAACATCTTCTTAAAGACTTCCAGTGTTGGGGCATTCATAATATGAGTCAGTTGCCAAGCATCATAAATATGAGTCAGTTGCCAAGCATCTGATCACATGACCATGGGGGTGCTACAGTGGTAAGCGTGAAAAAAATGGTAATAAGTCATTTTTTCCAGTGCTGTTGTAACTTTGAATGATCACTAAATCAACTGTTATAACTCAAGGACTACCAGCGGTGAAATCCTCTGTTGTATGTTACCAGTTTGGTAAGAGCATGCGCATGAGCACTTGAGGCGCACCCACGCAGCAATAAAAAAACAAACATTTTGAAGCCTTCCGAGTCTGCAAAGCTAAGTAGAACAGCGAGGGGTGGAGAATCTGCTTTCCACGTGATTTAGATTATCTAGAAAGCAGGAAATCTGATGATTTTAGCTAATATAAATCCCGCGTCACAGCTGATCGTCGGAAATATGGCTCACCAGAACCGCTAGCATTTTTTACTATCGGTTGGGGTGAACCGGTCCGAATCGGTACAATTTCACCTCTGCTATATGCATTTTCTGCAAATCCGATGATGCCGAGAGCTCCTCCAGCCCATTTCCCAATATTGCTACAGGAGAAAAATAAAGAGACTTTTTGTCTTAATATTTCTTTGCACTGCAGCTTTTAAGAGTAGTTTTTCTATTACTTCAGCAAGAAGAGTGGAGAAAATGTTTCCCCTAAAAGTCAAGAAGGAGGAAAATATCTCAGAGGAAAAGCCTTCTAATGGATTGATTTTTTTTAAAAAAAACCCACTTTCTTCAGTACACTGAGACACATTTTCTCTTCGTTTTGACAGCCAAACATGCAGCTTGACTTGTTGATAAGCAAAGAATATTTTGCCAGAAAGCTGCCTTTTGCATTAATAATAAAGTAAGAAATTAATGAAGCAATGAAGGGCATAACGCAAAGCTGCCCTTTGTTGCTTCGAAATGGTATATGAGAAATTAGTATTAATTTCCTTTAGGTGATAAAAATTAGTACCTGAGTTGGTGCATTCTGCATTGTATTACTGAAGCTAAGTGTTTTTTTCTCAGACTTTATAAGTCAGCCAACTAGATTTTTTGGGCACCAAACATTGTATGTAGAGTCTGAACTTCTCTGTGAAGAAACAACTTTGTAGATGTACCATGGGGTACATCTAGCCCTGGAGTGAAGAAATTATGGAAAGCTTAGTAGCTGAGATATCCGCAGTCTGTTCACACCAGTCAAGCCCAGTGTAGCATAGTGTCTATTGTCAATAGCAGGAGTATCCAATCTTGGCAATGTTAAGATCTGTGGACTTCAACTCCCAGTTGAAAGTTGAAGTCCACACAACGTGTGCTGGAGCCCATATTCAGGGAACTTCTCTGAAAGCTAGAGAGAAGTTTCCTGAAGTTGGGCTCCAGCATGAGTCTGAAAACTCATAAAACAAAACTTCTGGTCCAGTGACCAACTCAGATTGGATCCTGCAACATTATCCCAGGACCAGAGGTGGGTTGCAAATCCTGGGGCTACTGGTTTGTTCGTGCTTGCGCATGCGTGCAGTCTCCCACCGCCGCCACTACTGGTTCACCCGATCCAGGCTGAACCGGGAGCAACCCACCTCTGGACACGTATATTTACCTTCATTCCCAATAATTTATGGACCTTCCATTCAAGTTACCAATGGATCTTAAAACTTTGGGTTATTTTTAATGGCACAAAGATTTTGTATTTGCCAAACTCTAATTTGTTAAATTCTATCTTTGTAGGAAGAAAAAAAAGGGCATGCATAGAGGCTATAATGAAGATACAATTCCCCCCCCCAAAAAAAAATCAGTGTGAGAAACATTTCCACATGGGCCATTGTTTGACACAGAATTTGAAAATTGAGAGATTTGCTCAACTAGAAGTTTTATTTTGTGTTGGATGATTGCTTTAACGTAGTAATAGCAAGTACCTTTAAAGTTATAATGAGGTACACTCACTGAAGCAGCTTCTCTGTGCCATATTTTTGTTCTTGTTGTGTTCCTGAAGTCTGTTTCTTCTGTATGAAACTGAAGCAATGCTTAGTTCTTAGCACTAGGGCAATTTGATAAGACTTCATGTATGAAATACAAATACCTGTTGCTAATAAAGTTTAGGAAAATGAAATATCCCATCCCATTAAAAACACAAGGATTTGCTATTTTTAGTATCAAAAAAGCCACACCTTACAATTGCCAGCCATATGGCTTATTCATGGATTTCCCTGTAAATACTCCCTTCCCTAGTAAAATAAGATATCCTTTGCATCAAGAGAGATTCTTGTGAAGTTGCTATGCTTTATAAGAAACCTAGTAAAATTTCATATTTAAAACACTAGTGAAAACACTCTTTTGAGCAATGAAAATAATGGTTATAAGCCCTTATTGTTGCCAGGGATGTTTGCAGGGGAAGGATCCAAGAAGTCCTGGCCTTTTCAGGTTACACTTACTTTTATGACCATCCTGGATGCAGTGGTTGGTTCTAGTAGCTTTATAACTTATTCCCAAATGGTTAGATCCATACTTTAATGTTCTTGCATGTAACATTCATTTATTTCATCTGAAGCTTGTCATTTGAGAAAGGGATGTTTTGAATTAATTCTTCTTTGCAAGAAACATAGATTCACAGAGTGTGCTATCACTAGCCTCGGATTTGATATGACAGATATATATTTAATGCAAAGCAAAACACAAAATATATGCTGCACTGCCATTGAGTGCACTGTAACTGTGCTCAAGCAGAGTGAATTGTATTAACAACTTGTTATTGTTAAAATGTCAAGAATCTTTTCTTTCCACTTTGAAGGATCATTTCTCTGTTCAGCGTATTTGGCTTTGCTTATCGCTGCTGACATGGAAAGAGAAATGTAATCTTACGTGAAATATTCTGTTCCCCCCCCTCCCTGAACAGGGGAATTATTCTTTTAGATGAGCTGAGGAAATAGTTACAGAGTTGTCATATTGAATGCACTAGGAACAGAAATAATACAGTTTACTGACTCTCTCTCCACATCTACTGTATACCAATGCCCATATGTATACCCATACCCACATCTACATCCACATCTATTTTCATATATCTAGAAAGATCTCTTTCTATATGTCCATAGTATATTAGAAGTATGGTGACAGTCATCTTGGTGTATAGCTAACCTATCAGATTAGTAACTTGGAGACTGTGGGTTGTAGTCCTGCCTTAGACCCAAGGCCATCTGGATGACTTTGTACCAGTCCTCTCTCTTACCCTGTGAAGAAGACAATGGAAAACCGCTTCAAAATCCTTGCCCAGAAAATTGCATGGACTAATCCAGGCAGTACCAGGAAACAATACAATACTGCAGAGAGAGAAGGAGGGGGAAGGGAGAGAGGGAGTATGAATATATTAGGGCTACATGATTTTCTTCCTTGTAAACAAATCATCAACAAAAAAACTATTGATTTAATAGTAATACATATTTTTGCACCAATATATGGAACAATCTATTTATCTTATCTATTAACTCACTGAAACTTCAGTAAGAACATAAGAATACTTTTTTTCTGGGTCAAACCAAGGTTTCTAATCCAACATTTGTGTTATCCATTAGCCAGTTAAATATAGTTCAGTAGACATGTCTAAACATGTGGGAGTATCTTTCTTCCACTGTTGTACTCTAGCAGCTGATATTTAAGGTAGACTTTCTGTGAATCAGTAGGTAAACAGCCATTAAGCCAGTAATAGTTTAACCTTCCATAATGTTGCCTTTGATTGATTATATGTCATCAATTTGGTGTCAACTCTTTTCTTCATGACAATCAATCCCAAACCACATCCTCCAAGTCTTCCAATATCTTCATGGTCAGTTCTAAGGTTAGTTACATGTGCTGTTCCCAGTTTGTATTAAAACTGAACCCCCTTTTTCCTTAATAAAAATGATTCTTGGCTTTTATTACTAGAATTTGCAGATGCTTTGCATTTTTGGATGTAGAGTAGTGTCAATAACACAGGGCAGCTTGTTGATATTTCTTGCTCTAAAACGGTCTAGAAAAGGTCCATGTGGCTGTATGCAAGATAGGAACTATTACATAAACTGTAACTATTGAATTTAGGCTGAATCCAAAATCCAACTATTATAGATAGATATAGAATATGAAGAAACTTAGGAAAAAGTAGTACTGTGATCAATATCTATTTTGTCCATCATTTTCTAATTACAAGCGCAAAAGTAATAAAAATTGTGGCAGCAATTGCAGACATGATCATTCTTTTCCTGTTCCAGTTTTCATGAAAATTGCCGATTGCCATTTGCCCTAGGAAAGATGCTTCAGTTGATGCTGATGAAACAGTGCATTTGTGAGAAAATCAGAGCTGGCAACTTTTATTGGAACTATAAAAGTACTCTCCACTCATGCATTACAGTTTCAGTTGTGACTGTTTATGAAATGTTGATTTGGAGTAATGGGACAGTAAATGTAAACATATGTCATTTGGTCGACAGGATATTTTCTCAGTTCTAAAGTCTAAAATCCAGATGGAAGTTGTTAAAGTGGGCTTGGGATGACACCTTGATAATGCAGCCAAAGCACAGTCTTAAAATGGAATGTGAAAAGCTCAGCTAGATGTGTCTAGAACTGGGAAAACTATTGACAAGCTCAGTTTTGAAAGCCCACCACTACTCCTGATTTGTCTCATTCTGCATTTCTTTGTCCTGGGGTCTTAGGTGGAATGTGAAATCTGAACCTTATGTTCTATGGCCTCATTAATTAAATTTGCTATTTACTTTACATTCAATGTTAAAAACTAAGACCAAACAGATTTGGTCATTCAGCCAACTTTCTGCATAATGTCTAGCCTAATGAAAAGTTTGGGAAAATTCTCAAGCTTGCTCAGTTTTAGTGCAATCCTGTGCACTTTCACATGGAATTAAGTTTTTTTTTTGAATATTGTGAAACTTACAGTACATATGAGTAAACATGAATAATGTCAGATGGTAAATTGTAAAAATGGCAGATAGGTGTCATGCTTTGAAAACTACTTTGTTTGTCTTTAACATGGAATCTCATTTTTTAAAAAATCAGGCAAAAACTACTCAAAGAAAGAAAGTTAGCATCTTAAATCATTATTTTGGTATGCTAGCCAGGAACATAACAGTAATTCATTCTTATGGTTTTGCTCCAGCAATCCAAATCAAATTCAAAGTGATGTTGTCATCAGAAAGTCTACTTGGATCTAAGATAGATGAAATGTTTTATTTTAATTAAAACCATTCCTCTTAGCTCCATAAATAAATATACTACTTTATATTCCATCAGTGAGAAAAATTGGCCTGTAAAGTTGACAGCTACAAAGCTTTGTTTTTTTTTTCAAGAGGTAGAAAAAAAAATGCAGCTGCAGTAGATCATGAGTATCTGAATACATTCTGTCTACATTTTGCTTTAATTTCTTTACCATTGATCATAAACTTTACATAGCTATTAGGCAAGAGTTTGGGATCTTCAAATTTGCAGTATTTTAATATGTATGTTAATATCCTTTTCAAATATTCAAAATATTACAATAAATGTAGAAGACGGAATTGTTCAGGAACTAGTTTAAAGCCTTATTTGCAGGAAATCTGTTTGTTTATGAAACTTGATGCATAAGTTAATGGAAAGCTGGGGAATGCAGGGTTAATTTGTGTGTATCTAAGGAACTTTGAATTAAATCATCTTAGTATATCCAAGAGCAATATCAGTTCTTAACATATTGAAAAGTATTGCACTACACAATCTGGAGCATAGAAGAGTATTTTTTCCTGTTATAAATATCCCTGCAACCCTTTTCAGTTATAACACAAGATGGACTATTGCTCTGTTAATTGGGGTTAAAGAAGGAGAATTTCTTGAATGCCTCCATCATATTATAGCAGCCAGGGGTAAACTATTCAATAGAACAACTCATGATGCAAGCCAAACAACTATGAACAATCTAGGAATACCTTTGTGCAAGAAGACCAGATGTATGCATTAGATTGGCATAGAACACATTAGATTGGATATCAAGAAATTGCATTGTCATTAGGATTTGATCTTATGTCTGTTCTTCTGGATCTATTTTTGGTTCAGATTAGTTAATATTAAATATTCTCCATTTCAGCAAGTTTCAAGTTTCTTTCATGGATAAATCAGCTTAGGCTGCAGCTATTCACGTTTTAGGAAGCTGCTAGGTAGATTATGTAAATAAAGTGGAAGGCTGCTTTTTGAAAATAGTCTGAAGTCATCAATAGGTCAGAATGCCATTGATGGCTAGCAGGATGATAATCTTCTGCCAATTTTATGTCAAGTTGATGGATTATGAGTTTATTTGTAGACTCAGGTCAAACTGCTGGATTTCAACTTTGAAAGCTATATGCTTTATCCTGGGATCGGCTTCTCTGAAGAATTACTGGTTTTCATATGAGACTATGAACTTTGCTTACTTTTTGTTGTCCACCTTAGAATTCCCCTGAAACTAGCTCAACTACAGTAGTATTGGAATTAAGAGTGTTTTCAATTGCAAATGATGATGCATCCTCCCTTCGAGTGATCTCTGTCCTCTTGCTTTTTATTTAATTATCTAATTAGATTAATCATCTCTAATTAGCAAACTTTTTTTCCAGAATTTTTTTATTTTTTATTCTCTTACATAACATTTTAAGTATACATTCACATAGTTGTTATTCTTCTATACATTTATCATTCTTATACATTTATTATTTCATTTAATAGGTTATAATATACAATTTGGGTTGCTTTATCTACCATCCCTTCTTCTTGTTGTAACACAACCTCATTTTCCCTTTCTTTTCTTCCTCCCTCCCTTCTATACTTTCTTCCTTCTTCCTCTCCTTCCCCTTCCTTCTTCCCTTGCCTTTCTCCCGCTTTTTATGTAATTTCCCCCAAAATTCTTCTTGTTTATCATTTGGGGTGTATATTGCCACTAATAATATCTTTCTCAGATTCATCGTTATCTCCACCATCATTATTCTCCCCTCCCCATGTTTCTATTAGGAAAAGAATTGTCAAATGCTATGGTGTGTAATATATTACATATAGGCTAACGTGTGCAGAGAATGAAATTTATTTCTGAAATCACTGTCCTACCCAACAAATGTAATAGTTCCTGGTTATCTACTTTAACATAATTTCTAGCTAATATGACATTTTCTGATGCGTTTAGTTAGAAAAGGGTGCAAATGTTACTCTTCGGTGAAAAATTAATATGTCTGATTGTTTTACAAAACAGTTCATGTAGTCTTGGAAAATTACTGTCTGAATTTGTTCTATGTTTGGACTCTAAAGGTTGCATGTACAAAGACCTGGATCCAATTATCCTTCATCTTTAAGGACAAACTCTTCTGTAATATTTTTTTTCTGATGGCTGGAAGCAATGTTCAGTAACATCTTGCAGGCTCATAAATTATATAGCACATATCAATTATTCTTCAATATAATCCAAAACATATGGAACCTGAATCTATTTGCTTAATTTGGTTTAGTACATGCAAAATATCTTCCCTGATAATGAGTCATTTCAATGTGACAAATTGTTCTGGTTTCCTGTCTCTCCCAAGAGCCCTTCTAAATACCTAGTCAAAAGTGTATTAACAATATATTTCCCAACATCAATGTTTTACAATAAGCCTTATTTATCAGCTCCATTTTATAGTTAATGGAATGGAAATGGGTTCTTTTATTTCCTAGTATTTCAAAAAGTAATCCTCAAAAATGGATGATTTAAAAAAATGACTAATTGGCCTCCCTGAGATAGCTTGATAAACAATACTTTTATAATGATAGAATTTCAGACTTTTAGAAGCCAGATGTTTTCCTTATAAAAAAAAAAGAATGAAACAGGAAGTATAAGTGAAATACAATTCCTTAAGAGCAGAGGTTCCTTCCATTTTCAGATACCATGTACAATTGTACAATTCCATGAAATATCCCAACTATTTACCATATATTTCATGTGGTGTTTTATTTTTTCTTCCTGCTAAGGTCATATGGAAGGTAGAAACTAAAGTTGAGGGATATTTCCACCTTTTCAAAAATTCACACTGTTTCTTCCCCCTTTACACAATCATTCTTTACACAATGGCTTGAAATTTCCATCATATAAGCTACATATCGCTTGACAAGTTGCAGTTGCTGATAGAACATCGCTTTGGCCTCAAACTTAATTATCACAGATATAAGTTGTCACAGGTTGGTAGGAATGTACCTGTTCCAACCATCTAGCATTTATCTAGCCATTCTCCATTACAGTACTTTGCAATTAATGGCTTCTGTTCATGCTGGGGTTTTTTTGCGATTTAAATGTGTCATCTATTCATAATAGGTTTTTGTTCTGTCTCATGATTCCAATGAATATGCAGACAGAGGCTTGGCTGTCTGCCACAACAAATTACATAGATAACGCCACCCCTTGGCTAGGAGCCTAGAAAGTTATCTTCAAGAACCCGAGATTAAACTTACGGAATGCTTTCTCAATGGCTAATAAAATGGACTGTTGTTTCCTGCAAAGATTCCCCTCCCATCGCTCCACCTATAAACTCTTTGGGAGGGGCCACACCCTTAGCCAGCTGTCCTTACTTCCTTCTATGACATCGTCTCCACAGCTGTTCCTTTCTCTTCTCAGCTCTACGTACATGCACATCAGGGACAACTTCCCTCTGTTCCTCCTCATTGCTCCCTGACTCAGATGCCACCTGGTGGCCAACAGGCCTTTCTAGTTCCTGCTCTGACTCCAAACACCCTGCAGAGTCTTCCTCATCCTCCAGAGCAGTCCCATAATCGTCTGAGCTGTCAGAGTCCACCAACAGCTCAGCCGGCCGCTGCTGGGCCACAACAGTTTTTGATACAAAGAATGGTCTTTTCTGCAAGTTGTTTCCTTTTGTATTTGTCAGCCTGTGCTGTTCATTCAAGTTTTCCAGTGAATTATTATTTCTCCATATTATGTTACATATTATAATTGCTCTGTTATTTTTTTAAAAAAAAGGTAGGCTCAGCTTTTTCCATTCATCGTCTGACAGAGCTGCCATGAATGAGTTGCCATTCTCTGCTCATTAGCATAGTTTTCTTCTGCACAATTCTTAATGGTATTTGTCTTGTCAGCTCCATGTAGCATTAGCTGCAAAATCTTGCAGCTAAGATATACACACGCACACATGGAAAGACAGAAAGAAAGTGAGAGATTAATTAGTCCAAATATTCTGTTGATAAAGGAAATATGCATATTTCAGATTGCTGAATAATTACACTGAAATTCACAGAGTAAATATGATGACAGAAATAAAAAGTGACAAAAATGCGTTAGTGGTAAAATTTGTGCAGCAGGACTGTTGCTTTCTCTAGTTTAATCTCCAGTGACATTTTTAAAAATCTGTTTAAAGTTTAGCTTCCAGTTTTGCAGGATGTGCACTAAGCCTTGAAAATTATACAGAATTATTTTGAAGTCAGACAGCCCCTAAATCTAAATAAACATAAAAAAACAAATCTGTTTGGATAATGTTACTCTTGTCCGCTCTCTTTTTCTGTGAGGTTTATACAACAGTCTCTCTAGAACAGGACATTAGCACTTACAACACTTATACCAAGGGGATTCTATTAAGGAAAAAAATGGAAAAATTAGTTTTTAGTTGGGCCAATTCTAACATAATCATTTCACTTGTTGGATGAGAAGCAAAATGTCTTCAGAGAAAAAACAGAAAGTCCAGTTGCCTCTTGAAAAGGCACCTTTGGGACAACCATGACCTGGATGACTCCCTAGACTTTGGGATCAAACCACCTAGCTTTGGCCCATCTGAAATAGAAACCGTCTCTCTGGCTAAAAGACAAAAAAATGTAATTGCTAATAAAGGAATGTACCAAAGCACTATCACAGGCATTGCGTCAGTGTTCTTCTAACCTGGGATTGGCTGTGGAAAAGGAGGGAAAGTGCAGTGACATTGGAGAGTTGGAAACAGGAATGATTTGTGAAGCCTTGATTAAGCATGAGAACGATCATCTTTAGTCTTATCCAACTTTCTTCTAGAACAAAGATTAACCCAGTGGCCATATTTTTTGAAGTATAAGATGCACCTTTATCCCCCCATAAAAGAGGGTGAAAATTTGGATGTGTGTTATACACTGAATGTAGCCCCACCCACCCGCTGCCCCCCTTTGGCCTCTGCCTCCCAGCAATTTACCTCCTTGCAGCAAACGGAGAAAATGGGCTTGCAGAGACAACAATCGGCTATGGAAGTCCCTGCAGCCTGAAACAGCTGATGATCGGGAGGCCCCTGCTGAAATTGAAAGTGAAACTTGCTGTTTGCTGCAGGAGGCAAATTGCTGGGAGGCAGAGGCAGATTTTTTTTCTTGTGCTAATCAGGCTGTTTGTTGCAAAGATGCAAGTCAAAACCTCTAAATGCCTATAGAATGTTCAAATTATTAGACTCATTTTTTAAAGGCTGCTTTAATGTTCTAGACAACTTAACAAAATGAAGAAGCTTTTTAAAATAAATGCTTGATCTGAAGAGGCACAGTGCTATTGTGTCTTCTTTTAAATAGCAGAGAATAACTATACTTCCAGAAAGCCACATCAATTTGCCACATCAAGCATCTGTACAAGTATAGTCTGAAATGTACCACCACAAATAGTGTATATTATCTATACTGTTTGCTGTTTGTTGCAAGGAGGCAAATTGCTGGGAGGCAGAGGCAGATTTTTTCCAATTGTTTTCCTCCCCCAAAGCTAGGTGTGTCTTATACTTCAGAGCATCTTATACTCCAAAAATATGTTATATTATAATGCCATCAACCAGCCACCATGCCTGGCCAATATGAACTCTGTTGTGACCCAGCAGGAGCCGTTGGAGATGCAACCAGACTCCGACAGCGAGGGGCCTAATGAGTCGGCTCTGGAAGATGCAGAGGACCCTGGACAGGGTTCCGACTCCGAGCAGGGATCAGAGAGGTTGGTTGGCCACCAGGAGGCGCCTGAGGCATGGAGCAGCGGTGAAAGCCAAAGGAAGTGTGCTCCTGATGTCATTCCTTGGAGCAGTGGGGAGGAGACAAGGGAGTTGCACTCCATGGACTTGTTCTCTCCCAGTGTCATGACAATCCAGCGGCGGGACATTTTGGCTTTTTCAAGACTTTAAATCTGGTGTCCCATACTTTCTGGTGACCTCGACTTTCTGGTGCAGCTGTACGTCACATCGTGTGTGCAGTGTCGACAGGCCAATTCAGCGACAGGAGCTCCTCCAGGCTTGTTGCAGCCATTACTGACCCCAGACAGACCCTGGGGAGCTGTGTCCATGGACTTCCTGACAGAGCTGCCTCCGTCTTCAAGTTTTACCACAGTCCTTGTGGTGGTGGACATGCTCACCAAGATGGCACATTTCATCCCCTGTCGGAGATTGCGACAGCCTGCATCACTGCCCGCATGTTCATCCAGCACATTTTCTGGCTGCACAGCCTACCTGACTGGATCGTATCAGACCGAGGGATGCAATTCACGGCCCAGTTTTGGAAAGGGCTTATGGTGGCTCTAGATGTCCAGGTTTGTTTGTCCTCAGCGCACCATCCCAAAACCAATAGGGGGACGGAGAAGGTGATTGGGATCTTGGAACAGTACCTATGCTGCTTCGTGAATCAGCAGCAGAACAACTGAGTGGAGTCCCTGGCCGTGGCAGAGTTCGCGTTTAACAACTCGCAGCATACCTCCACATGGACAACGCCCTTCATGGATAACTTCGGGTATCACCCTCGCTTTTTCTGTTTCTGTTTATTTGGATTTATATGTCGCCCTTCTCCAAAAGGACTCAGGGCGGCGTACAACATTAAAAAAACACACATCCCAAAGTTAAAAAAATTATATACATATCCAAAAAAAAACAACCGAATTTAAAAGACAATACATTTCAAATAAGTTAAAATTAACAGGCCAGGCCAGCTTGCTGGAAAAGCCAACTTTTTAGGGCGCGTCGGAAGGACCGGAGGTCAGGGATTATGGGAAGCTCTGAGGGCAGCTCATTCCAGAGGGAAGGCACTCCCACAGAGAAGGCTCTCCCCCTGGGGGTCACAAGCCGACACTGTCTGGCCAACGGCACCCTGAGGAGGCCAACTCTGTGGGATCGTACTGGACGGTGGGAGGCTACTGGTGGCAGTAGGTGGTCTCGCAGGTACTCTGGGCCTAAGCCATGGAGTGCTTTAAAGGTCATAATTAATACCTTGAATCGCACCCGGAAAACAACCGGCAACCAGTGCAGGCTGCCTAAAAGGGGTGTAACATGGGAGCACCTAGGTACCCCCATGACAACCCGTGCGGCCGCATTCTGGACCAGCTGAAGCGTCCGGGTGCTCTTCAAGGGCAGCCCCATGTAGAGAGCATTGCAGTAGTCCAGGCGAGAAAGGACGAGGGCATGAGTGACTGTGCACAGAGCATCCTGATCCAGGAAGGGGCGCAACTGATGTACCAGGCGAACCTGGTAAAAGGCCCCCCTGGTCACGGCCATCAGGTGTTCTTCTAAACTAAGCTGCATATCCAGGAGGACTCCCAGATTGCGAGCCTTCTCTGAGGGGGCAAAAATGTCTCCCCCTATCATCAAAGATGGGACAAGATGTACAAATCGGGATGACAGAAACCACAGCCACTCGGTCTTGGAGGGATTGAGCTTGAGCCTGTTCCTCCCTATCCAGATCCGCACAGCCTCCAGGCAACGGGACATCACGTCAAGGCCATCGTTTGGGTGGTTTGGGGTAGAGTTGAAAAGTTGGGTATCATCAGCATATTGATGATACCGTACCCCAAAACCACGGATGATCTCACCCAGCGGTTTCATGTATATGTTGAACAGGAGGGGTGAGAGAACCAACCCCTGGGGCACCCCACAAGTGACGCGCCTGGGGTCGATCTCTGCCCTCCAGTCAACACAAACTGCAACTGATCCGACAGGTAGGAGGAGAACCACCGTTAAATGGTGCCCCCCACTCCCAACCCCCCGAGTCGTCGCAGTAAGATACCATGGTCGATGGTATCGAAAGCTGCCGAGAGGTCTAATAGGACTAGGACAGAGGAGCAGCCCCTGTCCCGGGCCTGCCAGAGATCATCGACCAACGTGACCAATGCCGTCTCCATGCTGTACCCGGGCCTGAAACTCGACTGGAACGGATCCAGGTAGACAGCTTCATCCAGGTACTGGGGAAGCTGACGTTCTACCACACTCTCGACAACCTTTGCTACAAAGCGAAGGTTGGAGACCGGACGATAGTTGGCTAAAGAAGCTGGGTCCAGGGAAGGCTTCTTAAGGAGGGGTCTCACCACCGCCTCCTTCAAGGCGGTGGGAAAGAACCCCTCTCTCAATGAAGCGTTGGTAATCGCCTGGAGCCAGCCTTGTGCCACCTCCTGGGAAGCCAAAACTAACCAAGAGGGACACGGGTCCAGCACACAAGTGGCTACACTGAGTCTCCCCATAATCCTGTCCATGCCTTCGGGGGTCACAGAGTCAAACCCATCCCAGATTGTCTCCTCAAGATTCATCCCCGTCGGCTCGCCTGAATCTACCCAGTCAGAGTCCAAGCCTGTCCGGATCTGATCGATTTTATCCTGCAGATACTGAACAAACTCTTCAGCCCTACCCTGTAAGGGGTCTTCCCCAGTTCCTTGGTTAAGTAAGGAGCGGGTCACCCTAAACAGGGCGGCTGGGCGGTTATCTGCGGATGGGATAAGAGCGGAAAAATATTGCCGTTTTGCCACTTCTATCACCACTAAGTAGGATTTAATGTGAATTCTTACTAGTGTTCAATCAGATTTGGACCGGCTGGCCCTCCAACCACTCTCTAGGCATCTTTTCCGGCGTTTCATCTCCCGGAGCTCCTCGGTAAACCAGGGAGCCATCCGGGATCGACACCGGGTCAGAGGCCACAAAGGCACAACGCGATCCAAGGCCCCAGCGGCAGCCCTATCCCAGGCTCCCACTAGGGCTTCGGTCGAGTTGTGAGCAAGGGATTCAGGAAAAGTCCCAAGCTCCATCAGGAACCTTTTGGGGTCCATCAGGTGCCATCCTCCCTGCGGTGAGGGGTAGCGGTATGGAAGTCAAGCCTGATGAGGAAATGATCAGACCATGACAAGGGTTGAATAGAAATATTCTCTAAATCTAGATCATTCATCCACTGCCCAGAGACAAAAATCAGGTCGAGCATGATTTTCCCTCTCACCCAAGTGAACTCCCCGTCCCTGCAGTGCAGGACTTCCTTTCTGTGCTCCAGGCAGTCCACCAAGTGGTGCGCCACTATCTGAATCAGGCAAAGGAGAACTACAAAAGTGTGGCAGATAAGTCTTGATGTGCGGTTCCGGAGTTGGCTGTGGGAGATCGCATGTGGCTGTCCATCTTCCATCCCACTGGCCGGCTAAGAAGTTGGACCACTGGTATTTTGGGCCATTCCCCATGGAGGCCGTCATCAACCCTGTGGCCTATTGCCGGACCCTACCACGCTCGATGCAAGTGCACCCGGTGTTCCATCGCTCGCTCGCTCGCGAGGGGCCTGATGACTCAGCTCTGGAAAATGTGGAGGATCCTGGACAGGGTTCTGACTCTGAGCAGGGATCAGAGAGGTTGGTTAGCCACCAGGAGGCGCCTGAGGCATGGAGCAGCGGTGAAAGCCAAAGGGAGTGTGCTCCCGATGTCATACCTTGGAGCAGTGGGGAGGAGACAAGGGAGTTGGCTGTGGACGCTCGTCAATGAAGGGCTGATAGACGTAGAGAACAACTACGCAGATACAGAAGATAATTGGACCCAGGTGGTTGTAATTAGGCTCCTCTCAAGATAGTATATAAGGAGTGACTTTCCTGGAGGCTGGTTGCAGGATTCAACTTAATTATCAACGCTGGAGAAGCTCTCGCCTGTTTCTTATCTTGGAAGCCTGGATTGCTGCCAAGGTCTAGTCAGTGTGTTAATTTATTGTGAATAAATCATCTAGCAGTAATTCTTGTCTTGGAGTGCTTTGGTGTACGAAGAGGGGGTCAGAATAGAACTCTATGTCCCCAAAGTGACTTCATAATATAGAGGACTTAAACATTCATTCCTATATTCCCAGAGATGCCATTCTGTTCAGAAGGTCTATGTCTTCTGTCATATGAAATATTTTTCTCTGGTAATTGAAAGTCGAAATAAAATACTTTAGAGCATGCTCTCAAGTTTTTATAGCTATTTCTAAGCAACAGTTATCGGTACAAAACCCTCTAAAGTATAATGATACATGAGCAAGGCACTCAGTTAGTTTTTAATTATAATGGAAGGTGAAGTAATAGCTCACCAACAAAGGAATGTGCCCTCAACAATTTGTTCCAATTCAGTGAGGCCAAATGAACCTTGAAAGTGAGCTAAAAGCATTTTTAGAATGTTCTGTTTTCTTTTTCAAAGGAAAGATAATGCCCATAGCCAAGAATAACCACAATTTTGACATTCTTCTTCCCCATGTGTATTTTGTAGGTTATGCAGAAATAAAAGGTATTAGGTAACCATGCTACTGAATTTAAGATCCAGCTGATCTGCAAGATATATTTGGTGCATTTATAATTTGTTAGGTTTGGTTTATTTTCAAAGTATACATGTTTAAATAATTCAGATCAAATCAAGTATATTTTCGTTGTGCAATTTGCATAGCTGGTGTATGATTTCTGCTAAGTTTAAAATAATCTGCCGATTTAATAACTCTTTATTTAAATGCCTTTAGGAATGAAAGGCATTATTCTACATAAGAAAATGTAGCTTCTGTACTGCTCTTTCAAAAGGAACCACAGCTGAGCTATCATTTATTTATTCCTCATTCTCTCATCATTTATTATTCGACTTCAAACTAACTTTCCAACTGTAGGACATTCAAGGTGGCTAACCATAAAATATAAAATCTGTTCCAAATGTTTGTTAGTGTGGTTGTTATTTCCTGGGAGGAAGACTTAGGGGAAACCTGACATTGGTTGAATACCAGGATTGTGTGGTATATACATGTTGTAAATACCTGTTATAAGCAGTTTCACTGTAAATAGTAACAAAGCATAAAACCTCCATTGTCTTGTTTTCCTGTGTCAATTGCCACCCTTGAAAAGCAAAATACATCTCTACTTTAAAAACAGCCTCACCATACTGTGACAGGTTCTCAACATTGCCTCTGTAAGCAGACAAGAACACACTCCTACCACAAGAAGCATGATTTCCTAAGTCGGATTCCACTCTGGAAAGAGGTAAGGCCAGCCAGAAGGAAGAAGATGAGGAGGCTGACAACTCAGGGAAACACAATATGTCTTCACATAGAGAAATTTCTAGGCATCTTACAAGACAAAAGAAAAATTGTGGCATTTTGGTCTACAATTTCGTCTAATATACAATTTTGCAAACATTTTTTTCATGAATTTAATGAATAATTATACATCAGTTATTGGTTATTTTCATGAATATACATATTTTCAAAAAAGATTTTCTTAAATATGTATCTTGACAAGGTACATGGCAAAGTTCAGATGCACATTATTAGTTAAAAATGCAAACTTGGATACATTTATGTTCACCCGTGAAGCAAATATATTTCTATGTTATCTCTAATTAAAATTTGAGAGTTAAGGATTAAACATAGAACTTATTAAATATATTTCATTTTCTAATTTGTTTTCACCAATGTCATATAATCAATAGCTCTAGATTACTCAACTTGATGTAAAATAGGAAATTAAAAACTCATATTTCCCCAACTTCAGTTTTTTTTAATTGGTTTTGGAAGCCATGTTGATTCCAAAATTAGTCTTCATGCCTTACAGTTTAAAAAAAAAAACCTTGGTTATAAAAGTGTTTTGTGGGCTTAACAGCACACTATGACACATATATACTCACAAATAGCCCTGATAGTCCTCTTCATAGCCCAAATCCTCAATGTTCCTCTTCTGTCTACCCAACATTGTATTTATCACCACTGAATTTCCGCCTCTCTAAACTACATGTTGGGACATGGTGGCTCAGGGGCTAAGACACTGAGCTTGTCTATCAGAAAGGTCAACAGTTCGGCGGTTAGAATCCCTAGCACCATGCAACTGAGTGAGCTCCCATTATTTGTCCCAGTTTCTGCAAGCCTAGCAGTTCAAAAGCACATAAAAATGCAAGTAGAAAAATAGGAACCACCTTTGGTGGGAAAATAACAGCGTTCTGTGAGCCTTTGGCGTTTAGTCATGCCGAAGGCATGGTATATTCTGTGGTCACATGACCACAGAGACATCTTCGGATAGCGCTGACTCTTCAGCTTTGTAATTGAGGTGAGCACCGTCCCCTAGAGTTGGGAACAACTAGCACATATGTACAAGGGGAACCTTTACCTTTGAACTACATGTATGACCATGTCAAGGACTTATTTATCTCTCTGCTGCTTCTTTGCTTTGCTTCTTCTTTGTTCCATCTATTATGAGTTGGGGGCATTTCTGTGTACCTTTTCTTCTCACTGATTTTTGGTTTGGTTCTTCTATTGTTCCTTCTCTAGCACTGTCTTCTTCATCTGTGATCTGCTGAAAGCTTGTAGATTCTTTGTCCCTTCCAAAAGGAAAAAGAGAGACTGCAGCTGCTTATTTTTTCAGTAGAGGGAGATGTGGCATAGAAACTCCATTTTACAACCTTTCCTGCTCTTTATTTTTAAATACTTGCCCTTAACAGGAAGCATCTTACTTGTTGCATTTGTCCCCCTGCCTCCAACCAATGCATGGCTTTTAATTAATAGAGGAGACTGGAACATCCTCTATGAATGAAAAAAGATGTAGCTGTGTTTAAAAATGTTGCTATTACATTTTTAACATGTAAAATCACATTTAAAAAGGAAAACACTACAGAACACAATGTAAATGTAAATCATAACATAACACACTTAATAAGGAAACAAGATTCCAAGGAAATATCATTTGGAATGGGGAATTTGAAAGGCTGCCCAAAGCTGGTTGGGAAGGGGCTATAGATATTTCTGAATATTTCGTTTTCTCCTTGTACAACCCGTGATTGTGTAAGGGATAACTGAAGATAATAACAAGCATTGATTCCTCAGTCTTCAAAATATAGTATGGAGGGATTGTGACATCACTCATCTTCCAGGAACACAAAGCAAGTATTTTGTTGCATGCACCCAAAGCGTCCAACAGGGAATATTTTCAAAGTGAAAAATCTGGCTGCCCTATCCTGCTTCAGTTTCACTATGTTGATTGAAAGTAAGACTTTGCATGGAGCGTAAAACCTATTATGTATTCCCAGCTTGGGAGGCAGTGAAAAGATAATTGCCTGAGATTGCCACAATGTTGTTGTTGAAAGCATAACCCTGAAAAAGAATAGCCATGGTCGATTAGGACAAAGTGTCAGCTTGAGATGATTCACCAAGCTGCTTTCACAAAGATGACAACTGGGGAATATTGAAAGGACAAGGGAAATATGCCACAGCTGAATAAGAAGGATACATTACGTCTAAAAGGAGCTATAATTGAAGCAACTATCATTTTTTTTTTGCACACTGAAATAGCCGTGTGGATTTTATTTCTCTGCTGAGATTAATTAATGGTTTTGGCAAAGGCAATTCATTATTCAGAAATGCACTGTACATTTAAATGAATTGCAATTTCACATCATCTAGGGCTACTCTGTCCGGATGGCAAGAATATGAGTAATCATTAAATGGCATTAAAGACATAAAAGCTCTTCCTTGTAGCATTGTGAAACAAATCTGTGCTTACCATGTAAACTAGTCCTATTTTGCACTCATAATAGCTTGATTCTAAGCTGGTTTAAGAAAATCCTGTTCAGCTATTTAATTTTGCAACACATTTTATTCAGATTGTGGGCTACCACATTTTCCTAGTGGACAATTCTCCTGCTACTATGCTTTCCCAACTTTCTTTCCCAGGAAAGTGGTGCCAATCTGTTTTTTCCCATGGGTAGGACTTGCTATACAAATGTATTTTTTATCTCTATGTGTATAAACGCACAAAGTTAAATTTATGTAAGCAGATTTAAAGCTTCAAAATGCATACACAGGAAGGTACAACCAGCAGTTTAGAAAAAAAAATACATTCTTACTATAGGCTTCTTACAAATTCTATGCATCCCTTTAGCAGCACTGCAAAGGTTGTCAATTTGAAACAGAGCAGACCCTTTTTTATTATAATTTTCTTCAGACCTTTTTATTTTTTAAGTCCAGGCATTTACTTTACCTCCAGTTCCAGTCCAAATTAACTATGCTGATATTGATATACCATAGGGGTGGGCTTCAAAAATATTAGCAAGGGTCTCTGCCCGGCTGCTGGGTGGGCATAGCCATAGTGGGTGTGGCCTAGTTGGCCTCCTGCACCATTGCAGGGAGGAGCATTTTTGCCTTCCCTGGGCTCTGGAGGCTTTCCTTGAGCCTCTGGGAAGGCAAAAATGGCCTCCCCAGGCCCCAGGGGCCCTCTGGACTAGAAACAAGCCCATTTCCAGCCTTTCTGAACTTCTGGTAGGCCCATTTTTTGCCCTCTCCGAGCGTCTGTGCGTGCCCTGCACGTACCTGCATCCAAAAATGGGCCACCTGAGAGGGGGTGGGGTGGGTAGGGTAGGGTAGTTGGGGCCAGCCAGGAGTGTGATTTGGGGGTTATTTGAACTGCACGGAATCTTCCCAAACCCCTGCAAACCCCCAGCAGCCCACCCTGATATACCCTTAGTAGAAAAAGGTCATTCTTAATTTTGGATGACTGAATTGGAAAGTTGACTGACAAGGTTGGCACCAGAAATTCACCCTCTTCAATTAGCCTCAAGTATTAATATATTTCAGTGTCTATGTGAGACTCTTGCAAGTATGCATTTCTGTAGGTTCACATACATCTGGCTAAGCTTTAATGCACAGCCTTTGAGCGGACCTGGCGTGCATTACGGAGACCTGGTTGGGCCATGAGGGGGGTGTACCCCTTAGCGAACTATGCCCACCAGGCTTTCGGGCGTTGTTAGGTCACTGTGCCTCAGATAGGTGGGTGTGAGTCCCTCTTTGTGAAGTGGGGCCTTGGAGCTCAGGTGGGCCTTTTGTTACGTACCTGTCTCCCTGCTATGTTTCATTGGCCCTGCGTGAGGTGCTGGATGTGTTAGCTGGATTGGCAGTTGATTTCCCCAGGCTCATGGTCCTGGGGGATTTCAATCTGCCTTCCATTGGTGAGACATCCGAGTTCGCTCGGAAGTTCATGACAGCTATGGACCTAACTCAGTTAATTCAAGCTATGGACCTAACTCAGTTAATCCCCCATAATGGGGGACACACGCTTGGCCTGATTTTTGTCTCTGGGCAGTGGATGAATGATCTAGATTTAGGGGATATTTCTATTTAACCCTTGTCATGGTCCAATCATTTCCTCATCAGGCTACCCCTCGCCGCAGGGAGGCGGAACCGATTAGATGGTTCCGCCCCAGGCACCTGATGGACCCTGAAAGGTTCCTGATGGAGCTTGGGACTTTTCCTGAATCCCTTGCTCACAACTCGACCGAAGCCCTAGTGGAAGCCTGGGATAGGGCGGCCACTGGGGCCTTGGATCGCATTGTGCCTTTGCAGCCTCTGACCCGGTGTCGATCCCGGGTGGCTCCCTGGTTTACCGAGGAGCTCCAGGAGATGAAACGCCAGAAAAGACGCCTAGAGAGTGGCTGGAGGGCCAGCCAGTCTGAATCTGATCGAACACTAGTAAGAATTCATATTAAATCCTACTTAGTGGTGATAGAAGCAGCAAAACGGCAACATTTTCCCGCTCTTATCGCGTCCGCAGATAACCGCCCAGCCGCCCTGTTTAGGGTGACCCGCTCCTTACTTAACCAAGGAACTGGGGAAGACCCCTTACAGGGTAGGGCTGAAGAATTTGTTCAGTATCTGCAGGATAAAATCGCTCAGATCCAGACAGGCTTGGACTCTGACTGGGTAGTTTCGGGTGAGCCGACGGGGATGAATCTTGAGGAGACAATCTGGGATGAGTTTGACCCAGTGACCCCCAAAGGCATGGACAGGATTATGGGGAGACTCAGTGCTGCCACTTGTGTGCTGGACCCGTGTCCCTCTTGATTAGTTTCGGCTTCCCGGGAGGTGACACGAGGCTGGCTCCAGGCGATTACCAACGCTTCATTGAGAGAGGGGTTCTTTCCCACCGCCTTGAAGGAGGCGGTGGTGAGGCCCTTCCTTAAGAAGCCTTCCCTGGACCCAGCTTCTTTAGCCAATTATCATCCGGTCTCCAACCTTCGCTTTGTAGCAAAGGTTTTTGAGAGTGTGGTAGCATGTCAGCTTCCCCAGTACCTGGATGAAGCTGTCTATCTGGATCCGTTTCAGTCGGGTTTCAGGCCCGGGTACAGCACGGAGATGGCATTGGTTGCGTTGGTTGATGATCTCTAGCGGGCCCGGGACAGGGGCTGCTCCTCTGTCCTGGTCCTATTAGACCTCTCGGCGGCTTTCGATACCATCGACCATGGTATCCTACTGCGATGACTCGGGGGGTTGGGAGTGGGGGGCACCGTTTTATGGTGGTTCTCCTCCTACCTGTCGGATCTGTCGCAGTTTGTGTTGACTGGAGGGCAGAGATTGACCCCCAGGCACGTCACTTGTGGGGTGCCCCAGGGGTCGGTTCTCTCACCCCTCCTGTTCAACATATATATGAAACTGCTGGGCGAGATCATTCGTGGTTTTGGTGTACGGTATCATCAATATGCTGATGATACCCAACTTTTCATCTCTACCCCAAACCACCCAAATGATGCCCTTGACATGATGTCCCGATGCCTGGAGGCTGTGCGGATCTGGATGGGGAGGAACAGGCTCAAGCTCAATCCCTCCAAGACTGAGTGGCTGTGGTTTCCATCATCCAGATTTGTACATCTTGTTCCATCTTTGATGATAGGGGGAGAAATTTTAGCCCCCTCAGAGAAGACTCGCAATCTGGGAGTCCTCCTGGATACGCGGCTTAGTTTAGAAGAACACCTGATGGCTGTGACCAGGGGGGACTTTTACCAGGTTCGCCTGGTACGTCAGTTGCACCCCTTCCTGGATCGGGATGCTCTGTGCACAGTCACTCATGCCCTCGTCCTTTCTCATCTGGACTACTGCAATGCTCTCTACATGGGGCTGCCCTTGAAGAGCACCCGGGGGCTTCAGCTGGTCCAGAATGCGGTCGTGTGGGTTGTCATGGGGGTACCTAGGTGCTCCCATGTTACACCCCTTTTAGGCGGCCTGCACTGGTTGCCGGTTGTTCTCTGGGTACGATTCAAGGTATTAATTATGACCTTTAAAGCGCTCCATGGCTTAGGCCCAGGGTACCTGCGAGACCACCTACTGCCACCAGTAGCCTCCCACTGTCTAGTACGATCCCACAGAGTTGGCCTCCTCAGGGTGCCGTCGGCCAGGCAGTGTTGGCTGGTGACCCCCAGGGGGAGAGCCTTCTCTGTGGGAGCGCCTTCCCTCTGGAATGAGCTGCCCCCGGAGCTTCGCATAATCCCTTAAATTAAATACATATCCAAAAAAGCAAACCCAATTTATAGGACAATACATTTAAAAAATGAGTTAAAATTAACAGGCCAGGCCGGCTTGCTGGAAAAGCGAACTTTTTAGGGTCCTTCCGACGCACCCTCAAAAGTTCGCTTTTCCAGCAAGCCGGCCTGGCCTGTTAATTTTAACTCATTTTTTAAATGTATTGTCCTATAAATTGGGTTTGCTTTTTTGGATATGTATTTAATTTCTTTTTAACTTTCGGGATGTGTGTTTTTTAATATTGTACGCCGCCCTGAGTCCTTTGGGAGAAGGGCAGCATATAAATCCAATAAAAACAAAACAAACAAACAAATAAAATAATTGGGCAGTAAATGATTTGCAAGAAATTGCAAAGAGGGAGCATTTTTTTTACAATTTTTTGGGGATGGAGGAAAGATAAAACTGAATTTGCAACAGAAGATCAAGTGAATATAATTCATGTCAGAAATTTCCCAACTTCCTTATTGTGAAAGACAACAGAAAGGATTTATTTTCTGATACCTTTTGTTGTATTTTTTATTGGCAGTGCTACAAAATATTTGTAAAACTGTGTATAAACGTTTTGAAAAAAGGTTTGGAGAAAATATCAAATTAGAGAGATGGGTGAATGGATGGATGGAAGGAAGGAAGAAGGAAGGAAATACATGCATGTATTTCTCTTCTTTTTATCTCTTTGCTCAAAACAATCACCTAAAGTTGAACTTGACTCTGACATATATTTTAAAGGTAAAAGTAAAGGTTCCTCTCGCACATATGTGCTAGTTGTTCCCAACTCTAGGGGGTGGTGCTCATCTCCATTTCAAAGCCGAAGAACCAGGGCTGTCTGAAGATATCTCCATGCTCATGTGGCTGGCATGACTAAATGCCAAAGGCACACAGAACACTTTTATCTTCCCACCAAGGTGGTCCCTATTTTTCTACTTGCATTTTTACATGCTTTTGAACTGCTAGGTTGGCAGAAGCTGGGACAAGTAACAGGAGCTCACTCTGTTACGTGATACTAGGGATTTGAACCACCAAGCTGCCGACTTTTCTGATCGACAAGCTCAGCATCTTAGACACTGAGCCACCGCGTCCCTTCGACATATATTTTACTGCATGCTTAATATCATGATTGATATAACCAGGAAAAAACTTGAGGAAGACTTTGAATTTTTTGATTGTGGTTTTAGCCTACAATTAGATTTACTTAAAAAAACTGTTCATACTAATCTAAACTCTTTATAAAAAAAATAACTGGATCTGTTATCTTATGATTGCTATGGGTTGGTAAGTCTTCAATTGTAATTCAAGTCTTGTCTTGTCTTGCAGGGAGGACACTCAATTACTTACTTAAATAAACATGCACATTTCCTTTTCATAAACTAAAAAGCTCTGAATAATCTCCTGAATTCCTCTGAATAATATTCTCTGAATAATCTCCTGAATCATCTCCAGGCTGATGGGAGATTTACAAACAGCATGGCTAAACAATGTCTCTTACCTCTGTTTTCAGCTTGAATTAAAGAAAGAAATGTGGAAATTATTATTTCATTAGGAATCAGTCCAACTGGCAACCACACCCCATGAAGCAGAGTTAGTAAGTACAAGGAACACCAGGAGGGAGATCTTACTGGAATCACACCATATGGACTGCAAAATCAGTAATCTCCTAAAGAATGTAAAAGTTGTGTTCCACTTGCAAGATGAATATATTCAAATACATATTGAACATTCCATGCAGTAGTGAGTTTCCATTTTTTTTACTACTGGTTTGCTCGTGCAATCACACATGTGCATGATGCTTCTGCGTATGTACAGAAGCATCTGGACTCTGAATATGTTTTACATTCAGAACCAATATTGAACTGAGTACCATGTTGCTGTTCTGTTGGACTATACTCTGCAAATGAGACAACCAGATAACCTTTTCTATACAGAGGAATTTATATGTTAAGGCCAAGGCTAGTTTGAATTATTTCTAATACATTAACTTCAGAGGGATGGCTCTTTGTAGAGCATGCTTGGAAAGGAAAAGTATTCTATCATGTAGCATCCCCAAATTGTAGCTTTAAAAGATGGGTTTCACAAAACTTTTTATTATTCCATTCAGCGGATGGTATAACTTGTGGCTTTATTTATTCCCACCCTGCAGAAGGTTGAGCAGCGGTATCATTTGTCTGAATGAACATAGCAATCCTGCTGTTTGCATGGTTCAGTCAGAAAGAGAAGTGTTTTTATACGGAAATGAGTTATGCCTTGCATGCATGAAAAGGTTTTGATTTCTGTGAGTCCTACAGATATCTGTATTCAGAAGCCACATCTTTTTTATCATATCAGTGCCTGCCAAGAACATTGCACATTCTGAGTCATAAACTGGAATATACAACCAGACTAACACTATGAGTAGAGCCAAGAATATTTTGCATCTGGCATAATGCTGGAATGATTAAAATAGCAACTAATGGTTTGCGGATCTGTTTTCCTGCTATTTTCAGAAAGCTTGAGATTTCCCTTGAGGTTTTGTTAGTACGTTGATCTCTTCTTCTGAGAGAAAGCCACAAGTGCATATGTGTCTTTCGTTCTCTGTATATTTTGCTAAATAGGCTTTGGGAAATTAGGAGGGCAGTTGTATTTTGTTGCTGGCATACAGAGACTGCCGTTGCACCGAATAAAAAAAAGAATAAGAAGTCTCTAATAAAAAGATTTGAAAAATTACAGTGAAAACATATTTAAGGATCTTCTATTGATTTATCTTTCACCAAAAAGAGAGAAAGAGATTTAGTTTGTTCACTTCTTTGCTTATTTTCTTAATAGGGATTTTCTGTCTTCACTGTGAGTTGTATTGTGTAGAGGGTGTGTGTGCACTGAGGGAGTTCAACCAATCTCATTGTACATCTGTTGTGAACTGACAAAATAACAACAACAACAACAACAACAACAACAACAATAATAACCTGACTTGAACATTCTGACTCTACAAAAAAAACACCGTACTTGGAACAACTTATATCCTCCGACGTTGCCTTAACAGTTCCTAGGCCCTTGGTTAGGACTTGAGCTGTTAGGCTACCAACCAGCTCCAAATAATTATTATTATTTGGTAAAACAAAAGCTGAACTGAATTTATTAATTGAAAGCACAAAATAATTTAACCAAGACATTGGTACGCAGTTTGGAATTGACAAATGTGCAACAATGGCAATCAAAACAGGCAAAGTCCTAGAAGATGATGGAATACAACTTGAGAATGAAGAAATGATAGAGGCAGTAAAACCAGAAGAAGGCTACAAGTACTTGGGGATTTTAGAGGACTCTGACTTAATGCATAATAAAGTCAAAGAATTAACCTCAGCCAAGTACATTCGATGAAATCGGCACACTGGGTGCTATTCCAAAAGCACTGGAATTACATTTAAAGCAGTTAAAACTTGACAAAATCACCATCAGTCAAATGCAAAAAGCTGCACTGCTTGGATCTGCACGTATATTACGAAAATACGTTAAGATGTCCTAGGCCCGACTAGTAATCAATGCCAAATCCGGCAAAACAACTGGCCGCTGTGATACAATTATGTGTATAATAATAATGATAATAATAATGATAATGAATAATAATAATAATAATAATAATAATAATAATAATAATAATAATAATAATAATAATAATAATAAATTAATCGGAATCCAACGATTATGGCACAAACCAGCAGTGGTAATTCCAGTGGTAATCGGCACACTGGGTGCTATTCCAAAAGCACTGGAATTACATTTAAAACAGTTAAAAATTGACAAAATCACCATCAGTCAAATGCAAAAGGCCGCACTGCTTGGATCCGCACACATATTACGAAAATACGTTACGACGTCCTAGGCTCCTGAGTGGGGCCCGACTAATAATTAATGCCAAATCCGGCAAAACAACTGGCCGCTGTGATACAATTCTGTTGATGCAATAATAATAATAATAATCCCCACTACTTGCGGTGGGGACTTGCATTAGAACATGAAGGGTCCAATTCTTTAGTGTTTGGGGAAACCAGAGACATTGAATCTTATTTTAGCTCTGCCCTTGGAATGTCTTCTTATCTTGAAGAATGTATGCCAAGGTTTCATTCCCTCAGCTGAATTGAAACCACTTGTTCTCCCAATTAAATTTAGGCCACACAAATTATCAGCACAAGGGAGTCTTATATTAGCATTTCCTTTCGATAGCTTATTTCAAAATTAAGGGAGCAAGGATTGAGAATATTGCCTATTTTGGCTGACTGTCTAAGGCCTAATTTTCAAATAGTATTTTCCTTATAACCCTATGATTCCTAGTTGTTTTGAGAATAAATGTTACAAATGTGCTGTATACAGTGTGGAAAGAGATAAAGGTAACTGTTCCCCTTGCACATATGTGCTAGTCGTTCCCGACTCTAGCGGGCGGTGCTCATCTCCATTACAAAGCCTGTGCTGTCCAAAGATGTCTCCGTGGTCATGTGGCTGGCATTAATAAATGCCAAAGGCACATGGAATGCACCAAAGGTGGTCCCTATTTTTCTACTTGCATTTTTACATGCTTTCAAACTTCTAGGTTGGCAGAAGCTGGGACAAGTAATGTGAGCTGACTCCGTTATGTAGCACTAGGGATTCGAACTGCTAAACTGCCGACCTTTCTGATTGACAAGCTCAGCGTCTTAGCCACTGAGCCACTGCATCTCTTATGAAAGAGATAACAAGGGTTAAATGTGCATTTTTTCAGATATGGATCTACTTTGGGGATATAGCTAGAATAACTGCAACTGCCAATTAAAGCATAATTTTTTATTTCTGTCATGTGATTGATCTTTTCTTCTATAAGGATATCTCAAGATCTATTCTAGATCTTTGAAGATTTTATATATATATATATATATATATATATATGTGTGTGTGTGTGTGTGTGTGTGTGTGTGTGTGTGTGTGATATTTGTACTGATAAATAAATAAAGGGAGACTAGTATAGATCTATTTCGAGCTAATTAGCTCTCATCAGCTAGCCATACCCTTACTGGGATTTGAACCCGGGCTGTATATATCTTAGGCAGGAGTTTTAGCCACTAAGCCACGGGCTCTGTTCCTTATCAGTAACACAAATACATACATACATACATACATACATACATACATACATACATACATACATACATACATATATACACACATACATACATACATACATACATACATACATGCACACACATAGAGAATATCTGTGATAACCTTTGATAGATAGAATTTAAAAATGTTAAGCCCTGGCAGTCTAAAAAAGCACCCATAATTGTGCTTTTAAAAAAGTTTGTTTAAGGACAGAGTCATCATCATTTCTACATCCAGAACTGATGAAAGCAAAGAAAAATCCTTGGTGCACGGGAGTGCAAAAACTATTCTTTGAGATACTTTATAAATTTCCCGAACAGTTATTTTAAGAAACCAATTTCAGCAGGGCTTTTGAGTGTGAACTGCAGTGAGAGATTGCCTATAACCCTGACAAGAGACACTCAATCACAAAATAGGCAGGCGGATTTGAAAAGGCAGATATTATAAAATGGCTGGATATTTTAGGTTGCTCATAGTTAGTCACTAAAGCTGGCCTTCAATAGTCTCATAAGGCTTGGTGACAGACAGTAATCTAATCTGGCCTCCTATTTGTTCTTATCGACTAAAAGCAACTCCATCTTCCAGCTGGCTGAGCTGTGTGCTATTTAAGCGAAGAACATGGCATTCCATCTTGTTGACACCAGAGGAGCAGAGATGTTTATAATCACCACTGTGTAGAGGCGGACAAATGCAGCCAATGATTTTTCATGATGATACACTCAGATTTCAAGTAAACAGTCTGTAAATAAAATCAGTTAACTTCTCACCCTTCTCTCTCACACACAAACACATACAAAAAATGGGAATAGCCTTGCCAGAGTTCTCTTTCTATAAAGAGATTATTTATAATTGTAGAATGTCATTGAATACTGTCTGCTGTTTCAAAACATTCCACAACTAAATAGAGAAGGCATCTGCTCGTGAGTGAAGTAATCTGGTGAAACATTTTATTTGCAAATTACACTTATGCCTTATTTATGTGGCAACAAATAGATGCTTTTGAATGTGTCATAAGATTCCTGACATAAATCAAGCATAAATCAACATAAAATATCATCAGAAATATTTGTGGAAGAAAAGCTTAGGGAAGTTGCAAAGAAAACACACAAGGTTTTCATAGGGCTGGGGTTATTTTTTTGAAGGTGAAATACATATCTTTAGATTTGTGATAAATTCTGAAAAGTCAAGATACTGGTGGTCCAAAAATAAGAATAATGTACTTTGCTAAGTGTCACAAGAATCCCAATTGTTTTTACAGTGTTCAACTTTGCTCCTGATATGTTTTTCCTCTGCTTTTAGGACCACCAGGTAATTTCCTCATCTTTAGTCAAGTTTTTTTCTGAAATTATTATTTGTGGTGTTAGTTTGAGAGCCCAAATTCTCCTCTGTCAGCAGATACAATGTTTACGTATTTACAAACACTGGTTAAGGGATAAATCGTGCCATTCATTAAAACTTCCATGACTATTTTATAAAATGGAGAAAGGAATATAAAAACAATTTAAAATAACTATATTGGAGAGAAAAAACAAAGACCAAAAAAGAAAAGAAAAGAAAAGAAAGCACTTCTTTGTCTGTCTTTCTATCCTAGGAAACATATTTCTACAAAATGGGATCTACAACATAGAAGAGCCACTGGTGGAAGTACTTGGAAGAAAGTGATGCTGATTTTGCAAATGTATTCATTCTGTATGTCTTCTTTCTTCTGCAGTGCCTCACCCTAAACCTCTTTTTCCTTGTGCTCACAACTTGAACAGGAGCATAATAACATTTGAAAATCTGATAGGAAATTACAGGTTCTGACCAGTTCTGGAGAAACAGTAGCAGAAATTTTGAATAGTTTGGAGAACCAATAAATATCAACTCTGACTGGCCCCATCTCAGAGGTGGGTTCCTACCTATTCGGTCCTGTTCGGCGAAATGGGTAGTAACTCTGGCTGACATGTGACCGTACCAGTTCTATCCTTGGCAGCGCCATCTTGATTTTTTGTTCTGCACATGTGCAGAACAATCTTCATTGAAAAAAATGTAATTTTTATTCTTTTTTTAATGTTGTGTTTATGCGCAGATCACTTTAAGTGTAAATTTGCATGCGCTCAGAGCACACAATTTTTTGGGCGCCAAACTGGTAGTAATGGCAGCCGGAACCTACCCCTGCCCCACCCCATCTATTCTCTGCCTCCCGAATCCCAGCTGATTGGGAGGAATTGGGGATTTTGCAGTAACCTTCCCCTGGAGTGGGCTGGGAATGGAGATTTTACAGTATCCTTCCCCTGCCATGCCCACAATGCCATGCTCACCAAGCAAGGCCAACATAACTGGTAGTAAAAATTTCTGAATCCCACCACTGGTGCACACCCTATATACAGAGTTTTAGAAATATTCATGATCTAGAATAAGATCACACATAAATTTAGTTTTCTTATTTTTAGGGAAATTTCACACCATTTGGGAAGGGTCTTTCTATAATAGATTTTTTTTTGCCAAGTTTGCCCTTTCACATGTTTTGAGGTAATTGGATTTGATTTTCTACATTATAGAAATAAGTCAATTTGTTAATATTAGAATAATAATTATTAAACTTTCAAACCAATAACTACAATATCGAACACACTTAAAGGTACAATAATCTACATTGAACTATGCTTGTTCTCAGTGTATCTTCTAAATAAGTATACATAAGATTATAGCTTGAAATCTGTACTACTTTGTATCTCCATTTGTCGAGGTTAGGCATCAATTAAATTTAAACTGAACATTTAAAATTAAATGAAAACTGGTGTGTTTTTTTCGTTTCTTTTTTAAAAAATGTTTTGAATTTGACTCTCAAAGACATTTCTTTGATGGTAAATTGTTCATATTTTCCAAGGCCAATATCCTGAAAAAAAATCCCTATGAATTTTACTTTCTCTAGCCTCCAAAACCTATTCACTGCATAAATTATCCTCTTTGAAATGTCCAACTCTTTATTCCTGAGAGAAAAATAAAGTGTCACTCAAACTTGGTAAGTTGTAGCCTTAACATCCAGCTGTTTGCTGAAGTCCAGCCAATTTCTGCTGTAAGTAAATGTCACAAACTAAAATGAAATATGGAAATGGTTGATTTTTCTTGTCCTTTTGATTATTTATTTTTAATCAATAAAAGTGTCAGCAAGAGGAAGTGAGTATTTCATTGGAGCAAGGTGTTCTTAAACTGTTAAAGTTACTAATAGTCCATTGTAACATTCTGCCCTTTTCAAGGGTATGATGAGAGATTCTTAAGCCAACACAGCTGGTCTGACTTCACCCTCATAGTTGTAAATCTCTTTGTGGAATGCTCATATTTTGTGTCTGGTTTGGTGTGTGTTGATGCATGATTGCCAGTTTGCAAGTGAGACCTCAGACCGGGACAAATGAAAACTGAGGAGGGAAGACTTTTTATGTTGTTTTCTTTTGCAGATTAGTGGTATGCTTTCCATCTCCTTAATCATAACCTTCTACTTCAGTTTTGCTACAAAATGTTTTTATAACACTTAAAAAATTCAACTGTTGTAACACATCCAGTGGAAAAAATTAATTCTGCATTTTGGATAACTGACTGGGAACTCTGACTGACAATGACTTCATTTGGTGGTTGGGAAGGACCAAGGCTAGTAAAAAAGTACAATCTGTTGCAACTGAATGAAGAAGAGAGAAAATGTTCTTGTGGGTCTTTCCAGCATAAAATGTATAATATGTCTCCCCCAACAAATAGGTATGTTGGTCACAATCCAGCATCAACATTGTATTCTTTTACCATAGAAGACATGCAATAAAGGGATAGAAGAGTAGAAAAGCTGTAGTTGCCACCAAATTACACGTAAACGTTTTGAGGAAAAGGCTCCTCTGGAGATATTTTAGAGGATTTTTTTTTCAAAAAGCCAAGATGGCAGGTATGACCATGTACTTAAAGTTCCACCCTTTTTATGCATGCACAATTCATGCCCTACTTGGGGGTGGGGCTTTAATCATGCAATTTGACCCCCATCCCTCCAGTGTTGTTTCCAACTTCCATCACTCTCAGGAGGACATGATGTTAGGAATAATGAGCAGAGTTGTTTGAGGAAAAGTCTAGTTGTTTTTAAATTTAGAATTATTAGAAAGAGTTTTTGTCCATTTTGAACAGGAGATCAGGTGATTGAGTTGTAGATGTTCTGACTAAAAAAGGGTAACCTTCATTTAGCATTACCATGAGGTGATATTGAATACAGTTCAAAATTTAGTCCAATTCTAGAAAATTAGTATGAGGTTGAAGAAATTTATTGTACTGAATTGCCCACTTAAAACTATCACACATCAATTTGCCATATCAATTGTATATTTAATATGCATTATATTTATATAAAGATGCACTATTTTATTTTTTGAAGCAACCCCCCCCAAACCCCACACTTTTTTTGCTCTAGAACACATCATACTATTATTTCACAGTAGTCTCTTTCTATTTTCCTTCCAAACACACAGACACAGTCTCAGCAACACTTGACCTTGTATTTTCTGTTCTGTTATTTTAGCAGCCTCTTCAATAAGTTATAGGAATATAAGTATAGGAACCAGATTGAAAAGGAATACCAATGAGAGGGAATGATGGGCTTGAAAGAATGACTCATTGAAATAAGTAGGAGAGTAGAATGATGGTCCCTTGTGGGCAAGGACAAGCCAAGTCAGAATAACAGGCAATTGAGATGAAAAGACAACTATGGGACCAGAATGGTGACTTCTAAGAGCAGAAAGACAGGCCTTTGGAAACTCAGAAACTACCATTTCAAGGGCCTGGTCTTGTTGTTCTATGTCCAGGAGCTCTTGTTTCAATCCCGTGTCTAAATGTCTGCCTCAAAAGTCATCCTAACTCTCCCTGCTAACTCCATGAGGGGAGTTTCAAGCTATTCATGTTGCGTCTTGATTTTGGTAGAGTAAAAAGAAATAGTGGCTACTTTCTCTATGCATTTAACATATCTAAGAATTGGGCTCTAATTGCAGTTTCCAAACTTTCAGTAGCCCTAAAACAATCGGAGGCTTAACACAAGCATCCACATAAATTAGGCACATTTATCTATGTTACCTAGGATTACTCTATGTGTTCTTTAGAAAAATGGAAAAGTACTAGATGATAGTAAAACATTAAATGTTTCCCTTATTCTTTGTCGCCATCTAGTAGTGGTCTGGAGTTTTGCATTTCAAATTGCTTAATATATAAAATTTATGTGTTTTATAAATGCTTCTGTTTATGAAAGCTATTTGTAATGGTGTTGTGAAAAGGTTATTTACATTACTTAACACAGATAGTTTGCTATTTGATTAAATGATATCTATATGTATTAAAACAATACTGATTTTATTTTAAAAATGGGAACTACTCTAGGCATAGTCGATTAACTGAACACATTTTCATACAGTGTCAATTGCTATACTATGTGTGAAATTCCATATTGGCCAGGTTTTTTTTTGGAATAACACAGTGATTATTCACTCTAGCTCCATATTATTCAACTTTTATAAAAAATATAAGTTGCATGGCATCTTAATAAAAATAGAGATCCATTCCTAAGTTACTTAAGAAACATACTGTAGTTTAGTATTTTTGTAAGCCAACTATATGCCCATTTTATCTTATTTTGTTGTAAGGCTGGAAAAAAATATTAAAGGTATCAAATTGAATGATTTGATTTGAACAGATGATTTGATCAATTTTCTCTCTTGCTGTAGAACTAAATTTTAGCACAGAACTACAATGTCTAAACCCAAAGGTATTAATACACAGGGTTCTATGATTCTGTCTTAGCTGGACAGTAGAAGGGTTCAATTACTCAAAAGCCATGATTAGGCACTGTGGAATATGTGGAACAGGCTTTTATTGAAAGGACAAAGATGACTTGCAGAGAGGCATTATTATATCTGTCTCCAAAGCCGTTGAAGGCATGTTTGGAACAGAACACTTCAATCTGTCTGTAGATTAGAGTTAAAAGACATATTATTTTATCTCTGGTGATGCTTTCCCATAACCTTGTTGAAGCTGAAAGTGGGCTGAAATGCTGCAGTAATTTAAATCTGTATGTTAAGAGTACAAGAGAGCTTTTCATACATTTCATTTTTAGCCAGTGTTGTAATCAGCAGGTTCTCAGAAGTCATCCTATGGAACATAGAACTTTAGATACAAAAATCTCATTTGGTACTACAGTTTTAATCACTGTAAATTAGAACCCTTCTTTTACTAATAAGTGTGCAGTGAAAATGGCTTCATCAAAAGCTACCATAATTGTACTAAATACAGAAAGGAATCTCTGTCTGTATCTGTTTCTAATCAATCTGTATCTGTGTATTGAAAAATTAGAAACAAGAATTGTTAATCTAATTATGCATAAAATAACAGCACTCTCATCATTTGGACCCTCGTTGATCTGGTCTTCAAAGAAAAGTATATTTCTGTCCGGTGATTTCTGGTTTTGCAATAAAATTAAACCGGACAGCAGAAATTATATAAAACGTGATTCCCCCACCCCAGTTTTCTTGCTAACTGTTAGGTATTCCAAAACTGGCGGGGCCATGCATAGTACAACGTGATTTAGAAAACATGAATATCACTTCTCTGTTCTTTTCTAAAGCAGCCCAATTTTCTTCAGGCATTGAAATTAAATTATCTTATATTCCACACATACCCACTTCCAACTGATCATAGATAAGAATGTAGAAGCCTGAGTTTGTCTGAGCCTTTAATACCTAATGCTAAGATCAGATTTAGCATCTGGCATTTACTTAGTATTTTCACATGTAAATTTGGAAGACGCAGATTAAAAATACATCTAATGAATGCAGCTTTCTTTTTGGTTTCTTATTAGGGAGTGCCATCTGACGGAGCCTAGGAACAGATCTTCTTCTTCTGTTGTAATGCTCACCCCTTGGAAAGTTAGCTCCTTAGATTAGATTGCCCTGACCTTGCTGGTCTTCTGTAAGGCTTTAAAGTCTTGACTTTGTCCTTGGGCCTTAGAGTCAGGAGGTGTAACTCAGCCCATGCAATGGTTATGCTGATTTGTGTTGGCAGTTCTATTTTTACCTTAGCTACTGATTAGTATGTCCTTGTTATGTGATTTATAGTATTTTTAATTGTAGTTAGCTACCTACTCACAAATTTGACTTGGATGGCCATATAAATTGAAATAGTAAGTAAATGAATTCATTAAGTTTATTTTAAATATTACAAACAATTATGTGTAAATGGGTTTAGTGACTTCAAAAATGTTAACCATACATTTAAGAAAAAAATAGAACTGCTATATTAGTAGCAACAATAAAAAGCAGTTCTGTTTTGTTATAGTTAATGTATTTCAAATTAGCTTCATTCTGTTTTTCTGCTGTAAATTAAATAGGGATCTTTTGCTAATTCTCAATTCTCCCATATTGTCTTTATATTGAATATAAAAAAGAAAACAAGACATGCAAAAACCCCTAGAATATAAAAATTAAAATCAAAACAAAACAATGGGGGGGGGGACACCCCAAGAATGTAAAAAACAAAACAAGTGGTTACCTGTATTTCTTTTGCTGTGTAAAACAGTTTAGGACAATGTTTTAAACACTGACTTTCAAGGTCACCTTTTATAATAAAGTGAACAAAGAATGCTGTGATATATGCATAATAGATCATAATCGACTCCTCAGATGCCTGGACTGTAGCTATGAAAGAGATTTATAAACAATGCTGTTGTTGGAAAGTACAGCAATGACAAACCACAGCTATCTTTGGCTGATATAAACAACAATGATAATTTTAAGCAAGACCAGACTTAATTAGTACTTCGATAGAAGGCCCAAATAAATTCTAGGACCATAAGATAGATTTGAAAATGAAAAAGAAAACATTTTGGAAATAGTCAATGGGAATCACTCTAAGAAAATTGCTTGGATAACTTTGTATAGTTACCAGAACTGAAGGAAATCTTTGTTTCTTTTCTATGGTTAAACGGGATGGCTGGAAAGCGAGAAGATAGTAGGTACAATTATGAGAGGAAAAAAAGAAAGATGGAATTTATTTAGAACTAAATATCAAGCAGTAGTTAAGTCTGATCAGACATGGTTACAAAGCTACTTAATCTAATACAGGGGTGTCCAAACTTGGGAACTTTAAGACTTGTCGACTTCAACTCCCAGAATTCCCCAGCCAGCCATGCTGGCTGGGGAATTCTGGGAGTTGAAGTCCACAAGTCTTAAAGTTCCCAAGTTTGGACAGCCCTGATCTAATATGACAAGTCACCCCAGCTTTTACCCAACCATACTATTTCCTTTACATTTGCAGTCATAAGATACATTGCAGGCAAAACCCAAAGATGTTTGCAATTGGACTTTCTTGGTTTTTTCCTTGAAAACATTTTGCTTCTCATCCAATAATCTTTAGTTCTTCAGGAAAAAAAACACTAAGAAAGTCCAGTTGCATTTTCAAAAGCACCTTTGGGACAACCATGACCTGGATGATTGAGAATCTGCATAGACACTGCAAGAAAAAAATAACTGGAAATGAAACATTGTATTTTTTTTAAAGCTTTTAGAGGAAATGTGGTAATTCATAAGTCTGTAAATACCTACGTACTTAAGCATTTGGATGAAAGAAGCCATATCAATTCATTGCCTCCTAGTTTGTTGCTAGAAATTTGCCAGAATTTTATTATTTTTTGAGTCTTGTAAATAGATGATAAGATTTCTAATTCTGACAAATATTGTTTCCTTCATCAGAAAATGCATCTAACTTGACATATTTTTGGTAAATGTGAGAAGAGTAGAGAGAGAAATATTCATTTGTAGATCTTCTCTATGGTGATATACTGGATTATAATTTGGAGATAGATAGCATGCTACTTCAGCTGCTTTGGTGCACTGAGCATTTAAGTGTAGAAAAAAAATTAGAAATTCATCACAATTTTTGTAGAAGTAAAGCACTTTGGGCCATCTGAACATCTAAGAAAAATTGAAGCATAGGTGCCTGGTGAAATATGTACTTTTCAGAATATTGACTCTCAGTTTGCGATTCACACAGTATAAAATGATTATACTGAGAGAAAACACACTCAAAAATAATTTTAAAGAAACAAAAAAGATTGTGTGAGACTGCATTGTACTGTTCAAAGGCAATGTGTTCATTAAAAGAACTTGCAACTCATTTAAAGAGCTCACAACTCACAAAAATGCTGTAATTATTAATGGAGACTTTTAAAATTCAGGCATCTAAATAGTCAGAGCTTGCTGGCTGGATAAAATTAACTTTTGGTGAAAATGAAAAGAGTGGAATCATCCATCACTGCACTCTTCAGTTTTAATTTTTAACACTTATTCTATTAACCAGATTAAAGTGAATAAATAAAACTAACATTCAGCAGAAGGCCCTAAAGAAGTGAAAATACAATATTTATGCTGAAGCTATACACCAAGTGTAAGATTTGAAAGCTTCTTATTACATACTGAGTTCTTGATGTGAGCAGCTTTGCATGCCAACATCAAACCTGGCAAAATCTTGTGATACTGAAAAACAAACTCAATAGGCGCTGTGAGTATAGTGGACAGTAATGAAACAATCTATCAATGCTTTCTCAATAGGAAGGTCAACTATGCTCAGTGGACTGACACCTAGCTAAGTGTGTATGGAATTTAAGCCTAATGGGTTTTTAAACATTACATTCCTCCTGTGCTCAAGCTTTAGAACAATAGAGAGCTTCCAGTTAGTAACTAATATCTGAAAGCTGATAAGGAAGTGGCCTTATCAAGCAGGAAACTGTTGCTGTTGTTCATAATTAATGGTGCTCTTTTAAAAGTGTGCCTTGTCAGTTCCCACAAAATGAAGCATTTGTTCCCATTTATGGGCAAGGAATTTGGATGAATAGTGTTCTGTTGTACTACCAACTACATTGGCACTATTTATAGAGGCTATATAAAGCTTGGGTTTATGGTCTGCTGCTCCGCAGTGTCTCACAGACCATGCACAGGCTTGTAAATTGGACAGACTTGTTCCCCCCTTTTTTCAGTTTATCTGGCAGCTTTGCACATCATGCTGGTCTTTCACAGCCAGGCCTAACTTATTTACATCATATTTAACAACATGCAGTTCTTCAATTCCCAATAAATGCAAATAGGCAGCAAATTGGAAACACAAGCTCAAGAGATACAGGTGGATGTTATCATGTAAACATTGCTAGACTTTCTGAAATTACAATTATGACACCCCTGGATGATCTCTGATCCTACTGTATTATGCTGTGACAGATGTATATTGCGGTGATTTCTCTTGTGATGTTTGCTTTTGCTTTCTTGTCAGCTTTAATAATAAAGCAACTGGACAGACTAAATTGAAATTATTTATCTTCTATGAATGTTATAGTAAAGCATGCTGTCATAGTAACAAGTTCAGCTTCCTCCAATGATATTGTCAAATACAATAGGCTGGAGCTGTTTGAAATCACATCACGTCTTAAAATGTCACTTGTAGCAATCTTCCCTCCTTCCTCACACCAAATAATATGCAACTGATCCTTTGTTGCTTCTCTAACTCATTTCGTTTCCAACTGTATATTAATCATGGAAGTTACTAATCAGTGACTCATAACTTCCTTATTAGGAGGATCCTTGCTTCCAAAGAATTTGAAGGATAATTGACTCTCCTGTTCTCTTCTTTTTTCCCCAAAGACGCTTTGGAAAAATGTTGATGATTTAATGTTTTAGTGCTGTTTGACAGTTTTATTCCATGAACCTATCCAGAAAACAATATTGTTACATAGCTATGCTCTCCATGAAAGTGACATGAGAAAATCATTACCAGTAGTGATCATGATAAAACTAAGGCATTCAAACATCACCTATAATTGTTCATTGTGAATGGATCCTACTAAGTGGGGAAACACTCCTCTGGTTGTTCCTATAATCAGAAAAGGCATCAGTATATGCACAGATGCCCCCTCTGTCATTTCCATGCTGTTACTGGAAAATGCTGCAAGAGGCTTCTGCATATGTATGAGTTATACAATTGCTAACACAATAATGTAAGTATACATTAGCCTATAGTTAGTGCAGGGCTGGTCTGATATATTTTTTAACCCTTAGGTATTGTTAAGCCTGCTGCAGAATTGGTGTATGTCTGAAACAAACATAAGAATTTACCTTAATAATAATACAATAGACTAAGATAGTATTTCTCACCCTTGGAAACTTTAAGATGGGTGGACTTCAACTTCCAGTCAATATGAAGTTCACCAATCTTAGAGTTGCCAAGGTTGAGAAACACTGGGATAAAATGAAACAGCAAAAGAAAGTGTGTGCTTGAGGAGCACAGCAACCAGCCCTAGGATTATTAATTAAATAGCAACAAAGGACATTCTAACTCTTCTGGCATCAAGTGAAAGGCTAATCTTTGTAGCCCATAATCAATAGTCCTAATATCAATTTGCTGATCTATTTTGACCCCAAGCCATTGCTGTTCCTCCTTGTCTCGTGATAGGGATTGTGTGTGCAAGCCTCAGGGACCACAACACGTCTGCTTTCTTTAATGTATCCACTACCTCTTTAATTAATGTTGGGATGGGAACCCTATCAAGCAGGTTTGCTTTGGTGACTCAGATGATTCTTCTTAAGTCCCTGTACTAACGATGTGCACATTTTCACTCTGGTTATGGATAATGCTGATAAACAGTTTAAACTAAAATGCCATGAAATTACACTTAGTTTTGTCTTGACAAGAATCCTAGCCAAATTAAACCATCATTGAGAAACATAGTTCAGAAATCATACTTAATCTGGTTTGTCCTTTCTTGAATACCTCTACCAAAGGAAAATTCTTGAAAAAGCCACATTGGCTTCTATTTATCAATGATTTTTCCCTATAAGCACAAGTAGATTGACACATTTTAATAACCCGATTTTCCTCTTCAATGGCATCTGTCTCATTTTCCATCTTTTCTTCAAGATAATTAGGTTCTGGAAATGTACCAGCAAGTTATCCTGTAATTATTAGAACAGTGTAGCATTTCAATGCACAATGGCAGTAAAACACAAATTTAGTTTAAGGAGTTGCAGATGGGTTCTCTGCTTGCAAAGAACCTTTTTTTTTTTTGCTTTTGACACTGAATTGTTGCATTTTAATTTGGGATGTGGGACTCAGGCAAGATTCAGTTTGAATATGATAGCAAAACATACTAAAGCGTTTTCTTCTCATTTTTTATGTTTTCTTCCATTTTCTTTCTTCCTTTTTTGTCACTTTGTTTAATCAAATAAAGAGAGAAACAAACTTTTTCAGGTCACTGTTGATCCAAAGGCTCTTGTTTTAATTTTGAGATAAAGCAATTTGATCTGAAGGTACATTTCAATTGTTTTAATTGCTTTCAGATTAGAGTTTTAAGTTGAGGTTTCACATGGTCATAAACATATAACTAATGTAACCATGGGGCTTTTATGTATGCTAAATCTACAAACTGTAAAATCATTTTAACTCTAATTGTTATATTTTTAACACAAAGTACTTTTATAAACATTTTTTCTTAGAAATGAAACATATTTTTTTGGGGGGGGGGCTCAGTCCATGGCTAAGTATATAAAATGTAAAGTTTCTCATGTATTTCACATATGTAGTTTAGAATACTTGTCTTGTTTTTAAATTAAAAACATATTGAGAAAAAAAGCAAAGTCTTTCATAAATGTATTGTGATAGAATAAAATTAAAATGCTGAATCAATGACAAATTCATCAACTGTAAAAGTGGGATAAAATAAGTTTCACTTTGGAGAATAAAACTAATATCTAGCTCTTATTTGTGATAGTGAAGTTCTTTTATTCATATATGTTATTTTAAATATTCCCTATTAGATTTAGAATGTTAAAATGTTTGTGTTAGAAAAGGCATGCTGTATTAATTCATGTTAGATAACTATAAATCCTATAGGATGCATGTAGACAATTATTTTGTATTATTTTCTTCCTATTCTGAGAAAATAAAAGGTCAGATTTGAATGACATGCCTTTAATCAAAGTCACCTATCTCATTACTTTATGTACTTCTAATAATATTTTTAATGTAAGTCTATGGAAAAAATATTTTAATCAGTCATTTTAAAGGTTTTGAATCATTTTATATACCAGAGATGTTACCGGCACTGCAAATGTTAAAAGCACATGTATACATCTTAGTAAAATTATTGTGCTTACAAAGCAACATACTCGCAACACATGCACAAACACAAAGACACAATGTAGCCTTACTATAAGAAACAGGTATCAACTCCACAAGAAGGCTAAAACTACTTTTCTTGAGATGGACAGGATCTTACAAATCTGATTGTCCTGTATCTATTTTTGCTTCTTATAGTTTGATCAATGAAAAAGGAATCTGTTTGAGCTGTTCCAGATGTCATCTGGCTGTTTTGGACTTAAAAACATTAACTCTTTTTTATATAGGAAATTGCTCCTGCTTATATACATCAAGTTCATCTTCCTTATTCTCTACACATACATATATGCCTCCCCTTTCCATGAACTGTTATTCTGTGATAGTAAAGGTGCACAGAAATTTTAATGGTACTTTGAGCTGTGCCATTTAGAGTGTACACAATAGGCCCTCATAATGGACAGGTCACAGATGAAGGACCAGACCAAGTATGATCTACTGGAGAAGGAACTGACAAGTGACTCTTGTGTCCTGCCAAGGAAATAAAATGAACACTTTCCACCAAGAAAATGCCAACGTACTAAGGAAAATGAGTCCTTGAATCAGGAGGTATCTAAGAAGCTACTGGGGACAAGTGAGGTTTATGATGTGGCTTGATTAAAGTTGAAAGAACATTCAGCTGGTGATGTGCCTAGAGGCAAAACGGAAGCCTGATGCTGCAAAGATAGGTATTCCATTGGTATGTGAAATGTCAGAATAATGAGTCAAGGCAAACTTGATGTCAGAGAAGAAATGTCAAGGCTAAACATTGACATTCTAGAGAATCAATGAATTGAAATGGAGTGGAAGAGGGTCACTTCAATTCAGAGGATCATCAGAACTACTTCTGTCAGCCTTACCAGGTGGACCAGGCAGGAAACATGACCAGATAAGCTAATTCTACTATATTGTAAAGTTACATTAACAGAGTCTTGCAAGTCTGAAAGTACAGTTCTTCTGCCATCTCCTTTACAGCCTGAGAAACTAGGGAAAGCCTCCTCTGAGCCTCTTGTCCCATCCATTATTGAGCTGTAGATTATGCTGTTCCTTAAGAAGCATCTCTTGACCCAATGTCCCAATGTCTTTCTCACATCATTAAAACAGTAGACAAAAATATCATAGAAGAATAGTGGTATTCCTCAACCTACGACCACAATTGAGCCCAAAATTTAGGTTACTAAATGAGAAATTTGTTAAATGAGATGACCCAGGGACACTGCAGCTATCATAAATGTGAGTCAGTTGCCAAGCAATGGAATGTAAATCATGTGACCATGGGATGCTGGAATGGTCATAAGTGTGAAAAACAATCATCTCACTTTTTTCAGTGCCATTGTAACTTCAAACAGACACTAAGCAAACTGTTGTAAGTGATGGACTACCTGTAGTTGGTATTACAAACCAAAGGGATTGAGATCAATGCTGAGATACAATCCGAAAATCATAGAAATATATCAAATTGAATCTAAGGGAAAATAACTGTTACAATATTATGGATTGCTATGGTTCTGAGAGCAAAGAGAAGAACCAGGTACTTTCAGTCTATGGTTGAGGAGGCAAAATGCTTCCAGATACTTAACAGTATATGGTACAGGGTCTCCTGCTTGAGCAGAGGCTTGGACTAGATGATCTACAAGGTCTCTTCCAACTATTCCATTCCTATTCCTATTCCTATTCCTATTCCTATCCCTCTTCCTCTTCTATTCCTCTTCCTCTTCCTCTCCTCTCCTCTCCTCTCCTCTCCTCTCCTCTCCTCTCCTCTCCTCTCCTCTCCTCTTCTCTTCTCTTCTCTTCCATTCCATTCCATTCCATTCCATTCCATTCCATTCCATTCTTCTAATTCTAATTCTATGATGAAGAAGACTCACTGAAGGTAGCTGTTGATTCAGACACTAAGTTGGATCTTGGAACAGTACCAAGTTTTAAATCAAACCAACAGCTAACAAGAGCTGAACAGCAGAGGTCAGCACAGCTCCTTAAGAGAAAGGGGTGTTAACTTCTCTGATTAAGTATAACCAAGAACTAACTGGTATAACTGGACAGTCTGCTGCAGATCCCTTCCCTTTGTTAGAAGCAGCCTTCCTTGCTTCCTAAACTGTGTTTCTATGGTGCTATGTCCCACTTTCCTCCTGCCTCCTTGCCATGTGCTTGGAGCTTTGGACTGGTTTCCATGGCATTCTCTGGTGCTTGACCTTTTGGACTGCTACTGGCATTGCTGCCTCTGAATTCTTCCAGCTAGCAGCTTGCAACACTGCTGTAATTTATGTGACAAGCAATCTCTCTTTGTTGCTCACTGTCTAAATAGCCTGCTTTGGCCCCTGCTGGAAGATTTACAACACATCAGTCAAAGCGCTCAGATTCGTAATTGCCTTGTTTCGGTTGCTTCAATTTTCGGCTTCGTTTGGAAATACATGATTCAAGTTTATTTTGCTTCAACCCAAGGTGCAGAAAAAGCAGAAATTTGTGAACTTTGATGCACTATTGATACCACACTGAAAAAAAGGTGTTCTTTTTTTAAAGTGATACTAATTACAGGAGACTGGAAAGCTGAAATTCTAAGTAGAATAGACTAGAATAGCAGAGTTGGAAGGGACCCTGGAGGTCTTCTAGTCCAGCCCCCTGCTACCCTACGTAGGATACCCTACGCCACTTCAGACAAATGGTTGTCCAGTCTCTTCTTAAAAACATCCATCAGGAACAACAGAAAAAAAATAGTCCAAAGTAATGAAATAAAGCAGAGTCAGACCAATACATACTAAAGTAAATTAAATGTAGGAGTCAGACTTTATAACAGCTTCTTTCAACAAACTAAATGGCAACACTACAGATGGACAACATTGAATGTCGAACACTGGAATTGACTATTACTCTGTAAGTAGATGAAGAAGCTGATAGAAATATAGGAAAAATGCCTAACTAAATACTTTTCTAGGGAATACAAAGAAAATACAGATAAAAATCAGATGACAAGTCCAAGAAATTTATTTAGAAAAATTACAGAAATTAAGGGAGGATTTAATATAAAGATGGTCATGATAAAAGATAATGATAACAAAAATCTAGTGAGGAAAGAAGATATAAAAAAGAAATGGCATGATAATATGGAAGAACTGCCCAAAACTGTACAAAAAGGACATTGACATACAGATGAAGATTTGATTACTGAACTGGAGGCAGACACTCTGGGGAAAAAAAAAATCAAATTGCCCCTGGAAAATTTGTTACCAACCACAAAGTTTCAGTAGTAGATGAAATATCAGAGAACCATTAAAATCTTACAACATAATGCAGTTAAAGTGCTAGACAAGGCTTGAAAGCGATATGGAAAACCCAAGAGTGGCCAAGGTTCTGGAAAAGATCAATTTATTTTGTAATACTAAAAAGGGAATTGCTTGAGAATGCTCAAATTGTACTTACTTGGAGTCTGCATTGGAGGCTGCTTGGTCAGCCGTTCGGTGGGAGAGGACCGAGGCTCTTGCTAGGCTCCGGAGGAGAGGATTTCTGCGCTCCCAAGAGACTTTAGGGCGAACGGGAGAAGCCTCCCGGGAGTCCCCGTTTGCAGAGGAGCAGGAGCTCTGGTTAGGTGGCCCTCCCATGATAGGAGTGTGAAGCGTGGGGTGAAATCACCCCGTGGTCTCCTTTTCTTTTTTTGTCTACCTCTCCGAATGCAATCTAACCTGGATCTCTATTTTTTTTTGTTTCATTTATTTGTTTTGTCAAGCATGTATAAGGGGAGGTGGAGCTTCCTGGAGCTATGGCGGCTTACCCGTGAGCTCTGCATGCCTGCGGGGCTTGCCTGAGCGAGCAGGGAATGCTATTGGTCCTCTACACCAACTGTGAGGACCGGGTCCAGGAGAGGACCACCCTGGCTTTCCATCATGACCCTAACGGGTCTCCAGGGTGGTCTGGCAATTGGAGAAATCCGACGAAAATGCGAGGGTGAGAGAGCCGGAGAGCAGGAGAGGGAGCCAGCGCCGGCCGCTGCTACTGCTGCTTCCGCCACTTCCGCTGTGGAGACGCCAGGCGTGGGATGGCGTGGGACGGCGTGGCGAAGCCGGCTGGCGTGTGTGTGAGCGTGCGGAGCGGCTGGGTGAAGTAGGAGCTATGCAGGCTATTGTCCGTGTTGGCTGTGCCGGGAGAGGCCGAGGAGCTGGGCGCTGGGAGCCCTGGAGGCCTGACGAAGTGCCGAAGTGCCAAAACGTTGGCGGGAGGATTGGAGGCCGGCTGAGGCGTTGGAGGCACCGGAGGCTGGTGGCAATGGCCCCTGGGGCTGGAGCAGCGCGGCGCGGCGATTCGAGGTGCTGGACACATAGGGGATATACAGGGAAAGGCAATGGCGGCTGCTGGAGCGAAGGAGAGGGGAGGAGCGAAGGTAGCGGCCCTTTGTCTTCCATCATTGACCATCTGCCCCTGTTACTATCCCCGGTTTACCATCCACCGACCACCTGCTTCCTACTGTTTTTCTACTGCCCACCTATGCTTTGACCATCTACAGACTGACTGACTGGTCTGCTATATCCATCATCCCCACCTAGGACTTTTGGCTCCTATCATCGGTACCCGGGCCCTGGCTTTTTGCATCTCTCTGCATTTTCCTTTTACCTGGACTCAGTGCTTAAGCAGCACCTATTTTAACATCTTTTAAAGTGATTTTAACATCTGTAGCACCCTCAATAGATCTGAGGCCCTGCTGAACTATGGTTTATTTTTACTCAAGGGTAGACCTGATTTAATTGCGGGAGTCCCCCCTCTCGCAAATATGGCCCTCTGCCCTTTCGAGGGCCCAACTTAATGACGGATGCATTAATCCAGAGAGGTGGAAGAAGAGGAGGCTCCGGGGGTTTTTGTGCAAATGTTTTTTAAATGTTTTAAGGGGATCCAGGGTGGGGGGAGGGCTTAGCCAGACCAGGAATAGGAGTAGAGCCAGGCGAACAGGTGGGACTGAGGAGGAAGAGAGCGGAGTGGGGGAGGGGAGTCAGTATGACGTTCCTTTAGAGGGTTCCTATATCCCAACGGTCGCAGGAAGGGGTGGATGCGAGGACAGAAGAAGATTCTGCAGTCGGTTGGGAGACCGCGGGCGCTGGATACGCCCGGTCGTTTGTACCAACCCCCGCACTCTAGGTGGTCAGGGCTTACAGAGCCGAGGCATGAGGCTGATGTTGTGTAACGCAAGGTCCGTTGTTAATAAGGCCCCCCTCATCCATGATCTGGTTTCTGAGGGGGAGCCGGACCCTGCAGGGATCACGGAAACCTGGTTGGGCCACGAGGGGGGTTTGCCCCTCGTGGAAATGTGCCCACCAGGATACCGTGTATTCCATCAGCCTCGTGCCTGGGGTAGGGGTGGTGGGGTAGCGGTCATTATACGGGAAGTCCTGGCACCGAGAGAATTCACCGTACCTCAGATATCCGGATGTGAGACTCTAGGTGTGAGATGGGGCCCAGGGAGTCAGTTGAGCCTGCTGATTGCATACTTGGCTCCTCGCTATGCATCAGCAGCCCTGCCAGAGCTCCTCGAGGTGATTGCGGAGGTGGCGGTTGAAACCCCCAGACTATTAGTTATGGGGGACTTCAACCTGCCATCGACGGGTGAATCATCCAAGGTAGCTCGGGAGTTCATGGCTTCCATGACAGCCTTGGACCTGACCCAATTAATTCAGGGCTCCACACACGAGGGAGGCCACATGCTGGACCTTGTTTTTATCTCTGGTTGATGGAAGAGTGATCTGGGAATAGGGGATCTGGTTATTACTCCCCTGTCATGGTCAGATCACTCGCTTCTCCGGCTTGACTTACCTGATGCTACCCCCCATCGCGGGGAGGTGGAACCAGAAGATCTTAGATGGTTCCGCCCCAGGTGACTGATGGAACCAGATAGGTTCCAGACGGAGCTTGGGCCACTTCCTGTAGCCCTGACCCGCTCCCGGACGGAGGACCTGGTGGCCGCATGGAACAGTGCGGCGGCCAGGGCCTTGGACCGGGTGGCACCCTTGCGGCCTCTCCGGTGGCAGCGAACCACCCTGGCCCCTTGGTTCACCGAGGAGCTGAGGGTGATGAAGCGCCACAAGAGACGCCTAGAGAGCAGATGGAGATCCTCTCGCGCCGAATCTGACCGAACACAGGTAAGAGTCCATTTATGGACCTACCTTGTGGCACTAAGGGTGGCTAAACGTCGATATTACACCACCCTTATTGCGTCCGCAGAAAACCGCCCTGCTGCCCTGTTTCGGGTGACCCACTCCCTCCTTTCACAGAGGCTGCGGGAAGCCCCTTTGCAGGGTAGGGCAGAGGAATTTGGGGAATATGTGCAGGACAAAATCGCTCAGATCTGGAGCGAATGGGTCCCCCTCAGTGATCGTGGGGAGACACAGGAGGCGAGTCTTGAGGTACCACTCTGGGAGGAGTTTCACTCTGTTGCCACCGATGATTTGGACAGGCTATGCGGGCGACTACGGGCCACCACATGTTTATTGGACCCGTGTCCCTCCTGGCTTGTACTGGCAGCCTGGGAGGTTACATGAGACTGGCTCCTGGGGCTGGTGAACGCCTCGCTGGGGGAGGGGTTCCTACCAGCCGCCTTGAAAGAGGCGGTGGTGAGGCCCCTACTTAAGAGGCCTTCCCTGGACCCAGTAGAGTTAGCCAATTATCGTCCTGTCTCCAACCTTCCCTTTTTAGCGAAGGTTGTTGAGAGTGTGGTGGCGCAACAGTTCCCTCGACACCTGGAAGAAATTACTTATCTAGACCCGTGCCAGTCCGGTTTTCGACCCGGCCACAGCACTGAGACGGCTTTGGTCGCGTTGGTGGATGATCTCTGGAGGGCGAAGGATGGGGGTTGTTCCTCCATCCTAGTCCTGTTATATCTCTCAGCGGCTTTCGATACCATCGACCATGGTATCCTATTGCGTCGGCTGGAGGGGATGGTGGTGAGAGGCACCATTTTGCGGTGGTTCTCCTCCTTCCTCTCCGGTCGGACGCAATGTGTGTTGGCGGGGGAGCAGAGGTCGACCCTGAGGCCGCTCACATGTGGAGTGCCACAGGGGTCGGTCCTCTCACCTCTCCTGTTCAACACATACATGGGCGAGATCATTCGAGGATTCGGGGTTGAGTGCCATCTGTATGCAGATGACACTCAGCTATACATCTCTACCCCGAACCACCCCAACGAAGCCGTCGAGGTGATGTCCCGGTGTCTGGAAGCCGTGCGGGTCTGGATGGGTGACAACAGACTCAAGCTCAACCCTTCCAAGACGGAGTGGCTGTGGCTACCGGCGCCCCGCTTTAGCCAATGTGTTCCATCTCTGGGCATCGGGGGGGAACAACTGCCCCCGGTGGATAGGGCACGCAATTTGGGTGTCCTCTTAGATTCCCGGCTGTCACTAGATGATCATGTGACAGCCGTGGCAAGGGGGGCGTTCCACCAGGTTCGCCTGGTGCGCCAATTGCGCCCCCTACTAGAGCGGGACGCCCTTCGCACAGTCACTCATGCCCTGGTGACTTCCCGTCTTGATTACTGCAATGCTCTCTACATGGGGCTCCCCTTGAGATGCACCTGAAGGCTCCAGCTGGTTCAGAATGCAGCCGCGCGGGTTATTATGGGGAGTACTAGGTACTCCCATGTAACACCTTTCCTGCGTGAGCTGCACTGGCTGCCTGTGGCTTTTCGGGTGCATTTCAAAGTGCTGATTGTCATCTTCAAAGCGCTCCATGGCTCAGGACCTAGTTACCTGCGGGATCGCATTCTACCCCACACATCCCTGCGACCAATCCGCTCTCACAGAGAGGGACTCCTCCGGGTACCTTCCGCTAAGCAGTGCGGGCGGGCGGTGCCTAGGAATAGGGCCTTCTCTGTGATGGGCCCAACCCTCTGGAACGACCTCCCCCCCGATATTAGAACCACCTCGGATCTCCGCTCCTTCCGCAAGAAACTCAAGACCCACCTGTTTCGACTAGCCGGCCTGGCCTAATTGTAATTATAATTGTACTTACAGGGAACATCTACTACTGACCTCCTGGATGGCTTTCTAAATTTTAAATTTTGGGGTTTTAAACTGGTTTTAGAATTGTTTTTAATTATTTAATTAGTTTGGGTTGTATATACAGACGGTATGTGTGCGTTGTTTGGTCTGATGTTTTATGTTATGTTTTGTTGTTTTATACACGAACGGTCTGTACACCGCCCCGAGTCCCTACGGGGGGAGGGGGCAGTCTATAAATTTAATAAAACCTAAACCTAAACCTTACTTCATGAGCTAGATTAGTAATCTTCAAGATTTTGTAATGTTGTTGTTGTTGTTACAAAGTTGTCTCCGACCCATTGTGATGGACTATGTTCCTCCAGGCCTTCCTGTCCTCTACCATCCTCTGGAGTCCATTTAAGCTCATGCCTACTCTTCAGTGACTCCATCCAGCCACCTCATTCTCTGTCGTGTCTTTCTCTTGCCCTCAATTTCCCCAGCATTAGGCTCAAATACTTTGGCCACCTGGAGAAGAGCCTAATTTTGTAATGTAGACTTTAACAATACATGAAATGAGAACTGCTAGATGTGCAAAGGCACTTGAGATAAAATTAAATAATGCAGTAAATAATGGAAAATGCAAAATAATTCTAAACATCTTGGTTCTTTATCCAGGCCTTTGGTGAGGGAAAGTGACTCCTTGCTTCATGACACTTGCCATATTTTATTTTTAAGATTAGCATTTATTGTTTTAATTGTGATGTCTTTGTGGTGAGTCACCCAGAATCACTAAGTCAGGTGGCATGCAAGATTAATAATAGGTAATGATGATGATTACAACGTCTTAATTTACATCAAGTTCTTCCCAAGAACCTAGGATGCATCCAAGAGGACCCCCAGTTTGCACTCTGAGACTGTTTGGGACAGTGCAACCCCATCTAACACCAAAAATACCACTGTCCCAGAACTAGCAAGCTCCAAACTCCAAGGCCAATCATCCTTGCCAGTGATAACTTGAAGTCTGTTGTTCTCCATCCAGGCCTTTTAGGCACAGACGTAACATGCCCACAGCATTTCTTAACTCACAGGGGCAGAGATGTGTATGTGAAATAGAGACATTTCTCTCTGCCACAATCATAATGGGAGAATTTTAATATTGGACTATAGATGAAAAAGGGGATGGGTGAATGACAGTTCATAAATATAGCTGAGAAAAGAAGAATGGCTCATGCTTCAATTTTTGTTGTATGTTTTGTCACATTTTCTTGAGTTGGGCAACTGATTTCTAGATAAAGAGTTTAGAACAAAGGCTTTCAATTCTTTCTAATTCAGAAACCATTCTTGGATTTTCAATCAAATGCCAAAAGCTGTCCTCAAAGCATTGACTGGGAACAGGACTAAAATGTGGGTGGGGATAAGACAGAAATGAAATTTAGCTGAAGTTAAATTCAATTTTAATTACAAATAAAAAATATAATTAGTTGTCACAATGTCCCATATTTGATCATTTCTCATTTTTGTAATTAAAAAAATACAATTTAGGTCCAACATTTGCAGTAAATCTGAAGACTTAGGTAATATAACTATGCCAAAGATGGTCCTGTTATATCTTTGCATTTTTTATTCTCCTTCTTTGCCAAAGTTATTGGCAACTTATTTTTCCCAACTGAAACCAGATTTTACCATTAAAACCTGCGTGATATAAAAATTATTGTTATCAAGTCTGTTCAGGATAACTAACAGACTTGTTAACAATAATTTTTATTGCTATATCCTATTAACAATTACTGTCAATTTGTTATAAACCCAAAGGGATGGGGTTGTATGGGAGGGCTTTTGATTTAAGAGATTTTTCAAAGACTTTTTAAATTGATGATATAAACATAGAAAAAGAAAGGTAATAAATATACCTCTCTAGATTTTTTCTGCCTTAAACACACATACACACACACACACAGAGGGAGGGAGGGAGGGAGGGAGGGAGAGAGAGAGAGAGAGAGAGAGAGAGAGAGAGAGAGAGAGAGATTGATTGATTGCAATTCAATGTCTGCCATAATTCATCATGAAACAACACTTGAGAATCTACCATAAATCCAGGATGACGGGATACTTCAGATGTTCTTCAAGGTTTCTTGAGGTGTACTTAACACTGACAAAGGCAGGAAATGTTAATTTTCACCTCTCTTATAAATATTGAAATGATGTGTAAGAGGAATTCTATTGTCACAGCAAATATACTCTTGAGTGATTCAAATCCAATTAATGCTTATATGATGTACTTGGAAATATTTAGGGCCACAGGAAACAAACTGGTAAACAGCTTTTCCTATTTTGATGTTGGAGTAGGAGAAACATTACCTTTTTATTGTTGTCTGTAATGGCTAACCTGGACTCCATATGCATGGCGCCTAGTGCTGCATCATCTTCTGATGATTTACAAGCATATTTGAAGTATTGTATTTACTTTCTGTATTTTTTTTGTTAAAAAGTAGCACAAAAGAACTTTGAAACTGTAGATTCACATGAATGATATACAACATAACCGTGTTAGTGTCAACTTGCTAAGCTTTCCCAACCTGCTCCTGAGTTGCCATAGGCAGAGGATGGGGGGGATCGAGCCTCTCAATTGCATTGAGAAATTTGCACCTCAGGCAAAACAATGCACATCCTAGCTGGCCAAAGTCAAGACCGTCTCTACAGAAACCAGTAACGGCTGGAGGGACTGACTTCTGCAACCCATGAAATTGCTTTGTTGGGAAATGTGACTGATGACATACCTGGGGGAGAGGGGGAAACAGGATCAGAGGCAAGGCGCGAACTGAGTGGGGTCAGAGCTGACTTTACTAGGTCCGTGCCAACATGGAGCTCCTAATAAACAACTGGATTTTTCTTGAAAACTGACTTGAAACTCCTGCTTTTATTAGGGCATCAGTTGGAACACTGACAGTTAGTCATGATGATCAAATAAGATCATCATTAATGATTGTGGCAAACAGCTACAATCTATGGAATGCAAGAATCTATTGGCCAATGAATGAAAAATGTTGGATTAGTTACTCTTTTCCTGTAAGACCTCCAAATATAGCTGAACTTATAAAATATACCTGACTGATATTAATAGTCTCTTATTCTATATACTAGTTTATACTTTTCCTCCAAAAGGCAAGCCTATTTATTTATTTGATTTATATGCTAACTTTATTTTGTACAGCTCAAGGTTCAAAGGCGTTAATCCTAGCAATTTGGAAAAAGGAATGTAGCCCTAATTTTCTTTGAAATAATTACAGACCATCACTATTGTAGGTTCATCTGTTTGTTATTTCACATGTTCTATCCATTGCATTTAATAGATGGGCTGATTCCATGCACCTTTAAGATTTTCTTGACAGCTAGCCTTTTCTGTTCCCAAAGATTTACAATGCAGGCTGAAATGAATTTGGAGTATCTTCAGCTATTTTTATTGTCCTTAGATTTGTTCAATATTTATAGTGACAGGCATGTCTAAATTTTTTTTCTTATAGAGAATATCAACTGGTGCTAATCATACCTTCTTCAAAGATGGTCAGGCTGAGTTATCTATGTGACCAAAGCTAAATAGATAGGGTTCTGGATTAATAATAATCTAACCACTCTTCCACTGCCCAGGCAATAATAATAATAATTTTGTCATGCTCTATCCTTATCCATTTAGTTGTCTATATGCATTTATTTACCTTTATTTGATACGTTGCAAAACAAACAAGTAAATCATTCTGAGACTGAAGGCTACAGTCTGGTAACATGGCAGAACAAAGATAAATCTGTAGACAGAAGTCTCTGAATTGGCTAAAATAAAACCAAGTGAATGAAAATAAGTTGTTGACTGTTCATACATAAACATCAGGACACGAGAAGCTCTATGATTGATTGATTATGTGCCATCACTTTTATTAACTTTTAGTGATCACATAAATAGATATTTTCCAGGAGAAGCTTTATGAACAAAATCTGAGGATGGAGGAGATGATTGATTAGAAATGCTATTATGGTCTGGACTGGAAATATAGAAAGCCAAGCAAGATGCAGAGAGATGGTAAGATGGAAATAGACATCTTCATTGCAGAAGGATAGCTAAAGTTCTCAATGTAATAACAATACATATTTCAAGTGGAAATGGTGTTTAATTGTTTAAGAAAATGATGAAAAGTATAGAACGCTTAAAATATGTACGGGTAGCCTTCAACTTAAGGCCACAACTGAGCCCAAAATTTCAGTTGCTGAGCAAGGCAGTTGTTTGCTCTTTTGCCCCATTTTACAACCTTTCTTGCCACAGTTGCTAAAGAATAACTGCAGTTGTTCAATTAGTAACACAGCTGTTAAGTAAATCTGGCTTCCCGGTTGACTTCACTTGTCCGAAGGTTGCAAAAAGGTGATCACATTATCTCAGGACACTGCAACCTTCATAACTATGAGTCTGTTCCAAGCTTCTGGATTTTAATCATGTGACTATGGGGATGCTGCAACAGTTATTGGTAGGAAAAACAGACATAAGTCACTTTTTCAGTTTTATTGTAACTTCGAATGGTCACTAAATGAACTGTTGTAAGTTATGGACTACCTGTACTCATATAGAAGCATTTGTCCCACATGAAAATTTCCAGTAGGTGGAACATTCTGCTGGTGGACTAAAACCTTGTTTGGAATATATCTATTTTTATTCATTTTTGTAATACAACAGAGTGCAGTAACTGGGGATGTAAACAAATGCATTTCTACTTTTCTATGTTTTCCATATATTGTATCCAATGTGCATTCAAGTTAGTTTAATATAAAAGATGTAAACACTGGGCCAAATGGTTGCATTCATGATTAAGTGTTCATTACATTTTACAAACATGTCCCCCCCCCTCCCACTATAATTAGAAGCAATTGGGAGAGTTATCCTATTTTATCTGCATAACTGCCAAGTTCAATAGATTAGTCTGAAAAACTAATGAGCTTCCTAGTGTCTTTGGTTTGATGTGACTTCCCCGGTGCATATCCAGAACATATCTACTGTGTTGTATTGGATTTCCTAGGCAGTAATGCAATCCATATTTTCTTGAACTTGATTCCTGATTATTTCATGTCTACGATTAGGCAGTTTTCTTGCACCAGTACTACAATGCTATTTTTTTCCAGAATGTAATGATATTAGCCAGAACCAGCCTACTTAGTTATCTATGCAGGCTAACTATGTGCTGCCACTTGCTAGGGCACATTTATTCCATTAAATGGAAAATAATAGTCCTAAATTAACAGGCATACTGTAGAATCAAGCTGTTAGAGACCTTGGCTTTAGGCAGTTGTTTATTACTATGGACAAAATCTAATTGGGGTTTTTTGAGTCTACACTCCTTGCATTTTTGTGATACTGATGCTAGGAAATTTAGATTCATTTGCACAATTTGAGCTCACCTATGATAATTTTTCCTTCCTTCCTTCCTTCCTTCCTTCCTTCCTTCCTTCCTTCCTTCCTTCCTTCCTTCCTTCCTCATTTTTGTTACCATGTTTTCTCAAAAATAAGATAGGGTCTGATTTACTTTTGACCCCGGAAATAAGTGCTTGGCCTTATTTTTCAGGGAGATATTATTTTTGAGGTGCAGGAGGCAGTGAGTGTGGTCACCTCATGACTACTGCTCTGTTGCAATATTTTCAGGGAGGGATTATTTTTGGGGGAGGGCTTATTTTAGCAAATGCACTCAAAAGCCCGATTGGACTTATTATCTGGGGAGGTCTTATTTTCAGGGAAACAGCATATATACAATTATACTTTATATATAATAAATATACTACACTCAATGGAAAACAGAATCATATTCAATGAAAAACAAAATAATGGGGACTTTTTGAAAACAAAGGGAAGGGGTTTCCAATTGTTTCAATAGGGATTTCTCTTTCCTATGAATATAACATGTTTACCAGGAATGTTTATTTTATTTCTACTAGCTTTTTGCCTGATATGATCCACTGCCTTCTTCAACATCAGAAATACCTGCGTTTCTGAGAAGCAGAGCAAAGGCAGATGCGTCTTTTATTTTCTGACTTTTTAAAACAGGAGTTTTTTACTTGCTAACATTTTTCTTGTTGCCAGATTAAAATGATGCAATAAAAAGATGGCTGCTTCAAGAGTATGTCATTTCCAACTTCGAATGTTAAAAAAAAAAAGAATGGGAATTCTGCCTTGAGTCGCATAAATCCACTTGGCTTGTGGGAGGACAGTTCATATGGTCTAATAGGAACCTACTAAGAGGGAACAGGACTGAATCACTTTGCATTTTAATCCCTTGCAGATGTTTAAAATTGCTATCAATAAAAATAGTTGCCAGTTTGAATTCTGCACAGAAGGTTACCAAACTGTCTTTGTTCTCCAAGTCTGAATATAATACCCCAGAGATTGATATGCTAAAGATAAGAAAAAGAGTCATTATTTTAGCTGGCTTACAAGCTTCCTTGGGGAATGTTCTGCTTTGCTTTGTCAACGGGAGATGGTGGACTATGAGTCAGCCACAACTGGCATTCAGAGTGCAGTATTTATTAAATTAGGACTGTCTCTATCAAACCAAAGGCAAGTAATGTGAAATGATTAACTGCACAAATCTCTCTCCCCCTATCAACTGGAATTATACATACCATCTTGTTTAGCAGCAAAAAAACATATTGAGTCAAAACTAAAAATAATATTCAGGTATTCAGCAGATGGAGAGTGGTGTTAAGATTTCTAATAATCTGAATTATGATAGAGTTGTTTTTGTAAAGCTTCTTGCTTACTTCGCCATGCTGATATAATATCTGCCAACAACTTTGTGTGCAAACAGCACATCCACATTAAAGCATACAGACTACACAGCAATCCTGTTTGTTGCATTTTGTAAGCTCTGATAATTTTTGATGACTTCTATCACTTTGCCTCTTTCAAATACTTCCTTACAGTTCCATTGCAGAAGGCCAAACATATTTATGCTTTATATTATTAGCATGTTCTAATTGTATATTTTCTTGATAATTATTACTCTTGAACATTTCACACAACTGTTATGCCACCCTTTAAAAATGTGTCAAGACTGAATCAACTGCTCCTCTTCCTTTTTCTGCTGAGGCTTATGTTGATTAACATTTTATTTTCCTGTCAGAAATATAAGGATTTTTCTTTATAAAGAAAGTAAATAGGATAATGGAGTCTCTTTAGTGCTTTTACACACAGACCCCCCCACCCCCCCACCCCCCCCCACACAAATTCATCACTAGGTATTGTCTACTATTGGTTGGGAATAATGTAAATAGCCCAGCAGACACAAAGTTGGAAAGCATTCTAATCATACAGTCTTTTAGAGACTGCAATGATGTCACACACATCATTCTGATATCACATAAATAACATGAATAATATAAACGTGTTTTGGGAGAAATGACCTCATGTTGTATATTACTACTCTTGTTGCTCTTTCACATATCCATGAACCTAATGCAATTAATTTAGGTAAAAAATTTAACTATCAAAACATTTTTTTTGTTGTCAAAGATGCACGTTCAGAACGGATTGCACTGAACTACAATCTAACAATGGTTTCTATTGTGAATAAATTAATTATGTTAATAGTTCTGATGTATTCTTCAGCTAAATTTATACTCAATAAACTGGATTGTAAAACAAATGACACACTTCAAAAAATAGAAAAAAGAACAAGAGGGAAAAGGTAAATAAAATGCAAACATTAATTTTTAAGTAATTGGCTGGAAGCTCTGAAGCTTGAAAGTATTGCTGTCTTGGTATTTTGAACTAAAAGATGCTGCCTAAATGTCCAATCTAATTCCTAGCGAAATCAATTCCTACTTTTTCTTCTGCACTGGACACAAATCCCTTGTGCGTCTAATCACTCTTGACCAAATAAAATATTCATTCATTCATTCATTCATTCATTCATTCATTCATTCATTCATTCATTCATTCATATGAACCAGAACAGGATCATTTGATAATTCATAAATTCTTTAAAAGGCTGCATAGGACAAAACTATTGTAATGCTTGCCAAGCAGGAGTGACCTCCCTATAACTGAATTGAGTTCTATTTAGCAATATCACCTGTAAAATAATATCTAACTTTTAGAAACTCATCTTTTTTGTAGATTTCAGATAGGATTCAATAAATGGGTGATTTGATCTTTTGTGACATAAAACAAGATGACATCTTGCCTGCCTCCAAAATTTGAAATGGATTTATTTTTCAGAATTATTGATGAGATCATTTCATTATAAATGAAAGCAGCAGGCTAGCTTGGAAAAATGGGCAAATTGTATCTAGCCTACCATTCAACATCAGCAAATGCCAGTTCCAGGCTCCAGTGAAACTCTTTTCATAATTAGTTTGATTGGGAGGGAGAGTTCAGAGTTGGATGTGGTGAGAGGAGTCTGGGATCCTAGACATATTCTGGTAGACAGACGTTGCCTGAGGATCAGCTCAAATAGGACTAAATCTCTGGTCCCACTTACCAACCCAGACTAGATCATACAGTCTGAGCTGTAGTCTAGCTATGTCAGGTTATCCATAGTTTAACAATGAACTGTGTGTGAAGAAAATTACTCACACCAAGGTGTTGGCAAAGTCTAATGCTATTCTCTATATTTTTATCGATCTATCTATCCATCTATCTATCTATCTATCTATCTATCTATCTATCTATCTATCTATCTATCTATCTACCTATCTATCTATCATCTATCATCTATCTATCTAAATATATTTGTATGTTTATAAATATATTTATATATTTATATTTAATATCTATATATTCTTCATATTTTTCTACTTGCATTTTTACATGCTTTAGAACTGCTAGGTTGGCAGAAGCTGGTACAAGTAACGGGAGCTCACTCCATTATGTGGCACTAAGGATTCGAACCGCTGAACTGCCGACCTTCTGATCAAGAAGCTCAGCAACTTAGCCACTGAGCCACCACGTCCCTTTCATTCTCTATATCAGGGGTTTCCAATTTTGGCAACTTTAACATTGTGGACTTCACCCCTGCTTTATACTATGTAAAACTTAACCACCTATAACTGGCTATTTTCTATTATTAAAGGCAGACATAGTCCTCTCAATAACATCCTTTTGAAATCGGTTCTTAATGCTGTAACCAACATAGACTAAAAACCAAACCAAAAGCTGGAAAAACCAGCTTTTACCTCTACTTAAGTAATAAGGGTATTTAGTTGTGGCTGGAAACTGTATAGTTCACGGAACAAACAGAACCTCCCCCCAACCCCCCAGTGTGTGGAACGAAATCCAGGAACACGGAATCCATCAGATCAAGGTAAATCTGAGTTAAAGATAAACTAAAAGGTAGCAGTTGAAAAAACAACTTTGGCTGGTAGCTTACATTAGCCTTTTATGCAACCAATCTTTAAAATCCCACAGAAGAATATTTCTACAGGAAAAAAAAGAGTGGAATTGGTTTAAGATATGTCAAACGCAGTGAGCAAAAATAGCCTTTCCTTTTATAATGAGGAAATCAATTTTGCTTAGATGAACTGTGTAGATTGGGAGCAGGTTGTAATTATAGTCATTCTTCTGTCTGAACATGTGTAGCAGTCGTGCCTATGTGCTACTTGTGCTTTTCAGAAAAAGGGTCAAATTGCACTCCTGGCCACTTTTAGGTTTGTTATTTTTTAAACAGATGCTAAAGCATCATTTTGTGCTAGGAAAAGCTACACTTCTGGAATTTCTGTCTGGTTTAGATGCTAAAAGTAACATGGATTTGCAAAGACAAAGGAGATAATTCTTTCTGTAGTGCAACTAGGCAGGTAGAGTTATATTGGCCAGGAAGCATAAAAAACTATGTTTTTTGGAAATCCTTTGGCCCATCTGCCCCAATATTCACACTATATGTTTACCAGGTTTGGCTAGAAATTTTTCTGCATGATATAAAATTCCAGATACAGAATCTGGGCCTTTTCCAAACAAGATTCCTACTCTGAGCTATGTGTTCTGACCTAGGTTTCCTGAGAAAGCATCAATCACAATCATAGTCCCCAAAACCCTCTTTTATTTCTACGGTTGTTAATTATGGTCATTCACAGCCCACAAGGCTTCACAAACAGTCTGTAAAGATTCTGACAAATGTCTGCTCGAGTTGCCACAGTCTTTCAGGGGAATGTTGATAAACACCCACCTTATCTTCCTTGAAATGCTGCCAGAGACCTAATTGCCAAATGCAGAGCAAAGCCAAACTTAGCAGAGTCAAACAGAACGTTTCAAAGCTTGAACCAACTAGATGAACTAATTGCTTTCTGCAAAAGATCATGCCAGACTAATCTTATTGCATTCTTTCATAATGTGACAAAATTAGTGGACCAGAGGAATGCCATCAAAATAGTTTACTTGGACTTCAGTAAGGCTTTTGATAAGGTAGACCATAACCTACTACTAGATAAAGTAGAAGAATGTGGGTTAGACAGCATCACCACCAGATGGATTCGTAACTGGCTGACCAACCGCACTCAACGTGTAGTTCTCAATGGAACTGCATCTACATGGAGGGAAGTATGCAGTGGAGTACCCCAAGGCTCTGTTTTAGGCCCAGTACTCTTCAACATTTTCATCAATGATTTGGATGAGGGAATAAATGCGGAACTCATCAAATTTGCAGATGATACCAAGCTGGCAGGAATAGCCAACACTCCAGAAGATAGGCTTAAGATACAGAAGGATCTTGACAAACTTGAACATTGGGCACTATCTAATAAAATTAAATTCAATGGTGAAAAGAGTAAGGTTCTACATTTAGGCAACAAAAATGGAATGCACAGGTACAGTATAGGTGATACCTTGCTCAGTAGTAGTAACTGTGAAAGGGATCTTGGAGTCCTAGTGGACAACCATTTAAATATGAGCCAGCAGTGTGCAGCAGCTGCCAAAAAAGCCAATACAGTTCTAGGCTGCATCAACAGAGGATAGAATCAAGATCACGTGAAGTGTTAATACCACTTTATAATGCCTTGGTAAGGCCACACTTGGAATACTGCATTCAGTTCTGGTCGCCACGATGTAAAAAAGATGTGGAGACTCTAGAAAGAGTGCAGAGAAGAGCAACAAAGATGATTAGGGGACTGGAGACTAAAACATATGAAGAACGGTTGCAGGAACTGGGTATGTTTAGCTTAACAGAAAGAAGGACTAGGGGAGACATGATAGCATTGTTCCAATATCTCAGAGGTTGCCACAAAGAAGAGGGAGTCAAACTATTCTCCAAAGCACCTGAGGGTAGAACAAGAAGCAATGGGTGGAAACTAATCAAGGAGAGAAGCAACTTAGAGCTGAGGAGAAATTTCCTGACAGTGAGAACAATTAATCAGTGGAACAGCTTGCCTCCAGAAATTGTGAATGCCCCAACACTGGAAGTCTTTAAGAAGATGTTGGATAGCTATTTGTCTGAAACGGTATAGGGTTTCCTGCCTAGGCAGGGGGTTGGACTAGAAGACCTCCAAGGTCCCTTCCAACTCTACTATTGTATTGTATTAAAAGCTTATGTCTCGTTCGCTCCTCTTTTATGTCTTATGGGAGGGGCGAATCATCTCCAAGCCTTACTCCTGAGTCAACTCTGTTTTCTTAATTGTTCTTGCCTTCTGGCAGCTCTGCAAATGCACACACTGGGAACAGGCTCCTGCTGTTTTTCTGCTATGCTGATGTCATACTCTGGAGGCTTCGGAAGCAGCAAATAACTACTAGATGGTCATGGCCCCTTCTCTGCCTCCAACGCAGAGCTCTCGTCCAAGCCTTCCCCAGACTCCAGGACTGGCCCTGGTTCCTCCCCAACCTCCTCACTGTCTGACTCTGTTGCCAGCTCCATAGGCCGCAGCCAGACCATACCACTTTGTGTCCTTTCATTCAACAGAATAAGCTATTGATTAACATATTACTTTCAGGAATAAATGCTAATATGATGGAATTGACAATAACATCACTCAGATAATAGTTTAAATTTATGCCTTATTGTGCATTATCATAAGATTTGAGTTGGTCAGTAGAATAAAAACTTTGAAATTTCAAGTCTTAAATAGGAATGAAAAAACTTCACCCTGACATCTTATGCTTTTTAAGAGGAGAGATAGAACACAGTTTTATTTTATTTGTTTGTATATTTATTTACCATGTTTATACTGTTATAATCTAGAAATTCTAAAATATAAATATAGAACACCATATAAGATAAATTTATATACTAAAACACTCCTATTTGTGTGATGAAATGTAGGAGTCTGGATTCCCAGGAGGGAAAGGTGCATTCTAGAGGAATAAGAGGTAACTCGGTCCAGATATTTTGTGTGAGAGCAAGAGGGTAAAGACAGCCTCTCCCTAATAGTTCTCAGTATATAGTAGATGCAGATAATAGAGTGCTTTAGTTTAGCAAGATTCTGTCTATAAGTGTGGAAACAATAAATAATTTTTCTTGAGCAGTCACCAGGTGTCTTTATTGATTTTGGGTCTTGACAGTTTGTAACTTGCATAGTCCTTGGTGCTCTCTGAGCTTGGTTGTTTTCTTGAAGATATTTCATTACCAAACTAGATAATATCATCAGTAGCACCAAGGACTACACAGTTCATTCCTGGGCTACAAATATCAGTTTGTAACCTTCACTTGGATGAAACAGTGTATCATAGGTAGAAATTTTTGAATCAACATACTGCAAATGGAATAACTTAAAGAATGTGTCCAAAATTCAGAGTTCATTAAAACCATGGGATTTAAATTTGGAAAAGTTGTGGCTACTTCAATGCCACCATACTGCCACATTGTATGATTATCATTTACAATGCTCCCTGCCAGCTTCCTACCAAAAAACAAAAAAACAAAAAACCAGGCCTCCTTGCCACTGCTTTTTTGCCCACCTGTGGTCATTTTGTTTATTTAGATAAGGAAATATCTCTGAAACAATAATCCAGTGTGTCATGGGTTGCCTAGTACAATTATAAAACAGAAATTCTATCCAAACAAAAGTACAAACAGTCTAAAAATAGAAAATATGGATGGCTTAGCAACAATTAAAAACAGAATATCAAGAACAACTCAGTCTTTTAAAATTATGGTCTATAGCAGGCCGGTGAGTCTCATAGCTCACAATGCCCACACCAGGAGTGTTCCGGCTTCTGTTACTGCCAGTTTGCTCAGGGACGTGATTGATGCATGCTATGCGCGCATGCGCAGTAGTAAAAAATTGCTTCTGTGCATGCGCAGAAAAAAACCTCAAGATGGCGCCGCCTATGGTGCTGCCAATAGAACTGGTTTGGGGGCGTGGCCTGTTGAGTTACTACCTACTCGGCTGAACCGGGCTGAACCGGTAGGAACCCACCACTGGCCCACACCATGTTTAGTAAGGGGGGGGAAAGTCCCGATACATCATGTGACGCCTTTGTGATGATGCAATTTGACACATCTGGTCTATAGGGAAAGACAATTCATTTATTTTAATTTGCAATTATTTAAACAATTATTTTCCTTACTACCTTTCCAAATTCCTTTTTCTCTGGGCAGGTTTCACACATGTGGCCTTCCACACTGTCTTGTTTCTTGTAAACAGTTCAATTGTTCAAGTTCAAGATATAGATGAAGATTTTCCTTATCATTTTATAGGCCTGTTAAAGCTAATGGGTTCTTCATAGTTTATATTTATATAATTTGATGTTACATTTGCTAACAAAAATATAAAAAATATGGACTAAGCTGATGAAAGATTCTCCCCATGTGGTTGATTAGCTGTAAGATAATAAAGTATAATATATTCTAACCACTGTAGGCTTTGGGATACCTGTTCAGTTGACGATAAATCACAAACAAATTTAGTAACGCAGCTAATATTTTGCTTTACTTTTTTTTAATCAAATACTTCCAACCAGTTGTCATGCTGCTTTAAATAAATTGATGGTTTCTCTTTAATGAAGCTATATAGATTTAGACTTTAGAGTATATTTAATTTGTTTTATCATAAAGATAAAATACAAACCAGAAAAGCAAGCAAAACAAAAACATACATCCCATACTAACAATAACAAAAAGTGGTGTACAAAATAGGGTAAAAGGTGATCCAAATATCAAATACATTTAACATTTAACACCTGGAATGGATACTGAAAAAAAAACAAAAAACCTCAGTAAATTCTCCTCCCCTTTTACAAATATATATAGAGCAGTCACCAGGTTAAGCTAAACATTAGACTAATATTCAAATCCCTCTGTTAACCATCTGTTATTGTATTCTGTGCATAGAAAGCCCACAAACAGTTTCCAGTCTCTCATAAAACTGTGTAGTCCATTATCTTGGATCAAAGCAGTTAATTTCACAATGTCTGCTAATTCAAACAGTTTTAAAACTCATTCTTCAACAGTCGGCATTCCTTTTTCTTTCCAGTGTTTGGTGAGTACAATCCTTGCAGTTGCCACCATGTGAAGGAAAAGCACCCCAAATTGTTTTTCAATTGGCTTGTCCATAGTACCTAAAAGAAAAACTTCAAGGTTTCATTAATATTTAATATTTGTATCTTAATTATTTTCTGCATGATCATTGTTATGTTTGTCCAGTATGTTTTCACATATTTGCAGACCACCATATATGATAAAACGAACCTGGATTTTGATTACATTTCCAGCACTTATTAGAAGGTGCCTTTATACATTTTTGCTAGTCTATCTGGCGTCAAATACCAACGAAACATAATTTTATAACAAAAATCTTTCAAGCTGCTATTTAATGTAAAATTTAGTCCATTAGTCCACACATTCTCTCATTTATCTAGCAATGTTATACTTAAAATCTGCGCCCATTTCACCATACAATCTTCAACATATTCATCTTCCAGATTCATCTTTAATCACATTTTATATACTTTAGCAATCAAATGGCCATTGATTTAGAATTTATTATTAAGCCAATACAAACTAATACTGTGTTGAGATTCGTTAAGAACATAATTTGTATGTCCTTAGCAGTTAACAAGGGAACTCTTTGCAAGAAACAAGGTAGGGTGGAAATCATTGACATTTATTCTTATCTGTGGCGTTGAAACAGAGTAATGTCATTCATATCAGTATAAAGTAAATATTATGAGAAGCAGGTGATGTGTTCAATTAGTTATAAAATGTTCATTACATTTTTTTTAATTGAAGAAAGGTGATTAAAGGAGGGGCACTGAAATCTGAGACTTTTAAGAAGAAAACAGCTATGTTGCAAGCCAGAGAAAATGTTGAAACTCTGCCATGCATTTTCTCAAAATTGCTATTTTGTTTCTGTGACTTTTCATTTTCAGGAGTGTTTGTGCAAACAGCAGTTCCTATCCTGCATCAGAAAATTAGTTAGCCAATACCCCTAGATACAAGTTGCTGAAATCCTTCTAGTGCAGGGATGTCAAACTCGTGTCGCCATGTTGTCATGTGACATATTGTAACTTCCCTCCCCTTTGCTAAACCGAGCATGGGCGTGGCCAGTGCGTGACACATCCGCCCCACGGGCAATGAGTTTGACAACCCTCTTCTAGTAAGAGATTAAGTAATACAACCTGTATGCAAGATATAACTTGTGGATCATGTAGTCATGTGCTGTTCTTGGAAGTCAATAAGTTCCCTTCCAAATTACCTCACCAAGCAGCTTCTTAAGGCTTCTCCAATTCTAAAGATGAGGCGAAGGGACCTTATTTACCTCACCTGCATTGCAATAAGCAGAAAACTTTTCACATGGGCAGAACCTTTTTCCAACTCTTTCAAGTGCTAATTGATGCCAGCAACACAAAGTGCTTTGTTGTGGGCAACTAATTCTTTTGTGTTTTGACTGAGAAAATCGTGTTGTGCCCAGATCACATAGTTTTTCATCAAAATGAATCCAAGCTGCCTTGAACTGGCCTAATAAATGTTTGTTAGCAATAGCAATAGCACTTAGACTTATATACTGCTTCACAGTGCTTTACAGTCCTAATTACAGAGTAAGCATATTGCCCCCAACAATCTGGGTCCTCATTTTACTGACTTCGGAAGGATGGAAGGCTGATTCAACCTTGAGCTGATGAGTTTGGTACTGCCAAAATGCTGGCCGCCTGCTGCATTCTAACCACTGGTCCCCATGACTTGTTAAGAAGCAAAATGATTTCAAACCAAGGATTAATCATTTGCAGATTGATATCAGTGTTAAGTAGAGCTTTTGTCTAGGTCTGGATAAACCCAACCTCTGTTGTGGATTTTCTCCACTTCCCACTAAGGAAAGATACATAGAATCAGCTGTAGCAATATCCTTTATCTGGCACCAAAGGGAAATATACTGCTGTAGCGCTTCAGTGACACAGATCAATGTTCACATCTTAGAAGCTCCATTTATGCAGTCATTGGATACATTATTCACTAGTAAATTAACATATGGTTGAGCTTGCATGGTTCAGAAATATTAAGAACATGCACACATTCTCTATAATGTACACTTTGATGAAATCCCTTGTACAATGTCAATTTACTTTCTTAAAAACAGGATTATAATATCTGGGCACTCCCATTGTTAAAACACCTAAGGTAAACTGAATTTCATTTCTATGCAAACTTAGTCAACATGAAATCATTCTTGCTAATGTACTGTATGTTTTTGCTTTTATATGTCAAGCCTCACTAATTCCACATCTGGGTTATTTTTCTGCACGTTGCATGGTGGAAGAGGAACCACTTGTGAAAAAGGGACACAATGCAACTTTTCAATGATTAAGTCAGATGGCTAAATGAGACTACATAGCAACAGATTATAGATTGCCTCTGACATATTAGGCCCAGTTTAAGGTGTTGACATTAATCTATAATGCTCTACATGTCATAGGATTTAAGTACTTATGTGATCTCTTCCACAATGTAATCCAATCAATGCATTAAGATTGGCTATGGCTAGAAGTAGAACCTTCTTAATAGCTGTTTTCTTTTAGAGTAGGCAATAGTTGAAGACAAGCTGCTTAACCATAACCTACTTCAGAACAAGATGTGTAGGTTGCCTCTATTATACAAAGGAGCTGTTTATTGTTTATAATTATTGTTTTTATGGTGTTGTCTTAGATATTATCTTAAAAACTGCTTTAAGCTACATAGAACTGCAATCTAATAGTTGCATACTAGACAATAAAGTTTCCATTGCTAAGCAGAAGGGCTAAAGCTCAGGACTTAGTAGAAATGTTCCTCAGAGACAGTGGTGGGATTCAAATTTTTTTTACTACCGGTTCTGTGGGCATAGCTTGGTGGGCATGGTGTGGCTTGGTGGGCATGGCTTGGTTGGCATGGCAGGTGAAGGATACTGTAAAATATCCATTCCCACCCCACTCCATGGGAAAGATACTGTAAAATCCCCATTCCGTCCTAATCAGCTGGGACTCAGGAGGCAGAGAATAGATGGGGTGGGGCCAGTCAGAAGTGGTATTTACCGGTTCTCCAAACTATTCAAAATTTCTGCTATCAGTTCTGCAGAACTGGTCAGAACCTGATGAATATCACCTCTGCTCAGAGATAGTATTTAAAGAAAGGTATAGATTGTAAGACTTGGCCAAAGTAAATCTATAGAAATGGGAAGAAATAGTGCTTTGGAAACCAGCTCTTGAACTCTGGACTGTTTTTGTGTTACAGTAGACATACAGATATACACTCAAAAAGAAATACTTTCCTTGGCTATATCATAAGGCAATGAAATCTGTAATCCAAGTAGAAATGGCAAAAAAGTCTATGGAGCACTTGTTGGGCAAGTAAACCAACCCCTCAATTCCTCTCCTGACAAAGATTGTCCACATGGGCCCCAGAAAGAGGTTCCCCTTACGGAAACTTCAAGACAGCATTTTCTAGCAGGTCTAAAACTCTGGGAGACAAGGAATAGCTATCTTGTTGAACTGTGGGGAATGCGGTGTAAGGGGGCGCAGTGCCTCAATGTCTAAGATGCTGAGCTTGCCAATCAGAAGGTTGCCAGTTTGAATCTCTAGCACCACATAATGGAGTGAGCTCCCGTTACTTGTACTAGCTTCTGCCAATCTAGCAGTTCGAAAGCACGTAAAAAATGCAAGTAGAAAAATATCACTTTGGTGGGAAGGTAACAGTGCTCCATGCACCTTTGATGTTTAGTCATGTCAGCCACATGACCATGGAGACATCTTTGGACAGCCCTGGCTCTTCAGCTTAGAATGGAAATGAACACTGCCCCTAGAGCAGGAAACAACTAGCATGCATGTGAGGTGGAACTTTTACATTTACCTAAGCTTTGGTAGGCACCTTTGAAAGGACACTGGTTTAACATATTTGCTTACATTATTTTTGGAAACTGATAATTAACTATTAGGAATCTGTGGATTAATACATTTCACAGCACTAAGTGAGTCTCCCTTAGTCTGGACTGAATATGTCTTTAATACAAGTTTAAGGACTTAAAACATTTTTTTGTTGGGAACAAACAGTAAGTGAGTAATTAAAACTTTGAATTTAAAAAATTGTGAAGTCCTTTATTTGGACTATGGGTCCAAATAAATTTGAAATAATTTGGAATTAATTATAAAGAATATTTTCTGTGTGAAAATGGTACAAAAAGACAAAAATATCAGACAATATGAAGAACTAGAAGGAAGTAAAGATTACAATTAAAGTTGAGAACATTCAAACTCAATTTATAAATACAAAACAAAGCAAAATATTTAAACATTAGACATACTGAAGGATATTTTTGAACCATGGACTCAGAAGTTAATTTTAAGAGCATCTGTTTCTATAGATTAGCTGTGTTTAAAAGTTGTTACAGTTAGTCCTTGAATTACAATTGTCTGTTTAATGACAGTTCAAAGTTATGACAGAAAAAGTGACCTCTCCTTGAAGTTGCAACTGTTACACTACCTCCACAGTCATATGATCCCAAAATAAGAATTGGCTCAAGGGATAGAGCTTCAGCTACGCCATTACTATTTCCCTGATACTTCACCTCCATCTTCCTTTATTCTCCTCCCTTTCATAACCGAGTGTCTGAGAAGGGAAGATATTGTTCTTATTAGAGGTTTGAACTGATCGGTTGCAATGGGATTTTGAAATTAAGCAGAAGGTTGAATGAAATTATGACCTAAGTGTGAGTCTAGGGCTACAGCTCTCTACCAGTTCTTGAATATTTTTATTTTCCTGATATTCATAACAGAGTATCCTACTCTAAATAAGCAGGTTAACTTGTTCCAAACTTCTATTATATTTCAGGGCTGAAGTAATCATTTCTTTTCCTTCCAATTTGTTGCAGTGAGCAATTTAGTAATATCAAATTCACAATCAAGAAGCCTTATTCTTATACCCAGGAATGCAGATACTTGGCATGGGTATACCGTATTTCCCCGAAAATAAGACAGGGTCTTATTTTTTTTGACTCCCAAAATAAGCACTTGGCCTTATTTTGGGGGAGGTCTTATTATTTTTGAGGTACAGGAGGCGGCAAGTATGGTCACTTCATGGCATGCTGCTGGGTTGCAATATTTTTGGGGAGGGGTTATTTTTGGGGGAGGGCTTATTTTAGTGCATGCACTCAAAAGCCTGATTGGGCTTATTATCCGGGGAGGTCTTATTTTTGGGGAAACAGGGTATATAATGTTGATTAAGAAAACTTAATCAAACCAGCATAACAATGTCTTTTCCTAAAAATGGGCTAGCTGATTTTAGTTCATCTTGAGAACAACCATCACTAACTTGCTGATGTTTTTGAGATCTAAATCACATATTAATTATCCAGAACATAAATTCAACTGATTAATTTCAACAAGCTTGCAACAAACAAGGTGCTGAAATATTTTAAGTATTCCTGCCCTCTATTCTCCCCAAAAGACCGTCTCTCTTCTGCATTGGGTTAAGACTACAAGAGAACACTTATATTTCTGAACAAGGAAGAAAATGAAAGCTTTTCATCAATGATAAAAAATATTGTTTTGTGTAGGTAGAGTAATTCAACAGTGGCTCATTTCCATCAGCTTTTATTTCCCAGCAATTGTAAAATAAACCACTCTGAGAACATGTTGTTAATCTCTAATCCCTGGAGTGTAACTGCCATTACACAACACAGGTCACGTAGTAGCTAAAGTATGCAGTAAAAAAGTGGAAATTAATAGCAGTAGGACTGATATTATTCAGGGGCAATTTAAATCCCTTTCATACAACCTTGCCAGTATATTAAGCCTAAAGTAAATTGCTGGCTAATTTGTGGCCCTTGTCTAGTAATAAAGAAGAAACACTTAGTACATAGGACAAGAGCAGAAGTTGGCCCAGGTTTCTGTTGATGTGAGAGAATTTAAAGGCATCTGCTCAAGTAACTGAACTGCTGGGCAAGCTCCATGTTACCATGTAAAGCAGAAACAGACATTTCCTTCTTACTTTTGTAAGATGAAATTAAAATTGCAGCCAGCACTATATTCAAAGACCGAAGAGGTTACATCATCTGACCATATTTTTCCCTAGATTTTGATTCCACCTTTATTTTATATATGGCTAAAACAGAGGTGGTATTCACTTGCCTTCCCTACCGGTTCGTAAATGATGTGCTTTTGGCTAAAAAAGGGCCTAAATGGGATGCCATAGAGCAGGGGTGTCCAAACTTGGGAACCTTAAGACTTGTGGACTTCAACTCCCAGAATTCTGGGAGTTGAAGTCCACAAGTCTTAAAGTTCCCAAGTTTGGACACCCCTGCCATAGAGCCTGGGTGGGTGGGTGGGGCCACCCACGATTTCCATTACCAGTTCGGGTGCACTGGTCTGAACTCACCTCTGGACTCAAGGTGTTTAAACCCATCCTCCTCCTCCTCCTATTCCCCCCCCCCAACAACAACACTCTGCTATTCAAATGTTATATTGTGATATGGACAGCTGTTATTCATATTTTTTAAAAGTCTGCTTATCAAACTGAAAGACATTATAATAAACACCTAGGAAAATGTTGATTTCGATCTCTAGCTCAAGCAATAATAACACATTTAAATTTCTGAAGCATTATTAGTCTTTTTGGCAGTCTGGAGCTTCAGATAAATTCTCATATTATGAAAGTGTTTGGTATTATGCTGAGTTTTATTAGTTGGATTCACTTTATATGACCTTCTGAGATTTTGGATCATAGTGCAACATATGGGAGGCATTTGGTTCTTATTTGCTTTTGCCCTGACTTTCATTGCTGGTAAGAGCTCCTGCCTCTTTAATAATATGCAGATTTGTTTTGCTTTTATTTCATATGGAATGTGCAATATCTTAATTTAAATGCATGTTTACTTTTACACAACAATTGTATAAACATTAGGGCTGAGCCATGTAATGTTTTAATGTCACTTTGATTTGTTTTGTTGCTTTTGGAAAAATTCTTAAGACATGCAGTTGCCTTTTTTGCTGAAGGGAGGGCTTCCCTTACCTCCCTTTGTTCATTATTTAATTCCCTTTAGATGTGAGGCTTAAAGGTATGCTTGGGTGAGTGTGTGGATATTTGAGAGTGTTTAGGCAAGGGGAAAAGTTGGGTTGACTTAGTACACAAGGGAGAGGCTGAAAGAGAAGTCAGTCCTAAAGATTTCCACTGCTGACTCTGCTCAGACTTAACAAGTCATATGCTGAACTGTGGTTCATTTGTCATGCAGGGCTCTTCAGAGTTAAACATTTGCCAACATATGCTATAAAAGACCGTGATTTCATGAAGGAAGAACACTTTGATGTTCACTCAAAATATATTAGCAATGATAAGAATGGAAATACTATTTCCATTCTGTGTCTATGCCTTTGAGTCAATGCTGACTCCTGGCAACTACCTGGAGAAGTCCCTGCAGTTTTCTTGGAAGGATTGTAGCAGTGATTTGCCCTTGCCTCCTTCCTAGGGCTGAGACTGTGTGATTGGCCCAAGGTCACCTAGCTGGCTTTGTGCCTAAAAACAGGGCTGGTTACTAACCTGATGCCTTAGCTACATCACCAAACTTGCTCATTTCCATTCTATCACATCACAAATCATGATTCACTATTTTAAATCTTCACTATTACAAATAATTTCCATAGAAGCCTGTGACTCATAGTTGAGGATCACATCCAAAGCTTCCTTGAGTGCATGTCTAGTTGACTGGACCTTAGAGTCAGATTAGCAAGATATGTTATGCAATGTAATGTTTATAATTATAGTTGATAATTCTACAAGCAACTAATGAACAATTACTGTATATAAGCATATACACCCCCCAAAAAGTATATAAGATTGGGCTACCAGTACAAAAAACACATCCCATAGTTTGTGATATATTTTGCTGATATTTTAAAGAATTACATTACTTGTTGATTTCCAGTTCATAACCAGAAAAGCTAAACATTGGACAGCTGTTAGCCAGGGATGTTTTAATTTAAAGTATTACATTGAAATAGGGTTGGATTTGATGGCATAAATTATTTCTTCCAACTTCATAATTTTTATAGTTCCTCCCCATTTTCCCCTCTGTTCATGCCAGCCTGGTTTCATCTCCCCCTTCCTCCTAGCCCCTGTCTGCCCCGGGTCCCCTGTTGGACCCCTACAATATGAGGGCTCTGCCAGATGAAACGTATCTGAATGAGTTTTGATTTCTCCACCAAGTTTGCTTCCCCATGCCCTCCCAATGATCACCTTGCATTGCACGCTGCCCCCATAGCCCTCATGACTGTCCCATCCACTGCCAATCATACACTGTCCCTGCAGTACCATTGCTTCTGCCCACTACTCAATTGGCGTGGCAACTATTTGTTCTATGCACCAAAACGCTTGGGTGAAACGGTGCTTGGGGAATGGGCAGGGCTGGAGGCAGGGGGCCATTGGCTATGGAGAATTGCCAGGTAGGGCCAGTGGATGAGGAAATCTGGCTATGAATCAGCTGAGGTGTGTGCCTCAGGGAGAAGTGGGTGCAGACAAGAGTTGGCGCCTAAATATCCTAGTCCTTTTATGATATACACATACACATTTATTATAAATATTCCTTAGATTAGTAAGTTCAGGAACACCGTCAAGCCCTGATTTTATATTTGTAGTCACTACTTTTAGATAACAAAGAGATTTAAATCTAATTGCTTTGTTTGCCCATTTGACATATTGTTAAAATTAATTGCTAAAGATGATTGCTTAAAAAGGTTAAAATTTGGAATATTTGTCAATTTTTAAAATAGTGAACAACCATGTTACAAATGCATTCATTTTTTTCTGATTGGATGGTATTGGATAGTATCATCCATTTAAAGTATTTAATGATCTCAAAAGGAAAATGTCTTCCCCCCCCTTTTAAATTTGACATCTGTGAGCAAATCACCTTTGAAGTCTCAGCCACTGAATTGCAGATCGATTAGTTCATAGGTTCATATAGGTTTTGCTTCCTCTTCTTCTAATTCTATATATGATTTTAAATGAGCAATCACTTAAAGGAAACAGATCAACTGTGGTAAAAAAAAACCACCTTTCTCTTCTTGAAGCATTGTTTACTTGCAGAACATTTTAAACGTGACTAGATTTACAATTGTATACGCCAGTTTGCTTAAATGAAAAATTGGCTGTACTGTCAGAAATATGACATACGAGATAGAAAGCCTGGAAAATACAGAACTCAGCTGGGCTTCGTTTTGGAATGTGAGAAGAGAAAGAGAAAACAGCAATAAAAATAACTCACTTGAATTCCTCAGATTCTTAACAGATTGCTTGACTTAACATATGCTTCAATTAATTAGGAGCTACACTCATGCATTTGCCTCATTATAAAAATTCATGAAAGAGCATTTGTGCTTTTGATCTGTAGATACTTCTTTCATGATGTACATATTTTGCCTAAGTCTCTTGACTCCCCAGTTAAATAGCAGATTTCTAGAAATTTTACTTAGCTAAAAGCTTTAAATATGCCATTTATTGGGAACGATCTATCAGTGTATCTCTGTCATTGTACCTACAAAAAACTAATGCTTAAAATATTATCCTATACTAAAGTAACCTGACCACTTTATCTTGAATTAACATAGATTTATAAATTTGGTAGCTATTGTATTTTGCACTTTTTTGAGTGTTGTGCTACTAAAAAAAATTCACAATATATGTTTAGAAATATTTATTTGGAGAGAAACTATACTTGTTCTCTATTACTAAACAAGCATTTAATATAAATTTTCTGTTATAATGTGCAGAAGAAATACACAAAATTAATATATAGATGAACACAAGTACATAGACCAGGTATGGATGATGGTGATTTTCATAATCAACCACAATCTTCAAAGACTCTTCAGAACTGAAGAAGTTTCTTGGATGAGAAGCAAAATGTCTTCAAGTAAAAACAAAGAAAGCCCAGTTCCCTTAGGTCTTGGTGCTTTACAAGAAATGCAATAAACAATTAAAACACCCAGGACTGATTTAAAATAATGAACATAAATAAACCTCATTTATGCCATCACTGCCCAACTGCCCCCAGAAAATCTTTGTTTTCAGCTGCTTCTGGAAGCTGGTTAAAATGGAAGGCCACAGGAAGGCCATTCCAGAAGAATGAAACCAGTGGTGGGATTCAAATTTTTTATTACCAATTCTGTGGGCGTGGCTTGGTGGGCATGGCATGGCTTGGTGAGCATGGCTTGGTGGATGTGGCAGGGGAAGGATACTGTAAAATCCCCATTTCTTTCCGATCAGCTGGGACTTGGGAGGCAGAGAATAGATGGGGAATGGGGCCAGTCAGAGGGGGCATTTACTGGATCTCCAAACTACTCAAAATTTCTGCTAACGGTTCTCTAGAATTGGTCAGAACCTGCTGAATACCACCTCTGGATGAAACTGTTACTGAGATACTTCTGAGTCTTAATCACTCTCCATTCACCTCCCCAAATTAGGGAATTATGAGATGCTTTTCCTGGTAAGATAGAACAGGTCAACTTGACCCAAGTGGGAAAATGTTGTCCTGAAACTAGCAAGATATCTGATTCCTAGTGGCAAACTTCAACAGCTCAGAGTATTGACAAATCCTTCAACACACAATCAAAAGGACTTTTCTACGTTCTTAAAATATGCCACAATGGGAAAAAATGATCCCTTCAAGTGCTGTGATGTTTGTCTTTTGGCATAAAATGTATTTCATAATGCATAGGCAATCATTTCATTATGTGCAGTTTTAAGCAGACATGAATGCCCATTTAACTAGATGTAGATTTTTTAAATAATGCATATGAAATACTGAGAAGAATTGAGTACAAGTAATTTAATTCTGTTGCAGTCTTGAAAATCCCAATTCTGCCCAGGCTATCTAAAATGCAATAATAATTGCTTTCCTACTGCCAGTGGTTAGAAACCCATCTTCTTTCCAGCCAGAGTTATTTGGACTGATTAATGCTTTCCCCTCCATCTATATTTTTCTCATGTAATCATAAGCTAATTATTGGAAAATACACTAACAAGGCACTAATTATATTCATTCTCTTGGCAATGTACAAGTCTGTCTAAATCTAGACTATATCAAATTACAAGTATTAAAACTTTTTCTTTCGCATTTTTATAGATACAAAAAGGTGCATTAATCATGTGTAAATTTCTGTCAATTTTTTATGCATATTTTAATGCAGCTTCCTCCATGATTGGGGTTTTTATGCAAATGTTCTCATATTTGTGATAAATTTTGATTCCCAAGTATTCTTTACAGTTCTTTTCAGGTTTTTTTTTTACAATAACTGAATCGATTTAGACCTATCTTTTTACCCAGTGATGGGATTCAATTTTTTTTTACTACAGATTCTGTGGGCGTGGCTTGGTGCGCATGGCATGGCTTGGTGGCATGGCAGGGGAAGTGTCAGGGGAAAAAACACCCTGGAGAAAAATTGAGATCAATGGACCGGGCTGATTCCCTTCAGCATATCTTTTGAGATATTAAGAAAATAAAATAAAAGTCTTTGAGAAGTATTCTAATTAATAAACAAACTTTAATACGAAAATAATAAAAGCAAATCAAACAGAAAGTTAACTAATGGTTACATTTTGATAATAAAAGCTCCGTCTGCCAACTTAGCAGCCAGACAAAGAACAAAGGAATGCTCTGGAATGTGTGAAGCATGCGCAATAAATCACTTTCAGATAACTTTGTTTTATGACCTGCGCAATAAAGCTTTCTTAGTTTAACTCTTGAGTGTCAATTCAGTCAGTTCAGGCCTAGCAAACTTTTTAACATCGTGACACCCCTTCTTTTGCTAGTCTGGGCTGATGTCATCAAATTATCAATTAAGGCACATCTTCTTTCGCAGATACTCATGTTGATTTGCGGCAAGTGGTTTGTTAAGCATGTCTGCAATCTGATCATGTGTAGAAACATATTGCAATTTAACAAAACCTTGCTTAACTAATTGCTTTGTGTTTTGATAACGAATGTCAATGTGTCTGGACCTAGAACCTGTGAAATGTGACTCAGAAATATAAACAACAGATACATTATCTTCCATCACGGTGATTGGTCGAATCGGACGTGTCCAGATATCTGTGATCAAAGCATCAAACCACGTTAGAGAATTACAAGCATCTGAAACACAAGCATATTCAGCTTCAGTAGATGAACATGAAACAAAACTCTGTTTTCTCACTTGCCAGTAAACAGGACAACCATTCAGGAACATCATGTAACCAGAAGTGCTTTTACGTGACTTCTTGTCACTCGCCCAGTCGGCGTCAGCAAAACAAATTAACTGTGGATGATCAGTGTGTGTTGGTTCTAGCAATAACTTCATGTGTTTAGTGTGTTTCAGGTATTTCAACAACTTCTTAATGCATGACCAATGAAATTGTGTTGCCTTACCTACGTGTCGTGATAAAAGATTAACACTAAGTGCTATGTCAGGTCTGGTCCAACTACTGATGTATAATAGTGAACCAATGACTGAACGATAAAGTGTTTGATCCTCGAACTCAGGACTTGGTTCATGTGTTAAGTTGTAAAAATCTGTTTGCATGGGTGTCTTTGTTGTGCTAGCATCTTTCATGTTGCAATGATGTAGAATGTGGTCAATTTTCTCTTCTTGTGAAAGACTAAACCCCTTCTGTGTCTTTTCAATTTGAACACCTAAATAAGTGCTAATGTGTCCTAAAGATTTTAGTGTGAAGTATCTCTGCAAACTTTTAGCAAAAATCTCACTCATTTTCTTATTTGGACCAATATAAACAATATCATCAACATAAACAATAATTATCTCATATGCATTGTTAGATCTTTTTGTGAACACGCATTCATCAGTTTCGGACTTAATAAAGCCCATTGAATTTAGTTTGTCAGTAAGACATAAATACCACATTAAACCTGACTGTTTCAGACCATAAAGACTTTTGTTCAGGAACCAGGTATCCCCTTCTTGCTTTCGGAATCCTGGAGGGCTTCTCACGTAGATCTCTTCATCTAGGTCTGCATGTAGATAAGCTGTGTCCACATCAAATTGAAAAACTTCTAAACCAAGAATAGTTGCAGTGGTTAAGGCAATTTTTACACTTTCAGTTCTGACTGTTGGTGAGTAAGTGTTTGTGTAGTCCTCAGGATAACGTTGAGCGAAACCCTGAGCTACAAGTCTGGCTTTGTATAAAGACTCACCATTCGAGGTGAGTCTTTATACAAAGCCAGACTTGTAGCTCAGTCTGGCTTTGTATAAAGACTCACCATTCGCTAGACTTCCGGTTGTTCCTGGTGCCGATGGCAGGCTTTTTTTTTGAGCCTGTCAGATCAAGAGACAGTTAGAGGTGTTTTTTTACGATCTTTAACACCTCGGACACTCGTAAATTCTTGGAATTTATGAGGGAGAGATTCAGCTGCTGGGTTGAGCCCTCGTGTACCCTCCGGAGTCCGGAGTCCGACGAGGTTTGCCCCCCTTCGCAGTTGTTGTATTCTCCTGCCTTTTTGATAACCGCTGCTAATTAGCAGAACCAGTCGCCGGGAACAGCCTTAACATCTTAACATCCCAAGAAGAAAGCAAGACTTTTGCAAGTATTTTAAGTTTTAATTGGGGGAAGAAAAAAAATCTCTTTAAAAAGAACGCTACTGCTGAGTTCGAGAGGCGTGGGCTTAGAACAAAGGATTCAAAATGGCGTTGATTTATAGCTGAAAACCTACAGAAAACGAAAGGTAATTACCTGCTGATAGCCGGGCAGTAAAGGCGGAACGGCTGAAACAACCCTAACTATTAACAATCTTTAAGCCAGTTTACATAGCCTGAACTACTTAAATGTCAAAGTTTTAATTTCGAGCAACTTAGAAAGAAACATTTGCAAGTATTAATTTACAGCTGAATACCTAAGGAAAACGAAAGTTAATTGAATGGTGACAGCTAGAGGCGGCTGTAAGAATTATTAATTATGGCAATGGAACAAAAAGCCTCATCGGGTGCTACAATAAATTATCAGGATTTCAAGGACTTTATAAAGGAAGAAAATGCTTTTTTACGCAAAGAAATTAAGGAGGTTAAAGAAATGGTTCAGGATACCATTAAAAAACATGATCAACTTGATAAAAAATTACACACTTTAGCCACAGGTCTGTCAGAAGTTGTTCTTAAGGTGGACAGCAAAGTTGATCATCTGGCTTTGGATTTGGAAACTAAAATGAAGGAAACAGATTTGAAATTTGTTGAAATGGAGGGGAATATGCAGAGGATGGATAAGGAGATTATCATGATGCAATTCAGATCTATGGAGTACGCTGTTAGACTGAGGGGTATCAGAGAAAACCCTAGAGAGGACTTAAGAAAAGTTTGTGCTGATGCTC